>NC_085850.1:4200000-4535000 GCF_020906515.1 Vanrija pseudolonga | reverse complement strand
ACCCAAGTCGGCCCACCCTCCTTCTTGGGATGCTACGCGGCCGCCACGCCCCAGTCGACGGTCCAGCCCGGGACATTTACCTTCCTTGGCTGCTCGGTAAGCAATACTCGTAGACACAAGCACTCACAGCCTATAGTCGCAATGCAAGACCCAGAGCAACCGATACTTCTTTTGGAACCCCGACACCCAGGGATGTGCTTGTGCTCTCACGGCCTGGTCGAGCCCAAGTTCCTTGCTCACGGGCTCGGTCACGGCGGGGTGCACCGCCACCAACCAGTCTCCTCCTGGTTGTCAGTCGTGCCCGTTCAACACATGGCAATACTGGGACAGCGAGACCTCCTTCGTGACGGGCGTCACGACGTGCTACAACCAGCCGAACATCAACATCGCCTTGGGTTCGTACAACGTCATCAGCAACCCAGGCCAGTGCTATGTGCAATGTGCCACCTCAACGTACGCCTACGTTTACGCAAACGTGAGTGTTTGAAATACTGGCGCGCGCTGAACTGCGCAGATCGTCTTCAACCAGTGGAACTGTTTTTGTTCCGACACCAACTTGATTAACAACGGCGCCCCCGGTGTCGGATGTCAGCAGGGCAGCGTGTTTGTGAGTCTTCACAGTTTGACAACGTTGACCTTCTCCAAGGTGTTTGCGCACTCGCTCCAATCAAGAGCGTCTGGGTTGTCTAGGAGGAGGCGCGCCACCCTCTCGCCTAATGCCTACTGCCCCGGCGCCCTGTCCGCCTGCAAAGTCTCAGGATCGGAGGGCTATGAGGTGAGCATTATGTATCAGCACAACTAACCGCAGTGCGTCGACACTCGCTCGGAACTGGAGTCGTGTGGCGGTTGCGTAAACGGCTACTATGACAACTCGACGCTGCCTTCCGGATTGAAGTGGGTGGCTTGATAACAAGTTCAAACAGCTAATTTGCGCAGCTGTGACGCCCTCTCCACACGTACTCAGCAGTACACTTGTGTGAATGGCCAGTGCCAGCCGTACTAATCATTGCCCGTTGACCTTTGAGGAGTGCAACTACCCGGACTCGGACATTGGGTGGCTGTTAATTTTCGACGTCTTTATTTTTGTGGCCTATCGGACCATTTTTACCTGATACGCTCGTTGGTGGTGACAGGCCGTAGTGCCCATAGACATTTCTTCAATGACTTTCGTGACAGTGACAGTGTCTAGCTCTCAGTTGTTTGATTGCAAGACGTTCGGCATGACGGCGTGGGTTGGGACTAGTGTGTATCGGCATAGGGCCGCGTCAACAAGTCGGCACGAGAGAAGGTCAACTTGTGGTCGTATGGACGGTGGGGTCCAGGAGACACTTGACGAGCTTAGCCAGTGTCAATGCCTCCCTTTCTCATGGTAGTCGATATGGAGTGAGGTGCCGGAACCCCTAAGCAATGGCGGAGATCAGGACAAAGGTGCGTCGCAGCCGGCGTTCCGGCATGCAAGCTCGGTCCGACACTTCCACACCCAAGCGACCGGTGTCAATCACCACTCAAGATCCCCAGCATATACCTCGGCGGCGCCCAATGCCGATCGTTCGGCAGTGCTACTTGCTCGCCGACAGCTCGTACGCGGAGATACCGTCTGTCTCGTATAACCGCCGACACGACCGCGACCTGTGCTCTCTTCACTCGGACCGATGCCCCTCTCTGGACCCTGACGCGGCTTTGCGCACTGTTGATGACCGGCAAACAAGTGCTGGTACCCATCAGCGATGGGTGCGTGACGCATCGGGCCACGCGATCCACTCGAACGTGTCTGGACAGTGCAGACAGGAAACAACTGGGATGTACCTGCCCAACAAGGCACCGGCGCGCTGCCCACCGAATTGACGAGCTCGGTGGGCTGCTGCGCACTTGGTTTGGGGGAACAAGCACTTGCCCGCCGTCACACCGTTTCGGCCCGACCGCGCTCTTGACCGCGGCCCGCCGTGCCGTGGAGGAATAGCTGATATATGGAGAATGCAAGGAAGTGTCCGATGCGGATGGATGGATGTTAGATGTGCACATGACCTCCCATCAACACCATATCCTCCAGCAATCACCGAGCTCATGCCTGCAACCGGCATTTTACCCCGGGCCGGGGACCCGCTCGCCAGATGACGACAACCCCACGCGGGCACCTATATGTACACTCGGCATTTGGTATGCTTGGCAGCCGGTGGAGGATGTTGCCAGGAGATACAAAGACTCACCACCTCGCCGGATGTTTACCTCGCTGTCAACGATAACTTCTACTTAACATGTGGGCCCCGTGGGCACTTGAACCCTGCTTCTCCAGACAGTACAACCTCCGATGGCGCCAATCATCCAACACGACGCCGACCTCAAGCGGGACATCTCCCACGTGAGCGACATCAAAGGCGGCGGCTCCGGTGATGTCGAGTCTGTCCATGCCGATGTTGCAGACAACGCTGCTGCCGGATATGTGGACCCGACCCTCGTCATCTCCGAAGAGGAGAACACGCGCCTCCGCCGCCGCGTTCACCGCCGCATCCTCCCGCTCCTCACTCTTGCCTACCTGTGCCAGGCCCTCGACAAGGGCACGACGGCCACCTCCAGCATCATGGGCTGGCTCCAAGACATCAACGCCAAGGGTGCGTGCCATGACCCCGCTTCTTCTGACATCCAGGTCAGGACTATGCACTTACCTCGACATTCATGTGGATTGGGATCATCGTCGGCGAGCCTCTTGCAAACCAGGCTGTGCGACGTCTTCCGGTTGCCAAGGTCCTCGGTGTCGGCATTGTCATCTGGTCGGTGGTACGTCGTGTGGTTCTGC
Source organism: Vanrija pseudolonga (assembly GCF_020906515.1). NCBI lineage: Eukaryota > Fungi > Basidiomycota > Tremellomycetes > Trichosporonales > Trichosporonaceae > Vanrija > Vanrija pseudolonga. Next base: position 4,532,206 of record NC_085850.1, on the reverse strand, counting down.
TGTGTGCTGTGACTCACCCTTCACAGCTTCTTATTGGCATCGCATTCTCCTTGTCTGTCCCTCCAGTCTTTGCGATCCGATTCCTCCTCGGCTTCTTCGAGTCGATCATTGGCCCATGCCTGCTTACTCGTGAGGGTTGACACCGTGATCCGCCGCCCTGACATTTACAGTCACGGTTCAGTGGTATCTCGCACCCGAGCAACCTCTGGTCCAAGCAGTCTGGCAGTGTGAGTGTCACGCTGGATCTCCCTCCACGTACTGACGCAATGTTCCAGGCATGGTGGGAGCCAACACAATCATCTCGGGCATTCTCGGGGTAAGTATCTGCCCGGCAAAGCGCAACCGCATCACGCCCATCTAATGCCACCTCAGTACGGATTCTATCACGTCAAGAGCCACCACGGACTCAAGGGTTGGCAGTGGATGCACATCGCCATCGCCATCGTATCCTTCATCTCCGCCATCATCATCTTCATCTTCCTCCCTGATTCTCCCACACAGGCCCGATGGGCGTCGGAAGAAGAAAAGGTCAAGCTTGTGGAGCGCGTCCGAGCCAACAACCAAGGCCTCAAACAGAAAAAGTTTAAGAAGGAGCAGGTCATGGAGGCCTTTACCGACCCCTACTCGCTGTGCCTCTTCTTCCTCCCCTTCTTCCAGACCCTGGTCATCGGCGGCGTCAACAAGTTCAACAACCTGTTGCTCAACCAGGCGTTCCACTTTGATGTCCTGCAGTCACAGCTTCTGAACATTCCCCTCGGCACACTTACCGTGAGCTCTTGTCCTCACCTCTGCTGACCTCAGGTTACCGGCTACTTTGTCATCTCCTGGTTCATCCGCCGTTACAACCAAACTCTCTACACCATGATTGCGTTCACCATTCCGAACATCATTGGTATGATACCCATCAAGCCGTAATGCTGACTACCCAGCTACGATCGTCATTCTTGTCGTTCCTCCGTCGGACAAGAGCAAGGGTGGTCTTGTCGTTGCTCTCTACATGCTTCAGATCTTCCAGGCAAACAATCCCGCCATCTTCCTCATGCTCTCTCGCAACTCGGCTGGACAGACCAAGAAGAGCGTGACGTACGCGATCACTGTGAGTTGACTCATGGCACACTTGGACAGCAGGGGAGTGAGGACACTCGCTGACGCTACAGTACATGGGCTGGGCTGGCGGAAACGCCGTCTCGCCGCAGCTGTTCCAGGCTCGGTGGGCGCCGCGCTACCTTCACAGTATGTACATTCACCTTGCCCTGTGTAAGTCGCCTTCCTGATGAGATGGACGAGAGTGAGCAGTGTCGCTTACCCTCTCAGACGGCTCATTCATCAGCCTCTGCCTTCTGACTCGGTGGCTCCTTGTGCACCGCAACAACAAGAAGATCGCAGAGCAGGGCCCGGACGGTCCGAAGAACGAGAGGGCTTTCGATGACCTCACCGATATCCAGGTGAGTGAAAACAGAGTGACGGTTGCTGTGCAGGATCATACGATGGCGAACATCTGTGCTGACTCGCCAGAATCCCGACTTCAGGTACTGCCTGTAGTGACGCTGGTCAAAGACGGGTCAGAGTGGTGGGAGCCGAGTGTGGTTAGGGAGAAGGAACATATTGTCACATTAGGAGGATGGGGACGACTTGAAAGGAAGAAACGTATGAAATGCTTGTGAATGTGCTGAACAGACGCAACCTCTTGCAGAATGGCACCGGCTTGGTCCGCCAGCGATGCGGTCCGCGGAGGTTCGCGGGACGTGGTCGTATCCCCCGCCTCAAACACTTCACCTCACTTGTAAAGCTTGAACACATCGTCCCAGATACGCTGTCGCATGGCAGGATCGTTTGTCGCTGGCGTCGGCTTCATGGGCTTGAGCTTGTTGTTGATGACCTTTGGCGCGCCGGCCTCCCCGCCCTTTGTTGCGAGCCAGACGGGCATCTCGGCGAACACATCGGGCTTGGAGCCCATAAGGAACATGCCGATGGGGTTGAAGAGTTGCATGAAGAACCGCAGTGGCTGCCCGAGTGTTGAATTCGAGAGGCAGTTGGTGTCCACAAGCCCGGGCCACACGTGATACACGGGATGCTTGGGATATCGGGTGTTGAACTCTTGCACAAAGGCATCGAGAACCACACTGTCGCGCTCGGCCACGGCAACAATGCTCGCCTTGCCCTTGTCGAAGAGTTTCTCGAGCTGGATGTCATCGACATCGAACGTCTTGGAGTGGCCACCGGGGGCGCAGACAATGACGGTAGGGCCATGCAGTGCACGGGCGTCGGCCAGGCCGCGGGTAAGGGCAAACTTGGACGCGACCTGGACCATGAATCGTCCTTCGTGCCCCTCGGTGGTCATGACGGGCTCAGTTGCCATGAATCCACCCTGTGTCTGGAAGAGGTAGTCGATTGGACCGACCGCTGTAAGGTCGTTGACGAGACCGAGGGCTCCTGTGACAAGGGATAGGTCGGCGTGAACGAATGACCAGGTAGGGGGCACGTCGGATGGAGCCTTGCGGCCAACGATGACGACATTGCCGCCCGCCGCAGACAGGCGACGCGCAATGGCGAGCCCAATGCCTTCTGGGGACGCATGAGCGTCTAATTGGCTGTGATACCGAGCTTTGACTCACGAGTCCCACCCACGACGACGCAGCGCTTGCCCGAGAGGTCGAGGTCCGAGTTTGCAGCCTTGATCGTGCCGGACATGGTGGATGAGGTGGGGTGTGTAGTTGTCAAGGCACAGATGTCACGATACGTTGCGCTGTGTCTTACAGAGCTGTGCACGCTCCCCTTCTATGCACGTCATTTGTATTACATTGTTATTGCCATTATTGTTATCGTCGTCGACAACTTTGCCATCGGTCATCGGCCACATATGTCTGGGCTGCCTCGGATCCGAACGGGAAGCGACATGCCACATGGTAATCAGCAAGCATTCCTCGCCGTGACGATGGTGACCTCGAGGGCACCCTGGCCATGCCTACACGGCGCGCTGGGTATAGCTGCGTACGCGTCATGGTTGCGGTGGATAGTTGCGGTGGATACGTGGCTGCCCGGTTCCGGTTTCAAGCAAGTGCGAAATAGCACGTCCATGAACGGCGAATAGACCGCGGGTCAGCCGCGGCGAGGCGCTCGGCTTGCTCAGGTGCACCTCGGCTCTCCAACCGTTCCGACGAATGCAGACGAAAGCCGTCAGTTGCGCATCGGTTAGCTCCTCTGGACATGGAGAGAGAGTCTCAAGAGTTGGATTCTCGGCACCGAAGAACAACGTTGGCATGGCGGGGACGAGCGTCGCCATGTCGTTCTATCCGCCCTTCATTGCACTGTTGCCCCAGCGCTGTGTGGTCGTGCCCGTCACGAGGTGACGCCGAATCACTCCACCGGAGAAGATAGCACTCAAGCCAACCATCCAAAGCGAGCCACACACGATAGTGATTCTCGGTCGGCGCCAATTCGGCCAGGACGGTTCCAAGCCCCTCCCTGTTTGGCGTCAGCCGCCCTGCGACCGCCACCGCCGGACCAAAGACACCCGATGGAGTCCCTGGAGACTCACCATTGTTCTCTTGGCATTCAATGGTCGGCGCTCGAGCGGCTAAGGCCGCTGTAGCTACCTCCTTGGCGTCCGAGTCGGCGACGCTCAACCTGGCGAAGGGCACATACATACCTCGCGTACCTGCGCCCCACAACTCCACACACGTGAGGCATGGGAGTCAGGGAGTCATTCTTGCGTCAATTCGCAGAATTTTCCCCACACGCTACAGGAAGTAGAACCTTGTTCCGACGAGCTCCGGTCGGTAGTTGCAGAAGGGCAGCTGCCGGGCAGGTGTGAACTGTAGTCTGAACAGTGACGTCCTGTGGTGGTCATTTCAATCTTCTTCCGAGTGGAGAGCAGCGACACAGCGACATTCTGGCACGCCGCCAATATGACCTCCATTCCCCCTCAAGTTCTTGCATTTGATGTACAGACTACTGCAGGGGCCCGGGTCATCGTGTATACAAACGTTAGGCGAGCGGAAGAGAAGCGGTTCACACCGACTGGCCTATGTCGGCCTGAACGGTGATCCAAGCCCGGCACTCGGGCTCGGAGGGGGAGAGCGGTTTGGGAGCCTTGTCATTCTGGCCAGACGGATCGACGCTTGAAGAACGGTAGGAGAGGGGTGAACAACTGGCCGAGAAGAGGCCGGTTCAGAACGTTGCCCGGGCCGAAGCAATGGTGCCGAGATACGGGTAGGTGACGGCGAGGCTGGAGTCGGGAAGTAGCTTGTACCATCTTCCAGCTCTCTCACAACCGGGCGCTGCGGTCGGCGTGGAGGAGTGGGAAGCTGCCAGCGCTTGGGAGTGGAGGGGTTTGGGCACACAAGCCACCGAGCCGGCGCTGTCTTGTTCTTCTTCGGCGTCTTGGGCACGTCCCACGTAGGAGGGGATGATAACCTTGAGTTTCTTGTCGGCGTTCGTGGTGCCGCCATGAGGCGTGGGTCTACCGCACAACCGTGGCTAGGTGGTGGCGGGGTTGAGGACGTGCACAAGTACGAGTCCATATTGTGGGTGGGTGGTATGGCGAGGGCGTGAGATGTCGTGAGGAGGGGAGTGGGCGAATACAGCAGCAGCGGCTTGATATCCACTAAAGTGGTCCGGAGGCACCTGCTTCGCGGTCCTTGGTCCTTGTGACCACGAAGAGCCACCGACAGGAAACTGGCTGAAGGACAATAGATGTTCGCTCCAGGTGCGCCCGAGGTCAGGCACGCGCCTCGGACAGTGCATCACACGGGGCGGGGTTTAGCATGTATAGCTTGAGCACGTCAGAAGACGGGGTTGGAAGTGGTGGGAGTGGCGCGATGAGTTTTGCCGGCCGGACAGGGCCTGACCAACCGCGGAATGGCGTTAGGGCGCTCATTCTCACCGTCCAGGAGTTCATAAACGCCACTTGGCTGAGTCGGTTGACCCAGAAGACATTCAATTGAAGGGATTTTCACCTTACCTTTGACACCCTGGTGATGCACGGTCGGATGCAGAGCGTACTTGCAAGACCAGCGCCACCACCCGAGCCATCAGCCTCGCTGTGCAGCGCCAAGAAACCTCGAGGCGCCGCTACTGCATCCCTATTGCAACGATAAGTGGGTCTGGCAGACTCCCATGATGTTCTCTCCGGCCGACCCGTTCACTCTGTGAATGGTTATGGGGGGAGCAGGTAGCGCAGAACAATGGTAGTCGCACGGGGCCCATATCAAATGTGACTCGGTCGTCGCGACCAATTGCGGAGAGAAGCGTGTAGCAGTAAGCGGACAATACTGGATGAATACGACGCGTGTATATGCATAATCATTAAGTAGTCGTTACGTTACTGATACCAAGTATGTTCCCAGCCCCTCGGCGCGTGACCGCGATCACAGTGAGTCCGTCCTTCGTCTCTTCCGGGTGGATGGTTCAAGCACCTCCTCCATCATCCCCTCGGGAGCCTCGGCATGCAAAGGCTCGCCGATCCACTGAGGCGCCAAAGCCAGTTGGTCGTGGCCTGCATAATCGTCTTCAAATAGCAGTGGCTCAGAGTCGTTGTTCAGCCAGTGCGTCATCATGAACTCGAATAGTTCGAAACCGGGCTCGTCGTCATCGAATGGGCCGTCCTCCGGTATCACGTCGACAAGATCGTCAGAGCAGCGTGCAAAGTCATCGGTGTCGCATTGAGGTTGTTGGACCCAGCGCTCGCTGCCGCTGGGGTTGGCGTGGAAGACGCCTTGGCACTCGACACAAAGGCACGGCAGTACGCTGTATTCGACAGCTTGGTTGCCAGCATCATCAGGTGCGGCGCGGTACGGTGGATAGAAACCGGCGTCCAAGTGCCATTCCCCTGGGTTGTTTACGTTGGGGGGAGTTTGGCGGTCACCATGCCAGAGAGATGGGATAACCCGATCCAGAGGTGGTGATTGGGCGACGTGGTAGACCGGGGGAGGTGCGGCTTCCCTAGTAATGGCGTTAGACCGACTCTGAAGGTGGACAACACCGAGGCCAGACCAACATACCAAGACAGTCCCGTAGGGCTGTACAGTTGCCTATTGGGAAACCATGAGCCGTCGAATGACTCTTGGGGATGGGGTGGAAACGAGGTCCAAGCTGGGTAACACGACATGCCATGCGGGCCTCCTGGGTACCAGTCCAGCTGTTGGTCTGTCGGGGTGGTCTGATCATCGTGTGCGTCGATATGGTTGTTGGGCGTGTAGGCCTTCTTCACGATCTTGCGGACCATGGTGGAAGCTTCCAAGTTGAGGGGAGCAACCTGTCCGAGAGCGAAATGTGCAGCTGATATTGACAGTCAGCAGCATTGGATTTCCGCCGTACAGTACCCAGTATCGGATGCTTTCTGTAGCAACATCAGCCCCGTCCGTCTCCTGACTCCTCAGGTGGTTGCTCAGTCCCTTCAGACGCCCTCGGTGTTCGGCGGAGGGTGTTCGCTGTGCCTGCCATCCAGGTCGCCCCCATCATCCAGTAACCCGCTATCCGAATTCTCGCTCTGAGGTACATACTCGAAGTCGCTGCAGGCCCGCATCCTCCACTGCGGCCGAGAATGACATTCGCCCACAGTGCCACATCTCTGGGTCTTCTCGAGGCACAAAATGAGGCTGCCTTCAATCTGGCCAAGTTAAGGCAGAGCAGCCAGGCGTCCCCTTTCGTGGCGCACAGCATGGGCAATCGCTGGTAGCGAGTGGGCGGCATGTCCCCAGACTAGGTACCGGTCCTGGCAATGTGTATGCGCTTGCAACAGCAACCCAAAGTCCTCGCAAACCTGTCGCCTGCCCCGATAGCGACGAGGTGTTTCAGTGGAGTAAGGAAAACATAGAAAGCCGGGCCGCTCACGGAGAAGTCTGTCGTTGGTGATCTACTATTCAATGGTGGGGCAAACTCGCCCTGTCACCCCGTCTCCGGAATTGTTGCCGCAGTTGGAGGGGTGGTGGCGTTGCCTTGACATGCTGAGTCCCTGATTCCAACTCTTGTCCCTGGCTATCCAGAAGAGGGAATACCTCGGTAGATCAGAGTCCGAACACCAGCTAGAGTTCCAGGGATGCGGGGGGAAGCTTGGTTCCTGTTCGGTCCAGCGCAAACGTCCCGCCAGGACAAAAACTCGATTCGCGTGTCACGGGGCTATCACAAATGATGCGCAAGGCTGGTGTGCACTGTGATCAGTGCACTCGCCGTACAATCACTACCGTGAGTCTCGGCTTGCTCAAACCTGTTGGCTGCTTGACGCCAGTCTAAGGAGCATCCAGGTGTCGGGGACACACTATGCGGTGCGCCATACGCAGCCACCCTGGTTTGGTCTGTCCTGACCTGACATCTGCGGGCATCATTCCGGGCTACCTGGAGATGCAGATCGACATCCACTGTGGGACGTCCGTGGGGCACAGATACGCATTTCCAGTCACTGTCGACAGTCGTTGGATGTATGGCCTTCATCTGCAGACTGGCCAAATGCCCAGCCTCCGAGCCTCATCCTGAAGCGCGAGTCGGCCGTTTCTTCCAACACGAGCGATCGTCGCCCGCCCGCACCACCAACCATCGATGTACAAGAGCACACGAGTTCACGAGGTTGTCCCACCAGCACATAGACCCTTGTCTCAAGAGAGGACCAAGGTGCCCATGGACCTGAAACGGGCGTCAGCCTTGGGCCAGTATGTCGCGCCGTCGCCGTGTTGGCGGTGCCGCGGCAAGTTGCCCAAGCTGGTCATGGTGGAATTGACCGAGGCTTGAGATGGGGTTGTGCATGGCCGTCCCAACCTGTGGTAGGAGTCTAGTGGTGACTTCACTAGGCGTTTCGGGGGGGGGGGGGGGGGGCTGGTGGTGGCTGCGGCGACTGACAGCCCTATTCACCTGCTCAGACAGTTGCGGGTTCGTCTCTGGTGCAGCCCTCAGTGGGGCAACAACGGCACCCGGAAGCCACATGGCTGTTGTTGCGGACGGCGCGGACGGCGCGGACGGCGCGGACGGCGCGGACGGCGCGGACGGCGTCTGGCGTCATCCACTTGAATCAGTTTGAAATGCCGGGCCTGTCGGGGGACAAGAGGGTTAGGAAGTGGTCGACCTTGGCCATTAGGATGGTCCTGAGGTGTGAGAATGAGCGATGAACGACGAGTGGCCCAAACAACAATCCGACGACGTCGGGGGCGAGAGCGGAAAGTGAACGGGGCTGGCCACATGCCAAAACCATGGCTGCCACATGGGAGTCGGACCTGTTACAGGTTGCATGACTGCAGGTACGCAACGTGTCCAATGTGAGATTGCTGAGGCCATCGAGTGTTTACCGTTTCCCAGCCCTCTTAACAATAGGGCTTCTCGCCGTGCCCCTTGGCAGCGTCTTGTAAACCCAATGTCGTATCGCTGGCATCTGACGCGCCGACTCTGGTCTGCAGTGGTGAAGTCGGTCCTGCTGATGGAGCGTTGCGGAGGGATCGGAATCGCTCGACCGAAGCGACCCAAGCTGAGCACTACTGCTTTCACATCAACAAGAGCAATACCTCGCGGTACCAGTACCCGTGGTATGTGCTATTCGAGGCCGCTGCGAGCACTTAAGCGAGGACGTTGATTGTCCATCGGCAACTTGGCAGATCGATGGTGTCAGCCGGCGTGATAAGGCGGAAGACGGAGACAGCCGACTTTGATCGCAGGTTGTGCAAGGTGATGTGATGGCGGCATCGGTGCCGGCGACGGACCGACAAAGACTCAAAAGGACGAAGAGCCTGGTGGTGGCTCGCTACCCCCATCTCTTGATCGACCTCGACACTATGACTCAGCCATCTAGCGCTGACGCTCCCGCTACCGCGCCCGCCGCGCCGTTCGACCCCACTTACGGCGGCAAGGTCAACCCTCTGGCTGCCTCTTACAATGCCAACTTCTTCGACTATGGAGCGCCTCTCCTGAGCTACGACGTGGAGTCGCTTGAGCCTCTCCCCGAGGTGCGCCAGCCCCGGGCCAACGGCCGGGGCCCTTGGGTCAACCCTCCCCGCCCCGATGGCCAGCTGTCGCCGTACTATGGCAAGCTGTTCAACGAGCACTACGACCACCCGCGTGTATCACCCAACTGGGACATTCACATCTACCACAAGCCCAACAATAACGGGGAGCGCGAGTATGCCAAGAAGGTTCACTCGGCTCTCCGCCGCGAGTTCCCCGAGATCGGCACCTACACCTTCTACGAGGTCGCCATTGGCCCGCACGTGAGTCGACCACGAGACCGTGACGCTGCTAACAGAGAGCCAATCCCCATGTTCCTCGTTGAGATCTACACCACCGAGCAGCTCGGAGCCGTCTTCTCGTACCTCGTACAGAACCGTGGTCCCTTGTCGTGAGTTCCTAGTTCCAGGACAGGCCTGACGCGCGTAGGATTTTGATCCACCCCCACACCGGTGACCAAGTGGCCGACCATTCGACTCACGCGACCTGGCTGGGCAACAAGGTCGACCTGGACCTAGACGGTCTGCGCCTCAGTGACGCCAAGTGGCGCGCGACGGAGGAGGGCCAGGAATGGTCCAAGGTGGAGCAGGAGCGTGCGGCCAGCAAGGCTGCCGCGCAGGCCAAGTCGCAGGAGAAGGCTTGAGGAGCGTGAGGCTTTCGAGTAGATGCAGGTAGAATGGATCGTCCTGCATGGGGTTACATGTGCCCGGGGCCTAGCCTGGCTACAACTCTTCGCGCTTCGAGTCTGCTTCAGCAGGGGTAGGATCAGCCTTCGGCCCCCCGGTCGCCTTGACTCGCTTGAACAGCGGCATCCATGGTATCCGTTCATGTTCGCATTGGCAACGCTCAGCCTCTGGGACTCCAGCGAGAGCCTGATGCGTGAGCATGGGATCAAGCAGCAGGAACCTCAGTGGTCGCTCACCTGTTCGACGTGGTTTCCTGGCGGGAGTCAGAAAGACCAAGACCATTGCGCTGGGACCCACCGCAACCCCACCACGTTGGCTTGCCATCGTTGGGGCAAACTGTCCGATGGCACATGATGATTGCGAGGCTAATCAACAGTGCAATGTTCAATAGCCGATGCCAAAGGGTCATTGCTGAGATGTGAGTGTGTTGTCGAGGGGTTTGAGCTACAAGGCAAGGCAACTGATGGAGGATAGGGCGAGAAGGCGGAGGGGAGGATCAGACGATGCCGAGATTGCCCCAAAACATGACGCATTTGCCTGCCAGGCGCCCGATCGACTATCTGCATGCACCCCTGTCGATGCAGATCCTCACAGCAGAAGTGCACCGAGTCTTGCCTGCGACCAAAGAAAGGCTTCGCCGATAAGTGCAGGTGGGACCTGAGTGTTAGACACTGTAGCTCACTGACGCCCAACGACTGATAGATAACCCTCTGGCACCACCGTTCGGCTCCTTTGCCCAAGGAAGCAGGATTGGAGGCTACTCCGGGCGCCGGGGATGAGTGGGACTTTCTGTTCGTCGGCTGCTGCTCGTTGGAGGCGGCGTTGGCGTGATGATGCCAGCTGGTACTGCAAACGCAGAATCCATGGAGGATACGACAGCCGGGATCCATTTGCCCTGTGACCCGACTCATACCGACGACATCAGTGATGATACATCCCGTTGTCGCTCATATGAGATGCTCGCAACGAACACGTTTCGTCCCAGGCCATTTGCTTAAGTCACCTGGCGATAACAACATCTCCTCACCTGCCCACGCATTGCGTCACACCTGATGTCGCTAAACAACGCTCGCTCCCCTCACTCCACTGTCCGATTTGGAGATTCCTAGTTTAGTCGGCCATGGGTCCCACCGTGGCCCGAAACCGGCTCCAGCCCCATTCACACTCGCCCAGGATACTAAGCCCTCTAGCACTCCCCCGCACCGAGACCGTTGTTCCAAACTAACTCGGGCTCTCGACACCACTGAGGTGATCCTCGACACCTTGGCTAGCTTCTACCGAGGACCTCGGTCCAACGTCCCTCTCCCCGTTTACAGAGCCTCTTATAAGCCGGCCAAGAAATGCACACGCGTCCATTCTTCCCAGTCGCCGCCGACTCCGACGACACCCATACAGGCCACACGCCATGTCTCCCCTCCTCAACCAGATCACCGCGCCGCTGGGCGACTCGGCGCTGTTCGGAGCCCTGCGTTCGGTGAGGGATGCTCTCCCAAACTGGACTGGGCATCCAGTCGCTGTAGCCGCCTGGTGGATCCTCGGAACAGTCACCGCTCTCGCCTTCTTCCTCTACCCGTACCAGTACCTCAGGTGCACGTTCAAAACACTCCCTGGTCCACCGCGCACCTCCGTTTTCTTTGGGAACGCGTTTGAGAGTATGGAGGGCGAACCTGGTGTCCAGCACACGGCTTGGCTGAACAAGTATGGCAAACATGTTCGCCTCCATGGGATCGGCGGTCGCTCCACGCTCCTGACCGCTGATATCACCACTATTGGTTACATCCTCCAACACAGCTACGACTTTCCCAAGCCCGCCTTCGGCAGCAACCTGCTTGGCCCCCTGCTGGGCTGGGGACTGCTGATCGCTGAGGGAGCCGACCACCGCCGCCAGCGCCGAGTCGTACAGCCCGTCTTCGGCCCTGCGCACGTCAAACTCATGATTCCCGTATTCCTCCAAAAGTCCTATGTGCTGGCCAAGATGTGGAACGACCTCATCGACTCCAAGGGCGACCCGGTCAAGGCTGGCCTCGAGGCATCTGACTTTGCGGCGCCAAACCCCGGGACAGCAGCCGACATTAAAGCCGCAGGCGATGATGGCCTCAAGATCGACACGCTCCGCTTCTTCAACCGCCTCGCCCTCGACATCCTCGGCGTCGCTGGCATGAACAGTGACTTTGATAGCCTTCGCAAGAGCAACAACAAGCTTTCCAACTCGTACAATGACATCATCGCCGCGGTGCACGCCATGACACCGATGCTCCTGCTGGAAACGTTGTTCCCCATCTTGCGCAAGCTTATCGTGAGCAATGGGCAAAGGGGACTGCCACTGACCTCTGCAGCCTACGGAGAGGAACAGGACTGTAACCAAGAACGTGGCGGTCACGAAGGAGGAGAGCAACGTGAGTGTGCAGCAAGCGAAATGGAGCCTGATGGTGTCAGAAACTCCTTCAGGCGAAGAAGAAGCGCATCCTCGGCGAAAAGCAAGGCATCCTCGCGCCCACCGATGTCGACAAGGACATCCTGTCCCTGCTTATCCGCTCCAACACATCTGCTGAAGTCCCTGATGATCAGCGATTGAACGACGACGAGGTCCTGGCGCAGGTCACAACCCTTCTCTTCGCCGGTCACGAGACTACCTCTACCGGCCTGGGTTTCCTGGTCGCGCGCCTCGCCGCGAACCCCGACGTCCAACAGAAGCTGTTTGAGGAGGTCTCCCAGTACCCAGAGGAAATGCCCGACTTGTGCGTTACGATGATGCCCTTTGACCCGGTGCTAACACACGTCGCAGCGACCAGCTCAACTCGCTTACATACCTCGACCATGTGGTTCACGAAGTGCTGCGCGTCGACAGCCCCGTCATGATGACAATTCGCGTTCCTGACAAGGACTGCATCCTTCCCGTTGGCCAACCTATCGTAGGGACCGACGGCAAGCTCATCGAAAGCATCAGCGTCAGGAAGGGCACGAACATCTACATCGAGCTCGGCTATGTCAACAACAGTCCCGAAGTGTGGGGCCCAGACGCAGCCGAGTTCAACCCGGACCGTCACGATCGCCCGCCTCTCGAGAAGGTGCCCGGCGTCTATGGCAACCTCTTGTCCTTCCTCGGAGGCGCTCGCAACTGCATTGGGTACCGGTTTGCCGTTACCGAGATGAAGGCGGCGACCTTTGTGCTGGCTCGCAACTTCAAGTTTGAGCCACTGCCCAGCAAGCCGCCAATCAAACGAGAGTGGATGGTTGTCCAGCGCCCACTCGTCGAGACAGAGACCAAGTATGGACCGCAGATGCCTCTGCTGGTTCGAAAGCGCCACGCCCACGAGCTATAGGCGAGCAGTGCCGAGAAGTCTCGTCTGCGACGCGGCTCATCGAGACTCGACAGTGGAGGTGCGCGCGTGGAAGTGTCGGTTTGTAGGACACCTCCGTACCAAGTTATCAGTTCCATAGCCCGTCTTTCTGCAGGCAGCCATCAATTTCTCGGGTCAGTGGGCAACGGCCTGCAGGGTGGGTGAGTCGACCCATTCCACAACCGGCTACGCTCGCTGGATTCAAGTTGTGCCTATTGTACATGCAGTGAAACATCGCTCGATGCAAAGTAACAATGTCGGGGTCGGCTGGCGCTTCTCAATGCGGGGAGTCGGCGCATTTCGTACGGCTCGTGTAGGTGCCTAGTCGAGGTCCTCGGCGAGCTGGGCCTCGGTCTTGGCAGGCTGCTCCGACTCCTGGAGGATGAGCTCGGCAATGTTGTCGGCCATGGCGGCGGCCTGGTCCGCCGACTTGGAAACTGGAGCCTTGCCCGACGACGAGCCCTCGGCGATCTGGGGGACCTCGCCGTCAACGTCGCCGGCGTCGGCGCCGGCAGCAGCAGCGAGAGCCTGCTGCTGCTCAACGGCACGGCCCATCTCGGCCATGAGCATGGCACCGAGGACGGGGTCCGAGTCGACAATCTTGGACATCTGCTCGATGACGTTGGGCATGTCCTCCTCCGACTTGACGGTGCGGAGGAGCTGGGCGAGCTGACGAGCCTTGACAGGGTCGACCGGGGGCATCTGGCCGTTGGCGCCGGGGGCGGCAGCGGCGGGGACAGCGGCGGCGGCGGCAGCGGCCTCGACGCGCTTGGCCTTGGCCTCGCGGGCGGCGCGTTTCCTTGCGATGGCGCGGTCGATGGGGGCCATTTTGGAGATGTTGTTGTTGCGAGAAGGGAGAGTTGATGGGTGGATTTGCTTTGAAGATGTCGGCCAAAGGTGAGTTTCGAGTGAAAAGTCAGCAGGCGAAATTGACCACGTGGTGCACGTGTGTTTCACGTGGCCGGCGCATGGCCAAGGAGACGGAAACCAGCCTCGAGTCGCACTTCATTCAGAACCATATTTCTCAACAGTATGCATGCAGACCAGTCCCAGCATGGGCATAGGAAGCCTGCTCGCAGTTGCTGAATAGCATCCAATGATGAGATTAAGCGATACAGTGTCGACAGAGGACATGGCACTGTTAACATGGTCAACGATACCGACTTCACCCCACAATGTTGCCCCCATCTCAAGAACGCATGCATTAACGATACTCGTCTAGAAGAGAACACCCTTGACCTGCTCAATATCCGAAACTTTGATGTTCTTGATGAGCAAGATAGACACCAGAGCCATGCCCATAATGGCGGTACCTGCAATGAGCATGCGGCTCTGCGCTTGAGCATACGCCAGTGAGATGGCAGTGCGAACATCGGTGCCAACGTCGTAGCTCAGCTGAACTTCGAGCGACTCGTAAATCTCCTCCCAGTCGGGTAGGGCCTCCTCAGGAAGGAGGGACTGAAGTGCGCTTGGGAGAGTGTTCGTCCAGATGGCGCCTGATACACTGTTGCCGATAGCACCACCAAAGTATCCAGAAAGACCGAGGAGAGCGAGCATACCGGCAGCATCGTTGTGGCTTCCAGCGGCGAGAACGGCTACCTGCTCGACAAGGGTGAAAGCCGATCCACCAATGGAGATGAGGACTTGGGTGAAGACGATCCAGCCAATATGGTGGCCAGGTTTGCGGAAATAGATCATGAGGCCCTCACCCAACGTGTAGATGGGCACGCTGACAAGAACCACCCACTTGAAGTAGCCGGTTCGACGAATGAGGTAGCCAACAGGCAGGAGCCAGACTGTCGCAACAACGTCGTAAATCGACGCAATGTATCCCGCCTTGCTGATAGAGAGATTGTAGACCACCTGGAGATACGACGTAAAGTACGACGCCCAGCAATAGTATGCAATCTGCCACGACACGTTGAGCATGCAAGCGCCAACGACGGTGCGGGACGACAGAAGATGGAAGGGAATGAATGGCACGGGAGAGAAGTACCTCTCCACCAGAACAAACGCTGCCAGGCAAGCGACACCAATAACGAGCATGGTGATAACCGATGCCGAGCGCCACTCGTCTTCAATCGATGTCGCGATGGAGAAGGGGAGCAAGAAGAGAACCATGCCAGCCGATACCAGGAATACTCCGAGGACTGACGGTCAGCATTCGCCATGAGCAAGGTAGCACCTACCGTCGAACTGAACAATGTAGTAGATCACCGATTGGAGAACAGTCCTGCCTGATTTCTCCTTGATCTCGGCGCCAAGTCTCACCGCCCTACGCTTTTGGACTTGGAGGAACACAAACATTGGGACGGCGACGACGGGCAGGATGATGGCGAACGCTCCGTAACCCCATCTCCAGTTGCTTTCATAGAACCGCTGGGACATGGCTGGGCCAGCGTACGCCGTGATGATCCACGGCGATGAGGTGAACGCGAATGCAAGACCTCGGTTTCGCAGGTGCGATGTGTCGGCTGTCAACACATCGACACAGAAGATGATGCCGATGAATCCGATCGAGTAGAAGACCTGGGCAGTGCAGTATGTGTAGATCTCGGTGCAAGCTGCGCTGAGAATGAGGCCAAGGGTGGCGAGGAGAGTCATGGCGAGGTAGCCATAGCTGCGGTCCCACAAGTTGAGAATCTTGGCCAAGACCATGTAGGCCACGCCGGACATGACGTTGGACACGATGGAAATGGTGGGGATGAGCGAGTGTTGCGAGAATCCAGACGTCACGTAGGCGGTGAGGTTGCCTGTGATGGAGGACTGGAACGCGTTCACCGCGTAGGTCAGCCAGAAGCTATGGTGGTTAGCTGTCAGAAGTGTGTGTCCAGGCGTACAAGGCATAGATGGTTCGCAGGGACGACTTGCTCCAGGTCTGGGTAATGGCCTCGGCAGTCTTGACACCTGTCTGGACCGCCTCCTCGTCGGCAGGAGGGGCAGACTTCTCGTCGACAGGAGAGTCTGGAGCGGTCGGGGCGGCATGGTGCGTTGCCGCAGCCGTGTCGATGAGACTAACAGACTGGTCGACCTTCATGGCGGTGGGGCTGGTGGTGATATCAAGCACGACATGCGCCTTTTGAAGTGCTGAGAGTCTAAAATTGTGTAGACAAAGGTGACCTTGTTGCCGCTGAATCGGCCGACTATCTCATATCAGATTAGAACAACGACGCACATTGTTGTTGTTTTCGGCAGCGACGTCGTCTTGACCATTGACTGCAAAGATTTTGGCGCGCGGCGCGGCTAATCTCGCAGTCGGTCTCTTGGCCATATCGGGCGATGTGGTAGGCTGAGCGCCTCGGCCGAAGGTGGGGGCGGGGGAAGTGGAAGGATTTTTATCAGATATGCAGGGCCAGCTTACACTGCTATGTATGTGACCGGTGCCAGCAAGTTCCTCATGCCTCCTCCCGCACCTCAGACGCGCGCTGGCGGCAAACACAGGGTCTCTTACCTGAAGCCGACGACCCTATCATGTGCTCGAAAGCCTGACTAAGATATCTGCTCCAGTCCCACCTCCGCCGCTGAAGGTAAATAGTTTCAACGCCTCCTCCTCGGCCTTGGTAAACAGCACAGGGGTCCCACCTGCATCGGCATGTCGCTCACTGGCACATTGGCACTGTACCCGCGCCCCGGGTCCAGCTGGGAGCGCCGCCCGTTCTTCACCTCTGGAGACGAGGCCTCGCTGCGTGCGGTCGTGTTCATCGGCGGTCTGTTCAGCGGCATTCTGGATGCTCCGTTCATTCCCCGACTGTCTCATGCCCTCGGCGATGCGGGGTGGAGATTGCAAGTCCTCCTGCCTGATCAGAGCTGACATTCAGAGTTCAGATTCACTGGTCGAGCGCTTACGACGGCTTCGGGACTGGAAGCCTCGATCGCGACTGCGATGAGCTGGCTTCACTGGTCGCCCACTTGCGAAGTCATGGCGTCCACACAGTGGTACTCATGGGGCACTCGACGGGATCACAGGCCGTCCTCAGATATCTGAGTCAAGGTCGGCTTCCCGAAGCACAAGGCGGTATCCTCCAGTCCCCAGCTTCGGATCGCGAGTTCTTCGCGGCTGATCCCGACGATACCAACATCTGGAAGCGGTACCTGCCTCGCGCAGAAGCGCTTATCGTTGCTGGCAAGGGGGATCAGGTGTTGGACGACGAGTTCACCAAGGAGACAAGCATACGAATGACGGCGTACCGGCTTCACAGCCTTGTTGGTGTCGGGTTAGTGCACGACGAGCGCCCCAGGCTGACCTCGCAGGGGTGACGACGATTACTTCTCATCTGATCTGCCCGATGAGACTGACAGTGTACACAAGCACCCATTGTCCACGTCGTTCGGGAAGCTGTCCACTCCTGCACTTGCCCTTTGGTGCGAGAAGGATCACTGCGCTGTGCTGCCTGACCAGACACCACTACTTCGACGATGGGAGGCGGCGAGTCGCGGGAAACTCGAGTGGAGGATCTTGCTCGGCGCGACGCACACGGTCGAGGAGGACGACGCACAGGAGGCAATGTCGAGCCATATCGTAACATGGCTGAAGCGCTTTGAGACGTAAAACAGCTAGACATGCATACAACATCCCACAATGTACACCCTCCACACTAGATGAGCAACAGCCCCTCGTCGTCGAGCTCAAACATCACTGTCCGCCAACACACTTCCGTCCCGGGCGCGCCGCCGTCGCGTTGTCGCCATATCTCGTTGACGAGTCGAAGTGCGCTCTGAGTATTGCCAAACTGCGCCTCGTCCCCCAGACGAGTGAAGCGGTCGAGGAAAAATTGGCGCTGGGGCAAGCTTGAGGCGTGTGAGGCGGCGATTACGATCGGGAAGACCAGTGCCCGATCGGCCCCCTCAACACCAATGGTGTCCACGGCGGTCAGGGCTGCCATTGTATCTCGGACTGTTGTTGCGACTTCGAGCACTGAGGTCAGCGGGCAGCCTAGTGACCAGACGTACCGTCCGGGAAGCAGCCGTTCACGACCGTGGCCAAGAGAACTCGGGCGGCTTGGTAGAAGACATCCGACATGGCGTTGCGCTGTTGGCCACCAAGGTCTGTGGCTGCCATCAGATGGCTCTCCCGCCAGTGCCGCTCTTCCAGGAGTCGCTCAATGCCACTCGCATGTGTGAGCAAGCTTCGTAACGACAGTTGGCCCATCCGTTGGGCCTCTTGCTTCCATTCGGACAGAGCAATCGTTTCGGCAAGGGCGAGGCGCGTCGTGCTATCACAGCCCATGACTGTCTCTTTGAGCAGCCTCCCTTTGACGGCCTCGGTATGGCCGTCCAGCAGAAGGGTGCGGTAGAGCGGGAGGAACTTGGATGCCACCCCTTCGGTCACCGAGGTGAGAATGTCGGTCCATATCAACGGGTTGAGGAGATGTCCGAGGCGACTCATGAGGCCCGACGTGTCGGGAGGAGAAAATCTGGACATCAATCATCTACTTCACCTCCACACTCACAATCCTTGCCCGCGTAGTGTCGACGCCAGACACCGCCGACACAGATCGACTGACTCCCTCCAC
The DNA here is from genome assembly GCF_020906515.1 of Vanrija pseudolonga. Classification (NCBI taxonomy): domain Eukaryota; kingdom Fungi; phylum Basidiomycota; class Tremellomycetes; order Trichosporonales; family Trichosporonaceae; genus Vanrija; species Vanrija pseudolonga. Next base: position 4,513,741 of record NC_085850.1, on the reverse strand, counting down.
CCCTTGCGATTGCCGCCGTCGAACAGATGGAAGCTGGTCACGGCCATTGTCGCGACGATCATTTCGTGTGTGTCAAACCGCGTCAATGGCATGGTCTTGAGCTGGTTGACATTGTGCCGGAGGCTTGTTTCTGCAAACTCGACATCGGTGTCGGGCATCGGGAGGTGGTGGCTGGCACCTGGACGTCGTCTTTGTCTCTTGGAGCCCATATGCAGCGCGGCCATGCTCGTCACGGAGGCGAACACGACCGAGTTGGTAAAGGCCAGCGGCGCGATGAGATCAACCATGGTCTGGCGGTCAAAGGGATACTGGTACGGTAGGATGACCTTGAGATAGTGGTCAAAGTAGCGCATGTCTGGTGAGTGAGTCGGCGTGGGCGTTGGGTATGTCGACGACGGCTGGGATAGGAGGGGAAAGTAGCTCGCTGTTGGGTGTAACGTGAGGACGAGGCTGGTGGGGTCGAGGCCCAAGAGTGAGATGAGGTCCTGGTCGAGGTCGGACTCGGCGCCCGGGGATGCAGCAGCAGGTACCAGCTGGGTTGGGATAGAGCTGATATCGATTGAGGTCACGTCAGGATCCCCGCCGATGTCCATGGGGTTTGGCAAGAGGTCGGCCAAGTCTTGTATGAGGTCAACATGTCCGCTGCCAGAGGGCGGTCGGGAATCGAAATCCGCTGCTGCATTCACGTCGTTGGAGGACAGTGGATTCTCGGGTTGCACGGGGGAAGAAGAGCTGACGACCGCCCCGCCTTCTGCCCCACCTATGCGCCGCTCCATCTGTCGTGCCCGCTCAGCTGCTTTGGCAGACCAATGCAGGTTCATCTTGGCCGTCCGCGTATCGGACACCGCCTTCTTTCTGCGGGTGAGCTACGACCAAGACTGGGACTCACACTCTCCTGGACACATCGGCGATCATCTCGCGCTTTTTCATCCACGCTGGCTTGCTAGCTCCCTCGTAGCCCAGGCAGTCGATGCCGAGACGGGTACATGTTGCACACACTGGTCGAGCTTCGTCGCAGCGCTGCAATGTCAGCAACTTCTTGCGCTCTCTCCCGGCTCACCTTCTTGCGTACGCGACACGTGAGGCAGCCGCTCTTGGTCCGCGTTTGCTTCGCACCCGGCTCTGGGCGCGACGCTGCCGCGTCGGCCCTACCTTCTGCGCGCATATGTTGATCCATGGCGCATGCTTTGATGGACAGAAACCTTGTTGGTCCGCAAAGTCGCAGCACATGATGTCCTTCGGGTGAGCACGACCCGATGCCCAACCATGAACCCTTCAGGAACGAGCACATGGCAAATCGCAGTTCGAGCATGGCTTGGCAACTGATCTGTACGTACACATTGCACATCTGTCTACTGTTCCTATGCATGTACAAGGCCACATCAATCACCGATTGGGAGATGCTGTGCCGCAACGTTGACAAAGTTCATTGCACGACTCTCGTCGATCTGGTTGAGCGCGGCGACGACAATGGTGATGAGCGCGAGGTCGACGCCGGGAGCGACCGTCAAGGTGTACTGAGCATGATCAGCCTGTGCAATGCCGTCCAACTCACAGTAGCCTTCTCTGCGGAAAGTAGAAGGGCCTTGGTCTTGTCGCGGATGATGTGTGCCACGACCTGGCCGTTGTCCAAGACGAGCTGGCACTGCAGCCCGACCCAGAGCTTGCCCTGAACGCTGAGCGACGCCGGTTGCCCCGTCACGGTGTTGGTGAAGCTGATCCTAAACTTTGACATCGCTATGGTCAGCGAAAGCCGCCGCAACGCGACGTACCAGAGTACATTGTGTCGATGCGGATCAAGTCCTGACCCTGCCCACTCCTAATGACAGCCTTGTTCAGCCCCCTCGACGTCGCCTGGTCAAACATGTAGAGCACATTGTCGTTGATGTCGTGCATGACTGGACAGGTCAGTCGTCGGCCCGGCCACCCAACTCACTCATGACCTTTGACGCCGCCTTCTTGTTGGAAAACTTGAACACTACGTTGCCATTGACGTCTCGAGCGGTGGGGTCGGCGACTTTGAAGAAGATGTTGTCTTTGAGCGCCAGCGTCATACTGTCGTTCACAATGCAATGTGGCAGAATCGCGAGTTGAGGGTCGACGCGAGGAATAACTGGGAGCGAGCGGTTGTGCGGCAGGTTGGCGTTGTAGTGCCCAGATGCCACGCCGGGTGCTGCTGGAGCAGCGCCAGCTGGTGCCGGTGCCGCCGGTGGTGCGAGGAACGAGGGTTGGCCTGGGATTGCTGTAGCAGGAGCGTATCCTGCCGGTGCTGCAGCGACGGGGGCTGTAGCTCCCGGCTGCTGGACCGCTCCTGCTGGCTGCTGGGCGACAGGTGTTGCCTGGTAGGCAAATACGCCTGGTTGTTGAGCACCGGCGACTCCGGGTTGCTGGGGTGCGGCGGCATACTGGGGCGCAACTTGTGCCGGCTGTGCATAGGCTCCTGGTTGCTGCTGAACCGCCTGATACTGAGCCACGGGGGCTGGCAGCTGGGCGGGCGTTGCTGTCTGTGATGCGCCGTAGAATCCTGCGTGCTGGACTACGGCACCCAGTTGTTGAGGATCGGCTACCGCTTGCTGCCCGGCCGCAGTTGCGCCAGGCTGCTGCCAGGGCTGAGCAACAAACTGTTGTTGTTGTTGTGGCAGAGTAGTTGCAGAATCGCGCGTGGCAGTATCGGCACCTGGGGCAGAGAACTGCTGGGCGGCAGGTGGCGCCGGTTGAGCCGTTAGATTGCTTGGCTGGGAGGGGTGGGCCACCTGTGCATGCGGCTGAGACTCTGGCGGGGCATAATACCCTGGCTGGGCTCCGGGCTGGACGGCTGGCTGCCCTGGGTACTGAGGCTGAGTTGCGTACTGAGGCTGAGCTGCTGGTGCCGGTTGGCCAGGTTGACCAGCCGGCTGGGCGGGTTGCTGGGCAGCATAAGCTGGCTGGGTAGCTGCCTGCTGGGCCGATGGATCAGCTGCAGGCTGCCCAGGATAGGCAGGTTGCGGGGGCTGCGGGGCGTATGTCGCTGGAGCTGTGGGCGGTTGTTGGGCTGCGTAAGATGCATCGGCCTGAGGTGCAGCCGCGGGTGGTTGGGCAGCTGCGAACTGTGCAGACGGCGGTACGTAGGCAGCAGGCTGAGCTGATGGCACATGGCCGACAGCAGGCTGGCCGGGCTGCCCATAGCTACCTGCCTGATAGTAATATGCCACTGGCTGCCCTTGGTGTGTTGGAGGGTAGCCATAGGCCGTGGTTGGTTGAGCGTAATAGACCTGTTGTCCGGGCAGTGCTGCCTGTGGGGCGGGTGGTGAGCCGTACACAGGCGCATACTGAGCCTGATGGCCCGGTGGCAGCTGTGTGGGCTGCGCCGGCGGCGAGGCGTACTGGGAAGGCGGGGACGCAGCAGACTGGCTGGCCGGGGCGGGCGGTGGCACCGGCTGAGTTGGATGCAAAGGCGGCGACATGAGTGCGTGCGTTGCGCCGAAGGTCGCCTGGCTGACATGCTGCTCACTCGCCTGCGGGGGCACTTCCGACACTGAGGTCGGAGGGGGAGCTGCGGGATACGCAGCTGGCGACGTCGGGAGGTTGACCGGCGCTGCACCCTGCTGTGGCGGCATGCCAGCGGAGTCCGGCGGTGTGGGCAGGTGCGATGCAACCATGGCAGAGTACTGCTGCTGCTGCTGCTGTTGCTGCGGTACTCCCGGCTGGGTAGCTTGCGGAAAGTACGATCTGGCAGCGGCGGCCGCACCGTATACGTCCACCGCCTGGTGGTGCGACGAGTACGCTCCAGGCTGTGTCTGCGTCGGAGCATAGGTCTGGACAGGTGGCGCCGGCTCTGAAGGCTGAGCTGGCGGAGGGGTCAGAACATCGTCGAATCGTGAAGGCGGCGCTGTCGCCTGTGGCGCGACAAGCGGCGCGGTCGACACGTTCCAAATCGCCGGGGGTGGGTGAGGGATGTTGCTGTGGTACATTGTTTGGACGTCCGGCAGCGGAGACGGGACGCGCTGGTGCGCGAACGGGGCATTGGGAGGAGCAAGCCCATCCGTCGGGCCGCCGATACTCAAGCCAGAGAACGCGAGGCCGTCGACACCATGGGCAGGCGGGGATTGAGGAGGGCTCAGTGACGGGTAGTATGTCGTCGGAGGGGGCGAACCCGGGAGTGTCGAGCTTGCCTGCTGGACATTGCCAATAGCGCTGGCGATGCGCTCCTTGAGATCTGAGCGACGCGCTCCAGGTGCGTATGACGGGTCGTGTGTCGGGGCTGGAGCCGGGGGAGACGGCTGGACAACATGTTGTGGTGGGGCATACGGGCTCGGCGCGTATTGGCCGGGTGGGGGTGTGGTGAAAGCTGCTGGGCCAGGGGGCAAGGCGACTGGTGACACCGCTGCAGGCGGGGGAGACGACAGCGTTGCTGGCAGAGGAGACGAGAGTGTTGCTGGAGGAGGAGACGCCTGAGCGATTGATGGGGGCGATTGGAACGTGGGCGGAGGCGACTTGCCTGGTGGGGACGGGAGAGCGCGAGGTCCGAATCGCCTAGCTGCGCCGTCTACGTTGCCGACCGAGACGCGCCGCTGCCCATCGGTGCCAGGAACAGTGGGGAGTGCGCGCGCAGCTCTTGGGTCGGCTGGTGGGTGGGTGTGCACCTCCATTGTGAGTTGGGAGATGGATCAGATCAGTTGGGGGGTTAGTCGTATAAGTTGCTCATGGCCGCCCCACCCGCCGCGACCCGATCATGCATGGCCGTCTTGGTGTGCATTCTGGGCTGTGCGAAAGCTGGGCTGGTTAGCTGGAACCAACGGGGGTTTGGGTCATGCGCTGCGGGGAACGAGTGTCAGATGTGCGGATGTGGGCATGTGATGGCCGCTCTAAACAGCCAGTCAAGGATGAGAGAGCCTGGCCGGCCGGCAGTAGCCGCTTGGCCCGTGAGGCGGCTTCATTCAAGCCGTGTTGTTAGATACCGCGCGTCGCTTGCCGTTCATTGCCTCGAGTTATATACAACGCTAACAGCAGCAGGGATGTGTTTGGTTTGCGTCGAGGGCAGCGGCGACAATCACGTGCAAGTAGAGTGACAATGTCGCCATCCTACCTACCCTCGGCTGGCTGGCCTCCCTCCTCGCCCTTTTGCCTCGTGCCTCGGTCATCCCCGATTATCCATACAAAACGTCCGCATCATCTCTCTGGCGTGATTGTGTAGATCGACGACGTATTTTGCTTTGCATGCCCCGCAGCAGCAACAGTACCAGTGAGCAATGACAAACCCGAGGCATGCCACTGCCTCTGATATCTACTCGGACTGGCCGAGTCTGGTTTTGCTCTTGACATGTCCTTTACGCAAACGTGCACACCATGGCTGGCGTGGACGGACACTACGACAATGACGACCGACCCGAACCCAGCAGCAGCAAGAAGACGTCCATTTGGCAGCGCGTGACGCGGCGCCGACGAGCCTCGGCGACACCGGACGAGCGCACGCCGCTGCTGCCCGACTCGCCGACGTCGGTGGACAGCGTCGCAGCCGCCAAGCAGCAGCTCAGCAGTCGACGGGTCATCGAGCCCATTCACCTCGTCTACATCGCCGCCTTCCTCCTGTTCATGACCTACAGCTTCACCCAAGCGTCGCTGACCTACTCTTTCCGCGTGTTCACCTGCGAGGCGTACTACGAAGAGGAGGGCCACGAGTGGAACGGCATCGGCGATAGATGCGATGCCGGCCCGGTGCTCAACCGAGTGGCCAAGAGCGTGTCGTTGATGGGCGCGCTCATCACAGGCTCGAGTAAGTGGCGACAAGGCATTCGGCGACACAAAGCCAAGTCGTCGCCAAGGCAACCTTCATGACCCCGCTAACCTCCTAGTGTTCTTCAACCTCTTTCTCACGACGTGGTTTATCGATCGATTCGGAATCAAGGCGGCGCTGTTCCAGCAGACCATTTGGGGAGCATTCCGCAACCTATGCCAGATCTACGCCATCAGCATCGGCGGCTCGCGCGGCATCTGGATCATCCAGGCGACGCAGCTCTTCAACCTCATCGGCGGCGCAGGCGGGTCGCAGCTCGCGGCCAACGCGTACATCGACGCGCTGAGCAGCGAGGAGGAGCGGACGGGCAACTTTGGTCGAATCTCTGGCGTGTTCATGCTCGGCGCGGGCATCGGCAGCACGATCGGTGGCCTCGCGGAACAATGGGGCGGCCTCATCCGGCCATTCCAGTGCGCATTTTTCCTGCTCGTCTTCTGCACAGTGTACGGGTTCCTCTTCCTGCCCTACATCCCGCCCGCCCATGGTGCTCCCAAGGCGGCCAGCACCGAAGGCGAGGGGGACGACGAGGAGCAGCAGCAGCCAGAGACCAAACGCCCCGGCATGCTCGCACCCCTCGCCGTCTTCATTCCACGAAAGGTGACCATTACGACACCCGAGGGCAGCACGGCGACAAAGACCGACTACAATGTCTTCCTCCTCGGGCTGGGCACGTTCGTGTCCGTCCTCGCGACGTGGTATGTCCAGACGGCGCTCCAGCTCATCTCCCAAAACGTCTTTGGCTTCAAGCCCGACGCGTCCGGCTTCATGATCACCACGACACAGCTCACACGTGCCTTCTTCCTCACCGTGTGCTTCCCGCGCATCATCCGATGGGGCAGGCGGTGGGTCGCGAGCTCCGACTCGGCACCACCAAGCGAGACGCCGACGCCGCGGCCCTCGTCCCCCGTCCCCGCCGCCGAGCACCATGTTCCGCCCGCTGCTGTGACACGGCGCCGCTCCAGCACGACCCTGCACTCTGGGTTCAAGCGCATCCGCCGCCCGTCTGGTCTGGACGAACATCCCGAGTTGCTCGAGCAGGCCGAGCTCCCCGACCCCATCACTGGTGAGCCGCATGTCGGGCTCGAGCTACCCGAGGTAGTGCCCGAGAACAACAAGCGCCTGGCGAGTGCGTTCGACCTCTACTTCCTGCGTGGGAGCATCCTACTCGATGGGCTCCTCACTGGTGCCGTGACCTTTGCCACCGAGCGCTGGCACCTGTACGCTGCGGCCTTTATCCTCCCCTTTGCCTCTGGGACGTCGCCGGCCGCCCGAGGCGTCATCATGGACTTTGTTGGCAACGATCTCCGCGCAGAGGTGTTGTCTGGGATTGCGCTGATCGAGAAGATTGGTGAGTAGCAGTGTGCGTAGCTGAGCTGATATGGTAGCCCAGGTGGTCACCATCAGCATGTTTGGCGTCGTGTTGCCCATCCTCGCAGATATCGAGCGGCCCATGTGGATCTTTGCTGTCGACGCCGCTGTGGCCGTCGTTGCCTGGTTTATCCTCATCCCAGTGCAGACGCCAAAGAGGGTGCAGCTCGTGGGCGGGGTGAGCACATAGACATATGCATGAGGTGGAGGTTCGCTTGCATGCATATAGAGGGATGAGGGGCACGCGCACGCGCGACAACCCGCATCTATAAGACAATGACCCTGATGCCCAGTAAGTGCATAGGACTTCCTGCCGCTTCCCCGACCATTGCTTCTCAAGCACTTGAAGTGCCAACGCCCTTCCCCGCGCCGATAACCACGCCGAAGGTGTCTCTGCGCGTTCCTGCGTCCAAGATCGCAGCCCGCTCCGCAATCCCTCCATCTCCACCCGCTCGCCCGCCAACGCCTCCATTCTCCGCCTCCCAGGCGACGCCCGGGTCATCCCAGGCGATCGGGGAGCTAGAGCGCCGTGTTGACGACCTTGTCGGCACTCTGGAAAGTGTCGTTGCTTCTCAAGCGACACTCAAACGGCAGGCGGCCGACGTTCCGGAGTGTGAACACGTCTGTCCGCGGGAAGACGTGTTTCAAGAGATCGAAGACCACCTCCGCGACCCAAAGGACGAAAGCAGCGACTTCGGCAAGGCGTGAATAGGAGGAGAGGAACTTGTCGACAAGAAGGCCCAAGGCCCAAGGCGCTTTCAAAGAGGCGCGAAGCGACGACAGGGAGCTGCATGACGCCTGCCAAAGGCGTCTCGACCGAGATGCGCTTTTACAGCAGCAACTGGGCGACCAGATCGAGGAAGCCAGCACCGCCGTCGAGAGGATCAGGGGCCGCATCGACGCCATCGGCGCCATCAAGCTGGCGCACTCCGAGGCCCACGCTCAAACGCTGCTCACCAAAGCCGAGGAGGAGGCTGTAACAGCCACACTCCGGCGACAACCTCCTTGGGGGGTTAGGACCGTCTAAGGGGGTAGTTCATCGCAAACTCGTATGGGCGCGAACACCACCGCGCAATCTCCGTCTCCACGCGGCAGGGCGGCGACAACCACGCCGAAGCCGCCGCCGTCCGCTGAAACGTCCAAAATGTCGGCGTCGGCGCGCCATCCATCACCGACGGCTCGCACGCCAGCGCATCCATCCTCGTCGTCACAGGCACCGCCCGCCTCGTCCCATGCCATCGGGGAGCTAGCCAGCCGTGTTGACGGCCTTTCCGACACGGTCAACAGTCTCGCTGCTGCAGATGCAACGCTGCACCAACGAGTGGCCGACAAGCCCGACTGCGAGCATCAGTGTCCGCGAGAGGACTTCTTCGACCTGATTGAGAGCCACCTCCGCGACCCCCAGGACCAGAGTTCTGAACTCGGGCGCGCGTTCAACGAGGGTGTCGAGGAGCTGGTCGACGAGAAGGTTGCCGCGGGGTTTAAGCAAGCGCGGCATGACGACTTCAAACTCCACGATGCTTGTCAACGGCGTCTGGCACGCGACGAGGGGCGCCAGCAACAGCTCGGCAACGAGCTCGAGGAGGCCGATGACAATGTCGAGAGGCTCACCCGCCGCCTCGACGCGTTCACTGAGCTGAAGGTGTCGCACGCTGAGGCCGAAACTCGGGCGCGCATAGCCACAGCCGAGGCCAACGCCGTCGCAGCGGCTTTCGACCGACAGAGGGCCGAGCTCGAAGCCGAGAGTTCTCGTGCGAGCATCCGGCTCAACAATGCCCTTGCTCGACGGTATGAGTTGGGCAATGAAGCTTATTAGGGGGTGCGTTACGGTAAGGGGTGGTTGAATCCGTCGATGTTGTAAACGCCGTACTTGTACATGAATGTTGAGTTCTTGTCATTGCCGCTTCACAATGTCGACGACCTTGAGACGATGCTTTATCGCACTCGACATCACCCCGCAAGCTCGCACGGCGCTCACCTCTGTCCTCGACGAAATGCATGCGCTCCGCGGTGCCGACAAGCGGGCAGCCCAAGTCCTGTCACCGGTGCCAGCAGCAAACCTCCACCTGACGCTCGCGTTTCTCGGCGACATTGACGACAGCGCCGTGGACAAGCTGTCGATGGTGCTTACGGCGGTTGCATCAACTCAGAGGCCCATCACCAACACCCAGATCGACGGGATGGGATGGGATGGCTCTGCACGCCGCCCACGACTGATCTACGCGCCCGTCTCGTCTGGCCGCGACGTGTTCGCATTTGCAGGCGTTCTTTCCAGGCTTTGCGCCGACCTCGGCATTGGCAAGCAAGAACAGAGTCCATACGTACCGCACATCACCCTTGCGCGCGTCGACGGCAATGCTGGTGACCCGCGATCAGTGGGAGAGTGGATGACGGCGTACCCTCCTCGGTCTTGGGGGGCCATCGACGGCAGCGCCATTGTCCTGTACGAGAGTCGTCGTGACTCTCGACAATACATCCCATTGCTACGTGCTCCTTTGAGCGGATAGCGACAATGTGTATAGCAACTGAACTTCATATCTGTACTGCTACAATCTGCATTTCTCTCCATTTACAGGTAGCGCCATGCGGCAAAGGTGAGCAGGCCGACGACGGCGGTGGCCTTGACAGCGCGGTGGAGGTACAGCTTGTAGCCCGTGCGACCAGGCCCGCCCTTGATGCCGGCCTCGTCAATGGCCTTGACGTCGTCGTTGGTGAGCTCAATGTCGCCCACGGCGAGGTACCGCTCAAGGCGGTCCTTCTTGGAGCTGGTAGACAGGATAACGGCGCCCTTGGCCTTGGACCACGCGAGGAGGACCTGCTCGTGCGCGACGCCGAGCCGGCCGGCGATCTCGTTGACAGGCTTGTCGACTGGGCCGCCGGGGCGCGAGGTGAGGGGCACGAGGGTCGAGTAGCCCTCGGTCACAATGTTCTGCTCGGCGTGGAAGTCGAGGAGGGGCTGGGTGATGCCAATGTCGTAGGGCTGAAGCTGGATCTGGTTGACGACAGGCTTGATGTTGGCGTGCTTGAGGAGCACCTTGAGGTCGTCGACGGTGAAGCTGGCGGAGGAGTTAGCCTAGGCCAGAGAGGTGATCGCTGCACGATCAAGAAGCACCCCCCCGCGGGCCCCCCCTCCACCGCTCCGCCTCCCCGCCCTCGCCCACTCACTTTGACACACCAATCGATTTGGTCTTGCCCTCTTTAACAAACTGCTCAAACTGCTTCCAGATACCCGGGATATCGCCGCCAGTCAGACGCGGGTGGTGGATGAGGTACAGGTCGACGTGGTCGACGCCGAGTTTCTCGAGCGACTCTTCGATGCTCTGGCGGGGACCCTTGCCGTCGGTGCCCGACCACTTGGTGGTGATGTAGACATCCTTGCGGGACAGACCGCTCTCCTTGAGAGCCTGGCCGACCTCGCGCTCGTTTCCATAGGCTATGGTAGCGTGAGCCCCCTGCCACCGTCATTCCACGCCAACTCACTCTGAGCCGTGTCGATGTGGTCAAAGCCCACCTCGATGGCCTGGTCGACCTGCCCCACGGCGACGGGGACGGGGATCTTCCAAGTGCCGAATCCAATGGCGGGGATCTCGGTCCCGTTGTTGAGCTTGATAGTGCTGAAGGGCATGGCGGTGGTGTAGACGTGGGAGTTGTCGTGGAGCAGCAGCAGCAGGCCGAGGGTTATAAAGCGATGTGATGGGGTGACTTGACGAAAGCAAAGAAAGTGACCGCATGACGACATTTTCGGCGTCAGCCGGCCGAGGCATCACGAGGTGACCTGGCTGGCCTCTTTCTTGCTCAGCAACAACTATAACTGACCATTTCTTGGCCTTTTGCTCTGACTCTCTGACACGTCTCACTGACAATGGAGTCTGTCATCGACCTCACGACGACATCCTTCAAGGCCATTGCGGCCGTGGCTGTCGTCTTCACGGCCGCGTACGCCTACAACGGCCCAGACAAGACACCGCTCGGCAGGGTGGGTGCTCTACATAAGGTGGGGTTCGCTGACACGTGCTCCAGACGCTCTTGAAGCTGTCGCACAAGGTGCTCCTCCCATCCTTGATCTTTGTATCGCTGGCCACCTCTCCTGGCCTGTCCTTCAAGCGACTCATCCAGCGTGAGCACCACCTCGACCCGGTCCCCGCTCACCTCCCTAGAATGGCCATCCCTCCTCCTCAACATCATCACGCACGCCGCGTCCCTGTTCTTCGCCGTTCTCTACTTCCACTGGCAGCGCGGCAACAAGTGGCTCATCGAGGCGCTGACCTTTAACAAGTACGTGCATGCCCCTGTCGCCCCGCTCACCCCAGCGTGTCGTCATACCCCCTCCTCCTCCTCCAGGCTCTCTACCTCCTCTCGTCTGAGACGACTGGCCTGTCGCACCTCAAATGGCGCACCCTCGACCACATCCCCGTCGTGCTCCAGCGCGCAACAGAGTACCTCGTCCTCAACATTGTCATCACCGAGGGCCTCCGGTAAGTTACGGTGCACGGCCCAGCTGACTCCAGCGTCGCGATCGTGCACGCTGTCCCCCGCGGATTCGCCAAGGACGTGCCCGTCGAACTCGACGAGCCTGAGGACCCCGCCAACGGCGATGGTGCTGCTGCGGTATCTGCGGAGACTTCGGCCGACGGGGCGACGGAGCGAACCCCGCTGCTCCCTGCCAGCGCGACCAGCGCGGCTACTAGCCCCGCGCGTAGCGCCATTCCGTGGGACACAATCCGCACGACATACCTCGTGCCCATCGTCCTGCCGGCTGCGCTTGGTGTGCTCATCGGCGCCATCAAGCCGCTCCAGCGGGCACTGGTCGGCGATGTGTCCGAGCACACGACGGCCACGGCGTGGTCCACTGTCGGGTATGGCCTCGTCCTCCTCGGCGCGGCGTTCGCCGTCGTCGACATCCTCGGCGCCGGCGCCGAGGTCCGCTCGACTGAGAAGAACCAGTAGGTGTTGACTTAGCGTGCATCACTGACATCAGTTCCCATGGCGTCGCCGTTCCGCCGGCCCTCGCGACCGTCCTCGTGTACACTATCTGGCGCTTCATCGCGATCCCGGTGATTGCCATCCTGGTGGTCAAGGGATTCCGACACATCCCCTCGGTCCACGTCTACCTCCAGGACCCGGCGTACTCGTTTGTGCTCATCATCGCGGCGGTTTCCCCCCCTGCGGCCCTGCCCGAGAACGCTGGCGCGTTCCAGTCGTCGGTCTACTTCTACGTCCACTATGTCGCGCTGGTCGCCTCGGTCGTCGTCGCCATCGCCTTCTCCGTCGCCGGCCGCGGCATCGGCTCTGACGTCGACTTTGACTTGTCTGGCGCGCTGAAAAAGGCCCTCGGCGGTGGCCTGGCTGGCGCAGCAGCCATGGTCGTCCAGGTGCTCGCCCTCATGCCTCTCCGCACCATCATGAACTACCAGTACCGCTACGGCGGCAGCATCAAGGAGGCTGTCAGCAACCTCTGGAACGACGGCGGCTTCTTCCGCTACTATGCGGGCTTCTGGGCCGCCATGTGAGTTGCATCGAGGCGACAACGCTGACCCTCAGCTTCCAAGGCCCCCTCTCGCGCTTCGGCGACACGGCCGCCAACGTTGGCATCCTCGCCCTGCTCGCAAGTGTCGACTGGCCCGTGCTGGTCAAGACGGTCGTCGCGTCCCTCGCCTCTGCCACCTTCCGCATGACGCTCACGCCCATCGACACGCTCAAAACGACGCAGCAGACCAAGGGCGGCAAGGCCGGTCTTCAGCTCCTCCGTGAGCGTATCAAGGAGAACGGCATCGGCTGCCTGTGGTGGGGAGCCCTGGCCACGGCAGCCGCGACGTTCGTCGGACACTACCCCTGGTTCGCGACGTACAACTACCTGTCGGCTGTGCTCCCGCTGCCCACCACCGTGCTCCAGAAGCTTGCCCGCCAAGCCTTCATCGGCTTTGCGGCCTCAGTCGCCTCGGACACGATCAGCAACTCGTTGCGTGTCGTCAAGACGTACCGTCAGGTGCACGAGGAGGATGTCGGCTACTGGACCGCCGCCAAGGAGATTGTCGCGTCCGAAGGCCTGCTTGGCCTGTTCGGCCGTGGCTTGCCGACGCGCCTCGTCACCAATGGCCTCCAAGGTCTCCTCTTCAGCGTCCTCTGGAAGCTCTTCATGGACATGTAAGTGGATGTGGGAGATGGGCAACGGCATTGCTAAGTCGCCAGCTTCACCGCCAAGAACCCGGCGTAGTCATAGTCGTGTATGCGTCATATATAGAAGTCTATGCAATCGTAACCCTCCCTCGCACCGCTCCCACGCCTACTCGACCACCTCGAACGTCTCCCACCACCCCACGGCGTCCGACTTGGCGACCAGGGGGCCATCACCAGTCGCCTGCACATACTTGCCGTTGTGCGCCTTGAGGGCAATGACGCCGCCGCCCTGCTGCTCGACCTCGAACGTTTCCCACGGGCCCGCGCCGGGCCGGTTGGCGACGAGCGTAAAGTCTGGCTGGCCGTCGACGTGGGGCTCGGCGCACACATACTGCCCGCTCTTGGTCTTGATCGCAGCGCACGTCGGCGACTCGTACTCGAGCTCAAACTGCTCCCACGGACCGACGTTGTCACGGTTGGCAAAGAGCGGGTGGCCGCCGCCGCCCTCGGCGCAGACGATCTTGCCGTTGACCCGTGCGCGTAGGCCGACAAACGGCAGAGGGTTGAATCTTCCGCGTCCAGGCCATGGCTCGGTCGGGCGCACCTTGGTCACCTCGGCGCGGCCCTGGAACATCTCGCGCGCGTCACGCGTGATTCGCAGGTAGTAGTCCGAGGTGCACGCCACGCCGTCTTCGTCGAGCGCGTTGTGCGGAAACTCCGGCGGCTGGTTGGCCTTGGTCTCGGCCGTCGGCGCAATTTGGTTGCCCTCGTTGTACTCGTCAAACATGGAGATGTAGATGCCGAGGCCGACACCCGTCTCCTTGAGCCGCACAGAGTTGTACCAGTGACGCCAGTAAAAGTCGCCGTGGTACCGGTCGCCTGCGCGGAGGTCGCCCGGCATCACACACGGCTGGTAGTCGATGCCCAGGCTCGCCAGCTCCTTGGCGTCGGGGAGGTTTGCCGCCTCGTACATGTTGTCCAGGTCGCGGATCTTGCCGGCGCGACCGACCATCCACGGCGAGATGCAGTCGAGGGTGCGGTACACCTGGGCGTAGTTGTCGCGGCTGTCGCTCTTGCCCTCGCGCCACCACGTGGGCACGCCGCCGATGACATAGCACCCCTGCGACTTGAACCAGTTGATGATCTCGATGCACGCCGCAGGGTCCCACTTGTGTCCGTCGTCGTTGAACCCAAAGCCCCAGATGGACACGACGGCGCGTCCGTTCTGGCGCGCGTAGCTCGGTCCGCACGCGAACGCGCTCATGATGCTCAGCCAGTCGGTCTTGAGCTCGCTCTGCATGTTGGCCCAGCCGGAGATGTCGTACATGCAGTACCACTTGCGGCCTGTCGCCTCGGCGGCGCGCGCGACGCGTGGTGTTGTAACGTTGCGGATTGGGCCCTCGCCACCGGTAGGGTTGAAGCGTTGCAGTGCTGCCGTGTCGATGCCGGCGTCGGCCATCATACGGAAATGCGTGAGGATGGTGCAGTCGTCCATATTGCTGAACAGGCTTGGCTGCGCGCCATCGGCCTGCACGCCGTGCGCGGTGGGGTACGTCTTCTCGTACGGCCGCATGTCGGGCCAGCTGATGATGCCGCAGTTGTCTGGCCCGCACAGCTTGAGCCGGTCTGGCGAGTAATGCCACCAGCCGCCGATGCACTGGGCCTCCGAGCCGTCGCCCTCGCACGTGAACCATGCCTGGTATCCAGTCGTGACTGCGCCGACAATGTCGCCTGGGGGACTCATAATGGTGAAGTGGACAATAACAAGTCGTGGAGGGGGGTCGATCGTCACTAAATATATATAGGGTTTCGGGAAGCGCGGCAACGGCAACCGACAGGGGCAAACGCTGTGCCGCCCACGTCATTGTGCAACAGCAGCATGTTATGTTGGGCCGCAGCATACAGCATAGCAGTAGAGCATAGCAGTAGGTGGTGAGCACGTTCAAGTCGTCAAATACGGCGTGGATTGGTTGGCATCACAATCTAGGATCTAGTAAAAGGGAGCTCGGCAGGAGGAGCTGAATGTCCATAAGAAGAGGGAGGGTATTAATTGTTCGAAGTAAAAGCTATCTACTGTCATCATGCTTCATCTAGCACGCCGCGAGGTTGGAGAAGCCTGGGACGTTGACCGACGCAAGGCCATCGGTGATGGTGCCGGGCACAAAGCCAAGCACAAGCCCAAGAACACTGCAGAACGCTCCCTTGAGCAAGCCAAAGTTGGGCTTGCCACCATTGAAGGCGCTGCCAATCTGGAGCAGGCTGTTGATGGTGGGGACGGGCAGGAAGATGCCACCAAGCGAGATGCCCGGGATGACGGGGTTGGAAGCCCACACGGCAGCACCCCACGCACCCATCTCGACCGAGGTGACAGGGGTGAAGCGGCGCGACCATCCGGGTGGGAAGCGCTCCTGAATGAAGAAGTGGTCGAGGATGTCCTCAGTCAACACCTGGCCACTGCCGCGGAACACCTCGTGGCCGAAGCCACTCTCGGCGTACATGACGACCATGCGGAGGGGGTTGATGTCGCACTTGGGGTTATTCTTGACGCAGTCGTCGTACACCTCCTTGCGGCTGGCGCCGAGCGAGCCAATGGTGATGTCGAACTTGCCGGTGCCGGCACCAGAGTAGTGCTTGAGACGCTGGTACCTGGTCTGGTTGAGGTGCACCTGGTCACCGATGGCAGCATCGCCACGGGTCATGGACGCGTCGCCCTCGAGGAAGCCGTGCTGCGAGATACCGGGGGCCTGGCGGATAACCTTGCCGCTGACGTCCTTGTTGCCGCCAATCGACATGGTCATCGTGAGAAGGTCACCCTTCCACACAAAGCCAGCAAAGCAGAGGAGGGCACAGAGGTCGGGGGACAGCGAGAGACCTTCAAACAGGCCGATGAACAGGTCGACGGGGTTGACGATACCGTTACGGGGGATGTAGCCGTGGTTGGCGACAGTGTTGAGGCCGGGGCAAGGGCCGCGCTGCCAACCAGCGTGGTCGGGGTTGCGGGGGTCGTAGGGGATGTAAGGGTGCTGGTCGTTCTCGGCCGGTCCCCAGGCCTTGACGAGGCCACGCTTGTGGTCGCTGGCATCGGGGACGCGCTTGATGCCCAGAGTCTCGTAGATGGCCTCGGGGGTGATCTGGTTCCAGGGGAGCTTGATGCGCGCGTCGGGGTTGCCAGGGACGGCGCCGAGGGCGTCCTGTGCCTCCTTGATCGCGTTGGTGAGGTTTGCGATCTGGCCAGGAAGGGCAGTCACCCCCTGGAGGAAGCCCAGGACACTGCCAAAGATGGGGTTGTCGGCACGCGCCTCGAGGTCACGCGCAGACAGGCGGCTGTAAGCGTCGAGGTCGCGCTGGGCCTCTTCAGCCATCCATGGGTAGGCCGAGGCGAGGGGGGCCAGCGCCACGAGTGCCGGGGCGAGGAGGGTAAGCTTCATGGCGAGCGGGTGGGTTGAACGAGTGTCGGGAAACGAGTGTGTGGCGAGGGGTTAGGCCTCGTTCTGAAGAGGTCGTCGTCTTGATGCTTGCGTTGTTTTGTGTGCACTGCCTCGCCTCTATATACTCGACCAAGAGCCACAGAACACCGCCATGTTGCCCGCGACACCGTCGTCCGCCACTATGGAACCCGGCAGCACCCACCACCCGTTGTGTCGGCGTTTCACCATCAGACAGGCGGCCCAAGACTTGGCCAGGGCATGCTGACGTGCAGGCGCGTTTCGGCGCGCGCGCCAGCGTCCCGGTGTGGGCACGCGCGCTTGTGCCTAGGCACGTCTGGGTCGTTGTCTGGGGTCTATGGTGTGCCCGGCACACGTTGTGGCACATGCAATGGGGGCACGCCAGGACGCATAAGGGCATGGGTAGAGCGCCATGACATGTCGCTTTGCCATGTTGGATGCGATTCTGGGAACGCGCTAACTGCAGATCCTGTCGTGTCGCGTCGAGCTGCCTCAGGGGTTGGCGATATGGTCTTGGACGCCGCCGGCCCCTGTCGTCGTCGGCCAGTCCCCTCATGTTCGGGCATGGGTCACACTGCGCACCACAGGGCAACATCGGCACAGTCACCGGCGCGTGCCGACCATGCCTCCCTTATCGCACCCAGCGGAACACGAACGAATAGCGCCGGAACTGATTCATAGTGGCGCGGTCGCTTGAAATGGCGAGCCGAGTCTAGCAGCCAAGGTTGGGTCCCGTCGCGGTGAAATGTCGAGGACGTGGTTTGTTCTTGTCGCCGCCAACGAGCGAGCCGCCGACATACTTGCATCCGAGGGTCCGAGGCAGCCTCAAGTCTACCCGGCGCTCGGAAAAAGTGGATGCCGCCAGTGCGGCGGGACAATACTTGGCGCCGACACAGTGTGGCGTGGGTCGGAGGTGGGTGTTTGCCAGGTAGTTTGTCCACTTGGTGACCCAAGAGAAAGAGGGGTTTGCCCCAGCCTAAACCATTGGGGGTGATTGACAGAAACACCAAGGAAGCAACGGAGTAAAGCCAGTACAGATGTCGTGGCTGCGTCGCCACTACTCATTCACGTCACTGAATGGGGCAAACCGTCGGGTAAACAAACAGACGCACGCAATTCTGATGTCGGGTGAGACGGAACACGGACGCTCTTTGACCCAAACGAGGACACGAGCACCCCTCGTCAAACCGCCCCGAGACACTTCGCGGCGTGACTGAACAAGTTTCTGACATCGAGTTGCTTGCGAGCAGGGGAGATGCGCGGATGGCCTGTGTCGCCGCTGCTCTTTCCTTCCGTGGCGTTAGACAGGGGTGTCTCGTCTGAATGTGATGTTTGTTCCTCGATTCTGAGACATCTGGCATCGCTTCCGTTCCAATGGGAGTTTTTCAACGATGCCAGAGGGGTGTCAAGGCAGTTGCCGTGACTTGAAATCTACAAATCACACACATAGCAGGCCAGCTCAATGCTGCCCTCCTCGATAGTGGCCTATCCCAATGAAGGAGGCTCAGCCTGGAGTCGAAGAGGCAGAACA
Source organism: Vanrija pseudolonga (assembly GCF_020906515.1). NCBI lineage: Eukaryota > Fungi > Basidiomycota > Tremellomycetes > Trichosporonales > Trichosporonaceae > Vanrija > Vanrija pseudolonga. The sequence goes on along the minus strand of NC_085850.1, from coordinate 4,495,506 downwards.
GACCGTCTGGGTACAGGTGGCCATTGACCATGACCTGCCCGGCAGTACTCACAGCCCATCTCGGAATGGCCAGACTACAGTTTCGAACGTACTCAGAACGATATTTTGATCGCCACGGAGTGTGCGCATGGACGTGCGTTGCGCACGGGCAGGGGTCCGCACGAGACTGAAGCCTTATCGCCGCGCCTTCAGCTCGGCGTTGATATCCCGCCGGGTCAGCCACCAGCGGGCCCCAGCAACTCCCATCCTTCAGCCGAGCCACTCCTGCATAGTTCAACATGGCGCAGACATCCATATGGACATGTCACAGTAGCAGTCGCTGTCGTTTTGGTCGCCGACGCTGTCATGCTCCGTCCGCTCCGAGATTCTCGCTCCGAGGTTGTGTGGGCCACGTTGTGCCGAGCCGGACTTCTCCGACATGATCACGTGACTTCGGCGACGCCGATGAGGCCGATGCGCGATGCACCAAGTTGGACCACGCGGTGACAACTTGACAACTCTGCATCGCTCTCCTCTTTCTTTTGCTCATCCCTTGCTCAGTCTTGCCCCCCATGAGCTCGCTCCTCAACCTCACGCGCGACGAGTGCGCACAGCGCAGCCGCGAACTCGCGGTCGACACGTACCGTATCTCGCTCGACCTGACGGCGCTCAACGACCCCGAGACGACGACGTTCAGATCACAGACAAAGGTCGAGTTTACATCGACGACGGCTTCGACATGGCTCGACCTCGTTGCGGACAAGGTCACGGCTGTGACCATCAACGGTGCTAGCGCCGAGGTCAAGTACAACGGCGCGCGTGTGCAGCTCGACGGCCTGGTCAATGGCCCCAACACGGTCGTGGTCACGGCCCAGTGCATCTACAGCCATACCGGCGAGGGCCTGCACCGTTTCACCGACCCCGTCGATGGCAAGACGTACGCATACACCCACTTTGAGCCGACCGACGCACGCCGCGTGTACGCCTGCTTTGAGCAGCCCGACCTCAAGGGCAAGATCACCTTCGAGGTGGCGGCGCCCAAGGACGTCGGCGTGTTCAGCAACCAGTCGGTCGCGAGCGAGGACGGCGGCGTGACCGTCTTCAACCCGACACTCCCGCTTTCGACGTACCTCTCCGCCCTCGCCGTTGGCCCTTACTATGTCGTTCACGACAAGTACGAGGACGTGCCCCTCGCCGCCATGTGCCGCCAGTCGATGAAGGAGTACCTCGAGGCCGAGGAAATCTTCCGCATCACCAAGCAGGGCCTCGCCTTCTTCAACAAGGCGTTCGGCTACCCCTACCCGTGGGGCAAATACGACTCGATCTTCCTCCCCGAGTACAACATTGGTGCGATGGAGCACCCCGGCCTCGTGACCTTCAGCGAGAACGCCTACATCTTCCGTGGTGCCGCCACCATCGCCCAGCGCGAGTCACGCGCCGAGGTCATCCTCCACGAGATGACCCACATGTGGTTCGGCGACCTGGTCACCCCCAAGTGGTGGGATGGCACTTGGCTCAAAGAGTCGTTCGCCGACCTCATGGGCTACCTCGTCGCCAACGAGGCCGCCGGCTTCGAGGGCCCGTGGATCTCCTTTGGTCTGGGACGCAAGCAGGGCGCGTACACTATGGACGTGCGGCCCACTACCCACCCAATCGCTACCGACGTCCCCGATCTCGAGGCTGCGCGCCAGAACTTTGACAGCATCACGTACAACAAGGGCGCGGCGACGCTCAAGCAACTCATGGCGTATGCCGGTCGCGATGCCTTCTTCGCCGCGTCGCAGAAGTACTTCAAGCGCCTGGCCTTTGGCACCGCGACGCTCGACGACCTCATCGCCAGCCTGAAGGAGACATCGACGGCCGACTTGTCCGAGTGGGTCCCATCGTGGCTCCACACTACCGGCCCGTCGGTTATCACGACGGTCCGCGAAGGCGGCAAGCTCTATGTCGAGACCGAGTCCAAGGACGTGCTCACTGGCAAGGATGTGGCCCGTAACCACCGCGTCAAGGTCTCGACCTTTGCACGCGGCAAGAAGGGTGTCGAGCGCACGGCGTCGGTCTCTGTTCTCCTCGACAAGCCCCGCGTCGAGATCCCCTTGCCCGAGGGCACCGTTGTCGACCTTGCCATTGCCAACGACGACGACCTGACGTATGCGCTCCTGCGCTTCGACGACGCCTCCGTCGACGTCCTCGTCGAGCAGCTCTCGACCGTCCAGCCGACGCTCACCCGCGCCGTCGCGTGGTCGGCCCTCTGGAACATGGTCCGCGATGCCAAGCTGCCTGCTGCGCGCTTCCTCGACGCCGTCATCAACAACGCGTCCACCGAGACCGACTCGGTCCTGCTCAACCTCATTCTCAGCCTTGGCTACAGCGCCGTGGCAGCGTACCTCAACCCCTCGTTCCGCGACGCCGCCGGTGCACGCTTTGTCGCCGCCATCGCCTCCGGCCTGTCCGCCGCCACGCCCGGCACCGACCTCCAGCGCACCTGGGCGAATGCCATTGCGGCCTATGGCGGCTTGAGCAAGAGCTCCGTGCACACCCTCCGCGAGACCCTCGATGGCGAGGTCACCAAGCTCGAGCTGACACCGACCCTTCGCTGGGGCATTCTTCGCACACTCGCCTCGCTCAGCGCCGTGACTGACGCCGAACTCGAGGCCGAGTACGCCCGCGACAAGACAATGACTGGCGCCACAGCCCTCGTCCGGGCCCGCGCGTCTTTCCCAGGCGCGGAAAACAAGAAGCGGGTTTGGGACGAGGTGACGGGCGACGACAAGATCACCAACGACCGCCAGGGTGCGCTCCTGGTGGGCTTCAACGCCGGCCCCGACTCGGACCGCGAGGCGTTCATCAAGCCCTATTTTGACTCGCTGACATCGTGGTGGTCGGCCAAGACCATGACCATGGCGTCGAGGCTCGTCCTCCTTGCCTTCCCCGACACTACGGTCAACGACGGCCAGGTCGGCAACAACAAGGTCGAACTGCTGGCCCAGGGCTGGCTCGACGCCAACCCCGACGCACCGCGCGCCCTCAGGCGCATCATTATCGAGCGACTGGATGACACGAGGAGGGTGCTGCGTGGGCAGGCTTAGGACGGAGCGATGAGCCGAGGTCGCATGCACACTGTTAGAAGCAAGGCGGCTCGATCAGAGGTTTACGGCCCGGATTGTCCGGTCGTCATGGTAGGTAGAAGCGGCTGCGAGGCGGTGCTCACAACTAACCTGCTCCAAACTTTACTGACACCAATCACCATTGGCGACGCCATGAATGCGGGCGTGTTCCAGTTGATGATGTGCCAGCGGCAGCCCGCATTGATGATGGCGGCAATGTCGTTGTCTAAAGTTCAATGTAGGTCGGTCCGGACCTACAACCCAAACCACAACCCCGGCATTGAGTGCCAGACTACCGTGCAGCTCATCTGCAGCGTTAACAGCGTGTGGGACAAGACCGGCCGCGGCTGCGACGTCTCCGACTACCTGATGGTCCTTCGGGCTGGATTTCCGCCGTCCCTCGCTGCTGGTAGTGTCGCCTACGCTGGCCCCAAAGTTCCGTGAACAAGCAAAGAACGATCGATCGTAGTTTAAGAATAAGCGATGCAGTTCAACTTGCTCGGTGATGTGGTCCAGACGCGTAGCCCCAACGATGCTGGCACAGCTTGGCAAGCCAGATGGGACCCGTCGAGAAGACGCCGCCAAGGTGATGGGTCTCGTTCGGGCTCATGTAGCTGCTGGCAAGGCGGCCGCTGCTCGCGGCGTCTTTCAAGCCTTGACGGCCCGGTGTCAGGAGCGCGGTGGGCAGCGCACCGCGGATGAGAAGCAGTTGAGATCTCAATCTAAAGCCACGGCATCATGCCAAGCACTCGTTTCGCTACTCAGAGCGAGGTTTGTTCGGTTCGCCATGATCCGCCGCGGATGGTTCCGCGATGAAGCCTCTTTCTGGCGCCTGGCGCCTCTCCTTCGACGTCTTCACCATCGAGGCTATGCACAGCAAGCCCGATCGGGGTAGCGACACCTACCACAGCATATGTGCTATCTGCAGCAAACCACTCTTGATATCCTCGTTCATACCGTGGTGACTGCACAGCTGTAATCATCTGATGGCCTTTGCCAAGCCTCATCCGCCAGATCCACCAGATCTACTCCCTGATGGCCATCGCTGCAAGCGAGGACACCCGAACCCGAAAGTCACGAGGCCGATAACCACACTGAGCGAATAGCAAGACGAGTCCAGACGTTCTTGGCAGATCCGTTTATGGCACACGGGGCGCGGGCCGCTGCTGTACTTCCGCCAGATCGTCCACAAGCGCGGCGGCGCCACGGGTAAGCCAAGTGTTCGCCTGCATTCATACTGCCGAGTGGAGTGTGCATGTCGAAAGGAGTAAGGCTGTGACGGACCTCTTAAGCAGCATAAAGAGGCCTGGGTTGACGTGATGGAGCCTCCCGAACACCCAACATGAAGCTCTCCCTCGCCCTCGTCTCCCTAGCAGCTGGTGAGGAGATGCGGCTTGTTAAAGCTGACCCCAGTGGCCCTCGCTCGCCCAGCGACCCAGCTCACCCGCCGCCGCCTCATCGACGCCGAAAGTACCGTTCGGTCTGGGTGCACGTCGGTGTGCCAGACATACTTTACCATCGACGAAGGTTGTGCCGCAGCCAACAATGACTGGACGACCGCCACAAGCCCGTGCCGCCGGCTGTGTACCGTGAGTAACCACCCCCATCCCCGCACCCCAGGCACCAACCCCCCAGACCTCCGACTACAACTCCGCCATCAACTGCATCAACTGCCAGTGGGCGTGGTTCACGACCCTCCACCCCAACCTCTTCATTCCGATGATGGCCGACGTCCGCGCCGAGTGCGAGCGTCTCGGCACGCCGGTCACTGGGGCTGCGGAGCTCCACCAGCCTGCCGACGGTGCCACACCCGTCCGGGGACCTGATGGCCCGCCCAAGGACGAGACGTACGTCGGCGGGGGCGGGCTTATCTACCCGAGCAAACGCTGACTCAATGACCAGCACGCCCTCGCCCACCCCCAATGAGCCGACACCCAAGCCTGAGGACCCCACCCCGGGTACTCCTGGTACGCCTGGCACCCCCACGCCGGCCGACCCGACCCCCGGCACCCCGGGCACCCCGGGCACCCCAAGCGACCCAACCCCAGGCACGCCTGGTAGCAGCACACCTAGCGACCCGCCGACCAACAACCCGGGAGGCAACACCAACAATAACAACGGCGGCACCAACAACAACGGGGGCACCAACAATGGAGGTACGAGCAACGGAGGCACGGGTAACGGAAGTGGCGCTGTCAGCGGTGCAGGTAGCGGGGGTGCCAGCGCCAGCGTCTCGAGGAGTGCATCGGCCTCGGGAGCCAGTGCCAGCGCGTCTGCCCGCCCATCGTCAGCTTCACTCAGCAAGGTGTGCTCGTGGCGTCGTGTCGTGGCGGCCATCGTGGCCGGGGCCGTCATTGCGCAGGGAGCTGCTTAAGTAAAGCTGAGTGGTGTTACACGGCCCCGTGTTGCCCCAGAGCTGCTCGAAGAACAAGTCACCAAGCCGTGAGAATGCATAGACTCTGCCAACCGGGCTTCTACATGGGCCATCTCGGCCCGCTGGCTGTGGGGCCACGGTCACATGCCTATCGTTGCCAGTTAGTCTCCATTGCCTGTCCGAGGAATGTCGAGCCCAGCCGAGACCGATTAGCTGCGGCTGCACGGGCGTATGGGCAAGGACGGGCACGTCGAGGCCATGGTCACCGGCCCAAGGTTGGCTTGGCGTCACTAGTGCTGCAGCCACGCCACCCGTCCATTGTTCGATTGTTCTTTCGACCTCGACACCGCAACTACTCTTCGACGAATGCGAACAAAGCCCTGTACGCATAACCGGTGCATGGCAACCAGGTTCGAGTGTCCTCGAGCATCTGCATGCGCGACGAGCGCTCTGTCCGTGTGAACTCTGCCCAGGGGCCGTTGCCCGTTTCCATGCACTGCCAGTCACCCGTTGGCACCCAGAAACGCGTCGTATGTAATAAGCATCAAGCTATCCTGAAGAAATTACATGAACACGGCTGTCAGTGTCTCTGGTCTGATGCATTGTTGCTGCGCTGCCAAGAAGGTACACGCCGGGTGCCTCGAACATGACCGCACATCCCCCAGACTTCCTGCCTGCACGTCACCTGCAGGGGCTCTCCTTTTGTGCAGCACACGACTTCTTGGCACCGCCATGAGGCATTCTGCATGCACACCGGGCTCGTTGTTTAAAGCCTCAGAGGCCTTTGCAACGCGTTTTTCCATCTACACTCTCCCTCTCTCAACCCCGTCTCATCAGGTCTGGCACCTGCTCCTTCTAAACCTATCCACTCTCTCTATCCCTAGTCGACATCTGCGATGCTCGTCAAGTCTCTTGCCTCTCTTGCCCTCGCGCTGCCTGCGGCAGCGCACATGTCTCTCTGGCACCCGTCCATGTACGGGTTCTCAGACGGCTACACCCCCGTTACTCCCCTCGTGCGCATGAACTTTAACCAGTGGTGGTTCCACGGCGCGATCAATGATCCTCCTGGTGAGTAGTGACAAGAGCACGCACGATAGTGGTGGCGATTGTGCTGGCGCGAGGAGGCGTCGCACTCCCGACGCGTGTCCGAACAATGCGACATGCCGTTCCGGCATGCCATTGTCCACACACCGCGACACCGCGACCATCACTCAGCTTGCTTTGATATCCATCTAACATCCTCAGCTGCTGGACAGTTTGCCGACCTGCCTGCAGGTGGCGCTTGGAACGCCCAGGTGGGCTGCTCCAAGGACGTCACCACGTACGGTGGCCGCCAGAACCAGAACCTCGCCTGTGACAGCCTCGGTGCTCTCCACCTCTGGCAGGACGACCCGAACGACGTCAAGGGCTGCTCAGTTGCGATTGCCTACGAGTCCGACGTTACCAAGCTCCAGCCCGAGGACTTTACCGTTATCTCTGTCGCCGCCGACTGCCCTTACAAGCGTGACGTGGCGTTCCAGGTGCCCGCCGAGCTCCCCGAGTGCCCTCCCGGAGGCTGCCACTGCCTGTGGTCGTGGACTCACAGCCCCATGGGCGGTGCCGAGGAGATCTTCCAGACTGGCTTCAGGTGCCGCGTCACGGGAGCCAAGGCCGGTGCCAAGCCTCTCCCCGCATCCAAGCCACCCGTCAAGTGCCCCAACGGTGGCTGTGTTGTCGGCGCAAAGCAGCCCATTTACTGGATGCAGAACGAGGGTAACAACATTGACAACTCGCCGAGCGACCCGCCCTACTACAACCAGGACTACGGCTTCTTTGACGGCGCCCAGAACGACATCTGGGGCGGCGATGGCGTCGTTCCTCCCCGCACTACCACCAGGGTTATCTCCGCCGCTGCCCCTACCGGCGGTTCGTCGTCGAACGGCGGCGGTGGCGGAGGTGGCTCGTCCAACGGCGGCAGCAGCAAGGGCGGCAACGGCAACAGCGGTAACAACTGGAACGCTGGCAGCAACAACAACGGCGGCTGGAACGGCGGCAACAGCAACAACAACGGCGCCAGCAACAGCAACAACGGCGGCGGCAGCTCTCACCATGGCAGCACGCACGGCGGCAACAGCTGGAACGACAACACCAGCTGGGACAACAACAACAGCAACCTGAACGCCAACCCTGTGCCCCAGCCTGAGACCAAGCCGGAGACCAAGCAGCCAGAGACCCAGCAGCCGGAGACCAAGCAGCCGGAGACCAAGCAGCCCGAGACCAAGCCCGACACCTCGAACAACAACAACAGCTGGCAGGACCAGAACAACGACAACGGCGATGATGACTCCAAGTACTGGACCGACGAGGAATCCAACTACAACAACTGGCACCACGGCGGCAACGGCCACAAGAGCAAGAGCAAGACGTCCAAGTCGGTTGCGCCGACCCCGACCGAGGCCGCTCCCACCGCCTGGAGCGCCGCCCCGACCACTTCTGCTTCGGCTTCTTCCTCGCCGTCGTCCGATTCGTCGTCGGATTCGTCGTCGTCGACCACCACGACCACCGGCGGCAAGCCCACCCCTACCGAGGACAACAACAGCGCCGACCCGACCACCACCTCGTCGGCAGCGTACGGCGGCAGCTCGTCCACCGCCGGCCCTGACAAGGCTAACAACGCGGCCGCTGGCGACCACACGCCCGAGGCCCAGGTCGGCACCGCTCTCTTCCAGGAGGCTGCCGCTGCGCCCACGGCCGCGCCGACCGCTGCCCCGTCGTCCGACCCCAAGCCCGCTGCCGGTGCGGAGGAGGCTGCGCCTTCCCCCGCCGACGAGCACAAGGACCGTCCCGAGCCGAGCTCTGGCGGCCACTGGGTCTGGGAGGCCGACAAGGCCGACGACTCCAAGTCTGGCGCCGACGGCAAGAAGGGTGCCAGTGGCAAGCAGGGAGGCCAGGAGGACTCGGCCTCCTCTGGGTCCGGCTCTAGCTCCGACTCTGCCTCCTCTGAGTCCGACTCTGGCTCCGACTCTCCCTCGGACGGCTCGGCCGTGCCCAAGCGCAAGCGCGGAGCCCTCCCCCAGTCTGGCCTCCGCTCGCGCGCCCGCGCCGTGCAGCTCGCCCCGCGCTTCTGGTAAGCACGGTGCATTTCCCTGCCAGCTGGTCTGGCGGGCGATCATGCATTGGTTGCACTCCTCTAAAACCTACTGCGTACGTAGAGCATGCAACCTGTGAATGCGCTCCGATGCCCAGCATCTGTCCCGTGTCTCAGGATCGGCTTCGGCCGGTCGTCGCGCGCCTGATTTTACTACCCACATTTAGGCGCGTGCCCAACCTCTTGGCGTCGAGATCAAGAACAATCACTCGCATATATACCCTGCTTACATGCTGGATATCTTATTCACGCACGTCGCATCGACTGACATAAAACTTGAGACGCGGCACTGGCTAGCTTATGTCATTCTCCGGCGACGACTGACTCGACGGCACCTGATTGACTCGACACCTAGCAAGGCCTCGGGCAACACAGCTTACTGACGAGAAACAGTGCCGGTGTTGATGCGGAGGTTTAGAGTGGTGCCAGGGGAGGCCACCTGCATCATGATCATGTCAGTAACCCCACCCACGACTACCTTTGGCAACCTTGCCCGACAAGGCGACCTTGTCTGGGAGACACCAACGAGGCCTGGCCTCCTTGCCACGTGCACGCCCAGCAGATGCATTCCGTCTATGGCCGCACGTTCTCAATCCAGCGGCAACAGCCCCGCGGGCATCCTGAAGCGCGGGACGATGGTGCCTGCGACTGGAGAATGTGACCTCGCCTTCCAGTGGTCATTGGATGTCCACAGACGTGCGACGACATCTTCGATGTGACACCGAAACACTATCAAGCGGCCGCACCTCGGTCGGTCGCCTCTGGAATGTACGCCACCTGACGTTCGGCGATACAACGTTCAATCCGGGAACTCATGTCGTTGTTCTATGACTGGCCCAGACTGCCAGCGGGTCATCCAACAGCGCAATGGAATCTGGGTCGCTTGCTCATTAATCACCTGACGCAGGTCCTGCAGCTGGCCATGTGAACGAGCAACATAAGTGTGGAAGACGTATCGCTCGGCCTCAACAAACACCCATGCAATGATCAGGTCCACCATCATCGCCCTGGCCGCTATGGCTGCCATTGCCTCGCCCCTCCCGGACGCACCCCAGGCCGCCGAGAGGGACCTACCGCCGCTCCCACCGAAGCCCATCCTCGTCGCAGGCGCCGTCATCCCGGCATTCTATTCTGCGAGCGCCGAATTCCTCTCCGTGCAGTGTATGCGCAGCGATCTGGTGCCGTGCTCGGTCAACCGGTGGAACTGCGTTCCGGTGTGGGGTGTTTGCTGTAAAGACACACGTGAGAGTTCTCAAGACAAGGCTGACAGTAGGCGGGTCGACGTACTGCCCGAGCGGCTCGACATGCATCGACAATGGGAACAAGTGTCTCCAGGGCGGTACGTTTACGACAGTATACCGGAACTGACAGGGCAGGAGCGAAGCAGCCAGTCCCCACCGTCGCGCTGCCGCCGTGGACGCCTCCCGGCCCACCTCAGTACACGGCGTGAAGCAGATGTAGTAGAGAAATTCCGTTGTGTATACTATGTGTCGAGCAGTAAGGAGTGCCATGTTCAATCACACCGGGATTACTCCCTTCAGGCCACTCGTCGTGCATCCCTCGCCCGCACAGCACCCCAGTCAAGCCAGGGCCATGTGGTTGTGTCCGTATTGACGTCGGGCTGGTACATACCTGCCCGGGAGGGCACTTGGTGAGCAGTGACCGCAACTGTATGTGGCGGATGACCGATCCCGCGACCCCACACACGGCCAGCGGGCACGGGTCAGCGCAGTACCCGTTGGTTCTACCAGAAACCCGGTGAGCAAGTTTATTAAAGCCAGGTCACTCCACCAAACACCCTTGCACCACAAAGTACGATGCTCAAATTCACTCTCTTCGCCCTCGTTGCGATAGTAGCTATCGCCTCCCCACTCGACGAGGCACGGGAGGGATCGAAACGCTTCGGGCGCCCTCCCATCATGGCGCCAGGCGAGACGATTGGCGCGTGGGATTCCCAGCCCACCAACCAGTGGTCCTGCGGTATCCGAAGCTCCCTCTGCTCAAGCGGCTCCCTCTACCGCTACTTCATCCCCTCGTGGGCCAAGTGCTGCAAGGAAACCCGTAGGTCCTATAGCAAGAGGAAGAGAATGCTGATATGTGCTTGCAGGCGGCGCAACCTATTGCCCCGGCGAGTCGGAGTGTATCGACAACGGGTGGAGCTGCCAGCGGCCGCTCAACATTCATATGTCTCGAACCGGTGCTGCACTGATACGCACAGTTGTCCGTCCCGCGCGTGCCGTCGCGCCAGCCAAGTGATTCCACACCATACCGCGGCCTTGCATGAAGCAGCGCAGCAGATTTCTCAGCGGAGGCGAGTGCAATGTGCAGTGTCTGTAGCTGGTGGAATGAATTTGCTCGATCAATGCGGTCATCCATCTTGCCCTCACCCTTCCCGACGGAGCATGACGGTGTCCGATAACCGTATCGACGGACTCGTGCACCTCATATGACCGCTGCCCACATACCGATAGCACAAACAGGCGAATGATATGTTGGTCATTGTTGGTCAAACTTGGGAGTGCAGATTGGTGGCGCTTGCTCCTCGTGCGATGTTATACTTTAGTTGTGGCCAAACCGCACTAACGCGCTGGATATTACATCCGATCGCTATCACTCGGGAGAGCCTCATCGCGTTCAAGCGTCTGTAGCGGTCCAGAATGTCTTGGCAGCCAACAAGGTTCGGCAATGGTTGGCTACAGCCGCTCCATATCGCGGCCTCTGGCCCCATGTGCCCGTCACACGCTTCCGCATCACGAAACATCTACACGACGACGACGGCACGCAATTAGCATCCGAGATCATATGACATTCTTCTGTGTCTCGGTCGGTCATCGTTGCCGCGGTGTGCGGTCTCACATTCGCGCTGTGGAGCTGACACGGTCGGCTTGGGAGTGCTACTACATACATATATGGCAGCAACCTGCTCACCCCGTGTCTTCACCCCATCACAGCCATGTTCAAAGCCCTCCTCATCGCTCTGCTTGTCACCGCCACTATGGCGAACCCGGTACCCGAGGCCGATCCGGCCCCCAAGCCCCCGGTCAACATTCCCCCGCCCGACGATGTCATCGGGCCGACCATTATTCTCGGTGCCCCTGGAACCGTCTTCGCAGCGCGCCGGTCCCCGGTGTCCGGCGTCGTTGGCTGTGGACCCCAGAGCCTCCTGCAGTGCAAGGGTAACGGATACTACTGCGTGCCTAGGTACACTGCCTGCTGCACAGCCAACAGTGAGTCCGTGGAAACGGAGAGGGCTGACTATGGTGCAGACGGCGCGACCTACTGCCCAACTGGCTCGAGCTGCATCAACCTTGGCAAGTCTTGCCGAGTCAATTGTGAGTGTCAGATGTTGCCAAGGGCTGACACTGATAGGAAGCAGGAGCAGAGGTCACCTACACCTCACCCCACCCAGGCCCAGGCGATCCCACGCAGACGCCTGTGTACGAGTAGTCCCAGCTTGACGACTGTGAACCCGGAACCGCCTTACCAGCAAACCTCAGTCGTTGGAGGCCTTTGAATCGCTGTCCCCGACGGCGCAATCTGCGGCACAATGTACTATGAAAGGTATTGAGACCAATGGAAGTGTTCTGCAGCCAAAGTTCCGAGGTGACCAATATGAGGGGTGTCGACGGACTCTCGAGCCTGTTCAGACGAGGTGCTCAAGCTGTCCAAGAGGACAAGGCATGGCTGAAACACTCATTATACATTGAATTTATCACGTCGCTTACGTTCATAGCGGCCAAACGCGAAACCCCCTTTGCCCAGCCCGAACCTGACGTCCAACCCAACTCCAATTCCAGCACATTCTCATCTTGGCAGACCGTCCATCCTCACATGACGCATATCGACGTATGCATCACACCTGAGAGCCCACTGAGTGAGCAGTCTCGAAGGTTTCTGCCAAGTCAACCAGCCTCGCGACGGGGGTTGTGACACTCGAGTGCCTGTTCCTTCACGGCCATCCATGCCCGTCGCCGCCGCCACAATGAGGCGACCGCCGCCCCAGATAACCTCAGAACCTCGGCTGTGCTAACTGTAATCTCGGGATGATCTGACAACTTGGTACTGTTATCGTGACGTCAACACAACTGTGTGGTACTCACCGCCCATCATCACCGGCGGCCTTGAACTGGGACACTGGGAATGCGTGGTGAGCACTGACGGCCAAGTGGGTCGACATCCCCTCCGGAGTGTCATTGCCGGTGGGCTCGTCGCCGTCAAACGCTCTTGGCATGGGGTTGGCGAGGCCTCGAGTATCGGCAAAAGTCATTGAGTCTGGCAGATTGCAAGAGGAAGACTCGACTCCCGGTAAGGTTGAGTGGGTTGGCTTGGGGAGGTGTGAGCAGACTTTGCTCATGTCCAGTCCGCCGCTCCGTCTCATCAGCACAGGATTTCCTTAGGGGTCGAAAATGACATAAAAGGCAGATCATTGAGCTTCGACGAACCCACATTCTGACCAACAACTTTACACACCTCTTACCTCTCCTTACAACGTAAATCCATCCACAATGAAGATCAACGCACTCACCCTCATCACCATCATGGCCGCTACGGCATCCGCCACCAAGTCGTTCTACGACCTCTCCGACGACCGGACCTGTACCCTTGGTGACGACAACAACCTCACCTGCGTCAAGGGTAACGACGGCAACGCCCCAGTCGTGAGAACTACACACGTGTTGTGGCCTCGCTAACAATCTAGATCGACACATCGGCCTTCCAGGCTAAGGAATCGGCCGAGCCCGAATTCCAGGGTGGTGGTGCCCCCGCCGACGGAAAGCGTGATATTGCGAAGCCCTACCCCACCTGCGGTCTCGGTGGCATCACAGGACTGATTAGGTGCCGTGCCAAGTGCTGGGCCATTGGCTCTTGTGGCGGGCAGTGCTCATGGCAGGGATGGGCGGGCTTCGTCTGCCACTGCTCCGCCAAGTGCTAGGCGGAGGTGGCTCCCGCACCGGGGATACAAGGAACTACAGTATGATACTGCTGAATGAATGAATGAATGTCTCAAGTCGCCATCGAGGGCCGGGTAGGATACTCCTCTGCCATTTGCCCCCCAACGAGCTCTGTAGATGGGAGGCCTGGTTGTACGACGGGGCGAACAGATGATGGTAGCCTTGGTCGTGGCAGTGGTCTTTCTAATATGTGCGCACAACACTGGCTGATTACAAAGCCTGGTGATGGGCCTATTGTTCCTATCGCGATTGGGGGGGGGGGGGACAGAATGCAGACGTAACTGTGCCAAGTAGATCCGTCTGCCTTCGCAGTCCACTCAAACCATCACCGCTGCTGCCATCGCCACCCCCACGTCGGTCAAGGAGGAATAAAAATAGGCTTTGGCAGTAGTCACCTTCCAAACCAACTCATCCCCAACCACCAGCAGCAGCAGAAGACATGCCTCAACCGAGCCTCCACACCGACCCCGCGCTCCTATTGGAGGAGCTGGAGACGATGCTGGCCCAGCTTTCCACCCAACACGGTTCAAATGTCTCCTCGTCTTCAGACACCGGAGGCACTGAGCAAGTCGAAGCCGTGTCGGGGGCGGAAGCGGCGGCAGAGGCGAGCAACAACTCCCAGCCACAACCTTCCGCGACGGGTCAGCTCCCCAGCGACCGCTCCAACTTGGAGGGCCACACGTTTGTCTACCTTGATGACTACCTCGACAACGTTCGGAACCACCGAATGACTCAGCAAGAGTTTGACAACGGCATTCAGCTCATTGTAACTGCGGCAGCTGCCGCATCCCCACTTCCAGTGAGTCTACCTCATTATCCCTTCGCTAATACGTCAGGACCCGTTCTCCCGTGAGGGATACGCAGCACGTCTTGCCCTTCTCCGCAAGCTGGAGCGCCAACCAACAATGCCCCTCCCGACCATCCGAATGTTCCTCAAGGGAGCTGTGTCTGCTCTGATGTTTCAGAACGAGGGCATGATGAGGTTTAAAGACAAGCTTCACTCTCTCCGTCCGATCATTGAGGAGATCCACCCCGCCGCGTACAGCAACGTCAAGATTCTCCTCATGACCGGCATGGAGGGAAACGAGGACTTACGGACGCGAATGGCTCGCCTGATTCTCCGTATTGAGGCCCGCCGGGTCACTCTCATCACGGCCAATATCGCCTCTCATATCGCTGGCGACTTGTTCACCGAGGGAGTGGCATCTCTGCGGAAGACGGCTTGGTGGATGATCGACGACGCCGACCTCTTGAACATCTGCCGCAAGTTCGCCGAACCGGTCGAGGTCCCCGAGCCGGGCGAACCAGCTCCTGCATAGTTCTTTTGGAAAGTCCATACCGTTGACTCTGAGTACCGGTTGTTTAGATTCCAGTATCTCCCATTGATTCATGAATAATGGTGAAAGTATTGACGGTGTCCCACAGCATGCGGCGTCGCCCATCACTTTTAACCTGTGATTATGAGTCAAACAAGCCCACGACGATGATGTACACACTTGCATACACACAATGTCGGCCATTGACAATAGGGACCTGATCAATAATGAGGACGCAGTGGACCCTCCCGCTCATGTCCATCATCGCCACTATCGACCTTTTGTTCCGCCTTTTGTGTTGTGGTGTCCGAGTTGCCTTCGCCAACCGCTCAATCGTCCATCACTCCACCTGTTCTCGGCTTCCAGGCCGACATAAAGTCTCTCAATCAATTCCCGAGCCCTTGCTTGATTCGCTATACAACTCAACGCCGAAGTAGCAACATGGCAGAGACTTCTGTCGACGAGCTCCGCCAGCAGGTGGACCTCATTTTCCGCCACCTCTTTCCCAATGGCCCTCCTCCGACAGTCCAACCAACAGGCCCACCTAATGGAACTGCCAATACACCTCTTAATGAAGAAACCGCAGTATCCACCATCACTGGTGCGGTATCCCCCGACCAAGGAACCTCAGACGGCTGGGGTGAACACCGCCCCATGCCTGGACACCTGCCCCCAGCGGTTCACGCTGCTCCGAACATTGGTACGCCTGCCAACCCTCCCCTCCCAGTGAGCACTAGACCTGGACTGCTATCACTCTACTTACAAAAAGGACTACTGTAGCCGCGAGTCGTATCAGCAGCGTCTCACGCTGGTCGAGAACTGTGCGCGAGAACCCAACCCCGCCGACAGGCACATGGGCAGGCTCCAGTGGTACCTCGAGGGGACTTCAGCTGCTCTCAGTCTGCATCACCGCTCAATGTTCAAGTTCCTCCGACGTGAATTTCGTCAACTTCGCCCTCGTCTTGACGCCCTCCACCCATTGGCGTACAGCAATTTCAAGGTTATTCTGGAGACCGATTTGGAAGACAACGCGGACATCCGCGCGCGCATGGCACGTATCATCACACGCATCGAGCGTCGCGAGCACCTCGGTCTCATGCCGGGTGTAGCCTACCAGATTGCCAAGGACCTGTTTGTGCAAGCCGTTTCGCACTTGAGGAAGACGGCATACTTCACAATGGAGGCATCCGAGTGGCTGGCGGTGGCTCGATCGATGCAGCATTCACCATTGTAGCCGGTTCTTATGTAAACCGCGTCATCTCGACCATGACGGGGCGGCTGGCAGAAGGGCAAGTGCACTCGACGCCTCGCTACTGTATGTATGCAGAGACAGAAAGTATGTATCGAAACCATAGCCTCATACACGATCAGACGAGTACTACAGCGCAGCGGTGCTGCGCGGCAGGGGTGTCATGCCTCAGGTTGGGCCCTACGGAAGTCGCGGGTGATAGAGCGTGGAGCCATCCGGAGCAGTCATCTTGAGATGATCAATAAGGCCCGGCATCCAGCCAATGACACCGCTGTACTTGTCAAAGAACTCCAAGGATCGCTTGGTGAGTTCGTTGAACCGCCTGGATACCAGCTCCTCCGTGCTGCCAAATTGGACGCGCGTATCGAGTGTAAAAAATGACTGGAGGAGGTACTCGGCGTCCTCGATTTCGGTCTTCAGAAGGTGATGTGCCGTCTTCCAGGCTGCGTACCCGTCGATGTTCGTTGTAGGGATGCGGATGCCGTTGAGGTCGACGAAGAAGTCGTTGTAGATGGCAAAGGCCTCGTCGATGCGCGTGCGCCACTGGGTGATCACCCCCCTGAGCTCGAGGGGTGCGTTCGTGCCAAAGTTGACGAAATCGGGCTGCTCTGTTGCCGTATTGGGCGTGACGGTAGGCAGTTCTGGCGGTGGTCCATATGGCCAGTTTGCGCCGTGACTTGGAGGAGGCGCCGCTCTACTGGTTGCGGCTCTGGCGCGGCGTCCTCCTGCAGTTGGGCGCGTTTCGCGCTGGGTCGAGGCAACGGACGTGGCGGCTCGCTTTGGCGGCATGGTGAGCGGTGGTACACAAGTGGAAAGGAGCATGCATGGTCGTGACCGTTACTTTATGTCTCTCCAAAACCGTGCGAGCACAATGGTGCAGCCGGTGACAGGACAACCAATGCCAGCTGCCAGCCAAGGCGAGCTGGGTGCGAAAGGCAGTCGCACCAACACAGATGCGAGGCGACCTATGTACGCACCCACGGTGAGGGGGCTGTTGTTGTCCGTGCAACTTCACCATAGTTGTGCTGGAGGCGGTCACGTCTAACCGTCTTGACAAGAAGCCTGCACTGGTTCCAGTGCGGTTGAGAGGAGATCAGGGGTGGCGATTGTCGAACAAAGGGAACCGACATTCAAGCACCCATTGTCCCAAGCTACACGGTGGCTTCATTGTCTTCCGATGGAACCACCCAGACAAATGACGTTGGGTTGTCGCTGTCGCGCACATCCCCTATTCAGTCACCCGCGACGACTCGTGCTGACTCGGGTCGTTGACGGCGGCTGCGAGCGGCCTACTATGAGAGAGCAGCGGTCCGCAAGACTCATCTTCAGCCTCCGTCGGCACGTCTGGACGGAGCAGTGAAGACTGTGGACGCCGGAAACCCGTGTGGGGTTGCTCTGCAACCCAGCTTTGTGTGAAAACAGCATCCGAGGTTCACCTGACGAGGTGAAGCATACCGGTTATGGATTTTGGTGCGTTTAGACGAAGACGGGAGACAATAGGGTTGGGGTGCAACACCTGTCGTAGGGGAAGTGGGTCGTTTTGAGTTGCTGCTGCCCTCGAGCTTGTCAAGGGCTTCAGCACCAAGACAGCAGGGCCTACGAGGAGCCAAAGTTGAGCTGCAGTCGACACCCGCGAGTGGACCATTGGTTCTGGGTTGTCCTTGGCATTGTCTTTGGACAGTGCTTGACGCCCCAGGCGCCAGCCTAGCGGGCGTCTGCCGCGAGGCCAGTACGGCGAAGCAGCAACCGGGGCCCTGTTCGTATCCGGGAAGATGAGTTCGAAGGAAGGCGTCCCAGCAGGTGTCGGCCACCGAGGATCATTGGTGGGCCCCGGTCACAGTCCAGGCCCCAATGGTGTTTGCCTAGACAACCAAAGGCAGCCTGCGTTATGTAGTACCCACGAGGCATGGGCCGGTCTTGACGACCAGCAGAAGAAGTCAACTGGTCGACTGGTCCCAGGATGAGGGCTAGCGTCCCGCACTGGTGCGCGCAATACGAGAAGCATGTCACCCTTCGATCCTCATGCACCACCATGCCGTACACTGAGCTGACTAACGTGCTCAACTCTAATCAGCGGCAATGCGTTTCAGGAAGCGGCAACGACTGTCGGGAAGCATCACCCTGGACAATGTGCGTCAACCTCGGCTTGTCAAACTCACTTTGTGCTGGCTAAAAAAACCCCGTAACTCTCCGCAACACAATCCAATCTGCCAGAACTCGTTCCTCCTGGCGGTTGGGCGAGGTAGAAGATGTCAGAACGCGGCCTTCCCGCGCCAAGACTTGTGTGGTTCTTAAATCGGCGACGTTCGAGAACCTCAGGGCATCCACGTGCAGTGACAAACTTTGTGGAGCGGACCACGGCATGGAAGTCTCGGTCGGTGTCTTGGTGTTGAGGGTGATGGCATCGCGGCGATCACCGCCGTCGTGGCATTCACACAAGGCGGATGGAGGTGGCATGCGAGCTGTGACGAGCAGGGGTTTGTGCATGCGGCATTAGTTTGTCCTGAGGTTGACCGGAGCCTAGCTCAACCTTACCTTGTGGTCGCTGTGTCGACCCATCAAATACACCACATCCTGGGGGATCGAACGTGGTCAGCGCTGCGCCGTCGTCTTGGGGATAGGTCATGAGGTGTGGTGAGGAATGGGCGGCGCGGGAAGAGTAAGTTGACACCGGCCTCCCCTCCGCGCCCGGCAATCCTCAGCTGCTGCAGTTTACCGCCTGCCAGAACAGGGAGATGTGCTTTAGCAGAATGTCTTGGCAAGGGAGTAGGAGAAGTAGGAGGTGGGGAGAGCCCCAATGACGCTAAGTGAGTGGGTTTGACGGTGGCACCACTGGAAGAGCAAGTCATTGAGCTGTTGCGAGGCATATAAATGCCTCGCCTCGCACTCAAGGCCACCTCAATCGACATCAACAGCTGCACTATGATCTCCTTGGCCGTCCTTGCCCTGCTCGCGGTAGCCGCCAACGTTGCCACTGCTGGCGACTCGGGCCAGTTTGTCGTCGAGCTCGGTGCACTCCTCAACGCACGCATCGACCCGATTGTCGATCCTGGCAACACGGTCGACAAGGGCCACGCGCACACCATCTTCGGGGCCAACAACTTCCGCAACCAGCTCAACACGCACGCCCAAATCACTGGGGCGGAATGCACGTCAGCCATGATCCAGGCTGACAAGTCCAACTACTGGATCCCATCGCTGTACTGGATCAACGGTAACGGCGAGTACGAGGCCGCGTGGCTCAAGGGCGCCCGCGCATACTACATGATCCAGGACAACACCAAGACCGAGCCGTTCCCCGAGGGGTTCCGCATGATCTCAGGCACTGCGACCACGCGCACCCGCAGCGACAAGACGGTTGGCATCTCGTACAACACGCCGTTTGCCAACCTTGCCGAGTACCTGCCCAACAACACCAACTCTGGCACGACCAATCTCCCGGCATGGCAGTTCACCTTCAAGATCCAGTTCCCGGCCTGCGGCACCGGTGCGCTCGACTCGCCCGACCACTTCAGCCACATGGCCTGGCCGCTCAACGGCAACAACCAGCCGGACCCCCAGTTCGGCATCAAGTGCCCGACGAGTGAGTGGCCAATAAGTACATTACTCACCTGCAGCCCACCAAGCGCTACCCTATGATCCAGCTTGAGGTGTACTGGACCCTGTTCTCAGGCCAGGCAGCCAAGTGGCGCAAGGGTCCCAACGACATCAACCTGATCCTGGGTACGGGCGACACGCTCGGCGGGTCGCTCCATGCCGACTTTGGTGAGCTACCCACACATGTCCTCGCTCACACTCAGTCAACGGCTGGGACACGAATGTCATCAAGGCGGCCATTGCCAACAAGCAGTGCTTCCAGAACGTCGATGTCGAGGGCACCAAATGCCCCGCGTTCGCTCCCAGCGTCAGTATCCCCAAGTCCCGTGCTTGCCGGTACCGCGGCCAGGTCCCGGACGAGGAGCTCGGCTACCTCAAGCCGCTGAAGGATCTGCCGGGGTGCAACCCGCGATGGGATGCCAACGTCGCCGCCAAGCCATCCGCCTGCCCCGCGGGGTACAAGAAGCCTGGATGGACGTGGCCCAATGTCGCGTGGAACAGCTGGGAGAACTTCCCCATCTGGCCACTGGCCGTCAACTTCCCCGGCGCGGTCGGCAAGCCCACTGCCGCGTGGCTGCAACAGTTTACGCCGACTCTCGGCGACAAGTTCGTACCCTGGGGCAGCGTGGCCTCTACGCCGTCCGGGTCTGCCGAGGATGTCAAGAACAACCTCGACATTACCACTGCGCCGAACAAGGTCCAGCAGGTTGCGTGAAAAGTCAGGACAGTGTAAGGTTAGTGACGTTAAACCTGGCAACGACCAGAGTGTTGGAAACTTCAGAATGCATGCTGTACACTTGGACTTGTCGGGAGAGGTTATGCACGTCGGTTGTGAACTTGGGTCACTCCAGGGGCGGGATGCTGCGCGTGCCGCCGGCGTCACCATCCCTGGCAATGCGGCGTCGGCGGGACTCGGGGGTCCCCGCCAGTCAGCCAGCACTCTATCCCACCCCCGGGCACGTTGTTGTTGTTTACAAGGCGTTATCAAATCAAGCGGGACAGTGTAATCAAGCATCGCGGGAGACGTTCCAGTCAATACGGTGCACGTCCTCTATCCCACTCCCGATACATCACAATCTGAGCCAGGCGGGGAGTCACTCTGAGTGTGCCGCAGATACGGCATCCTCTCCCTCCGCCGTCCTCTTCCTCCAAGCTGGCTGTGCTCGAGCCCTCCAGTTGAGGGCAGCCCTTCCCCGGGTCGGCCGATCCCTCGGCGTTTAATCATCCGCGTGATTGGTGTCTGCATGGCCTCCTGAGCTCCGACGGCTGGCTGCCACCCCATGGCGTTGGCTTACCGTACCACTTGCTTGGATCCCATTGTCCTGTCAATCAGGAACCATGGCGAAAAACTGGGACAGACAGGGGACTGATTCTCCGCGACCATCCTGCGCGTCCAAGACACAACCCACCCCCAGGTGGCATCGCGACGCCGAGTCGGCGTAAAGGGACCCGACCGACGCGGCGCGACGCCACCCGCGCCACTGAGGGGCCCGACCACCCGAACCCTTGCCGTCGCCGTCGACGGGCGCGCGCTTGCTTTGTTTTCGTGATGTGCCAAGTCATTCTATTGTTCAAGGCGACCCGTGCACGTCATGACCCGGCAGCTGACTTGTCGACGGCCTTGGAGGTGGGGATGAGGAGGGAGGTTATAAGAAGGGCTACGAGGCCGTCTCGAAGGTCACCCACTACATTATCGCCCACTTGTGAACACGTCCATCATCGCCATGCCCTCCACAGTGAGTACACTGCCAAGATGGAGTCATGTCTCCCAGCTCACCCTCAGCACCAGAACCTCGCACGCCAGGTCCGCTTTGACGACGGCACGCGTCCTTTCAAAGTGCAGCCCACGCCAAAGTCAGCCAAGCCGGTGAGCAGACAGCGCGCTTGCACTTGTCTTCGACTGACACCAGACCAGGCCGGCATGACAAGATCGCCTCGCACATATCATTTGCCCAGCGCTTGTGGATTCCAGCGGGCTTCAAACACCGGTCTCCCGAGATCGCCAGCCATGTTCGACCTGGCTGCAGTTCTCTCAGAGCCGGCATCAGACTGCGACTCGGCATCCAAGTGCAGCACACCACGCGAGTATGTTCCGCGCGACCCTCGCGTGGGCCAGAAGCCCCGGCCCACTGCGCTTCTCACGCCGCCGCCATCGCCATGAGCCCCAAGTGGGTTCACACCTGTTCCTGGTATTGGTCCCCTTGGCGCTCTGTGGAGATTCTCCCTGGTGGATATGCTCCTATAACGATTGTAATCCCAAACAGCATGTACCATGTATTACTCCCTTAGTGCTCCTATCCTGCTTGACAGGGGAGGAGGATCCGAGTCATCCTCCGTTGCCATCGGTGTCCTGAGCGCAGCAACGCCCAGCTGCTTCACGTCAAGGCTCCCTTACCCCGCCATCACATGATGGCCGACGGCACCTCACTTGGCGCCACCTCCCCCACAATGCAGTGAGACAGCCGGTACCAGCTGACTTGCAGGTCCGAGAATCGGCGCGGGCCGCCGGGGCGCCTGGCGTCGATGGCAACAATAAGCCACCTGGCGGAGACAATTTCAGCCGGCCGCCACCTGGCGCCGCCACACGACTGCCCTTTGTCACCAGCGATTGGCCCCCTTTCCACCAGGCCTTGTACAGGCGGAGCGGCGAGGGAACTGTATGGAACTCGGACCCGGATGACCGCTCAATTGTTGTTCTACTTCTACTACGTCACTGGGACGACTCTCTTTGAGTTATGGTTCAATTCGTCGTAGAACTATAGACTGTCCCAGCTCTGCCGGCAGTGCAAGACGCGAGGGGTCGCGTTTGCTTGGCAGCGAAGGGTGTGGGCTTTTAATTGAACAATGGATCACCAGAACAGTGACAGTTCGGAGCACGGAACCTTCCAATAAGAGGGGGCGATGCGACGTGAGATGAGGGTGCAGCTATTGTCATCGGGGTCGTCAAGTTGTTGTCGCTCCCCCTCCATCCCCTCCGTTGTCCATATCGCGTCTTCGTCCTTGTCATCGACAATTCAAAGCGCGGCAACTCACATGCATACGTCGTTTCCGACCCCGACCAGCATGCTACTTAGTCCATGCGCTTCTGGAGGAGAATACTCACCTGCATCCCCCGACAATCTCCAACAGCATCCTCACCATGCTACCATACAACTACCACCCACAGGGCTACTACCCCCAGCCGTACTACTTTGAGATGATGGTGAGCCCACGGCGTCATCCACCTGGGCTGACCGCCAGAGCTCGATGTCTGGTGTCTATCCTGCATACGTCAGCCATGGTGCTACATCAAACCCCTCGTATGTGCCTCGCTTTCCAATCTCAGCCCACCATCACCGACTTTCAAGCCACGACCACCAACTTCTCACCTATTTCGCCGATTTTGAACGCGATCTGGCCAGCCTGACAGCAGACTACGATATTGCAATCAGAGACCTTATGGGCGTCAAGCCGAAGGACGACGCGTACATCATCCACTGGTCCGACTACCTTTGCGGCATCAAGATGGAGCGGGAAAACGTAAAGGAGCTCGCCAAGATGGTCAGCATCCTCTCTAACCGTGTCAAGAGCGGCGAGGTGTCGGGTGCGTACGCCTTTCAATGCAGTCAGCAGTACCGCACCTATCTTGAAAACTTCAAGTACGAGCGCTGGAACACCCTGGCGATGCGGGTGAGCACTGGGGTGGAGTATTACCGGAACCTTGCCGCCTCTCGCTCCGATCCATCAGCCAAAGGCGAAGATGAATGTCCTCCCAGTAAGACCGGAGGCGCATCTTCACCCAAGAAGGCTGAGACGGACCCATTCCCCATCAAGTCCCAGAACAAGGGCGAGGGCAAACAACCCTCCAAGAGGACATCTGATGGAGCCAAGCCGTCGTCTACATCCTCGTGGTGCTCTCCGAGACGGAGACTGACGAAGACGACACGGTTCGCAACCTAGACTATCAGACGGCCTTGGCGATGCTGGACAGTGCGAACCGCTGTTCCATAGTCGGCCGGAACTCATGACACGTTTCGAGTCCATCCTCCAATATGCAGAGATCAACTCGCGTCCCGACTTTGGCGCCGTCCTCGACACATTCGCCGACATCCAGACAAACATTGTTCCGGCGGTATTCACTCACACGTGTGTGGACGCCGCGCGGTGCCTCGCGCTAATGCGCACTTGGTGGCCGATGGGGGGTGATAGTGAGACATCATCGGCTACTTGGTGATGTCACTCGCGTCGGGACTGACATCGCGGCGGCCGCATTGTCTGCCTACAGGAGTTTACCAACGTGCGATGGAGCGTATAAATCTCTGACCATCCGCTGTCTGACATCTCAGTCCCAACCCACAACTCGACACCATGCTGACCGCTGCGCTCCTCACCCTGCTCCCGCTCCTCGCTGCTGCTCCGACCCCATCCGCGGACGCCCTCAACCCGTACCCAGATGGCCGACGCTTAACTTTCACCAACGGCAGCTTCAAGCTGGCGCACTTCACCGACCTGCACTACGGCGAGCGTGGTGCGAACAACGGCTGGTCGGCGTGGGGAGACGAGCGTGTAGGTCGTCGCCGTTGATGCTGCTGACGACAGGGTCGCAACTCCACCCGCGTCATGAATGACTGCCTGGACGATGAGAAGCCCAACTTTATCGTGTTTGGCGGTGACCAGACCAACGGCGAGAATGCACTGAAATCCAACGCGACCGCGTACCTCGACTGGGCGTTCTCCCCCGCCCTCCGTACCCAGACCCCCTTCGCGACGACTTACGGCAACCACGACCACAGCGTGTACATCACCCACAGCGCGAGCTACGACTTTGAGAAGAACAAGGCCCAGGCCAAGGCACTCTCATGGACCCAGCGCAACCTCGACAGCTCAGTAGACCCCGAGGGCTCGTTCAACTACTACATCCCGGTGTATGCCGACGCGGCCGCCACTGTCCCCTCTCTCCTACTGTGGTTCCTCGACTCTCGCTCTGGCGTCTTCACCGCCGCCACGAACCCCGAAGACTGGGTCGACACCAAGGCGGCTAGCTGGATCAACTCGACAGCCGCGAGCATGAAGGCGGCCTGGGGCAAGTTGCCCAAGTCGCTGGTCTACGTTCATATCCCGCCCACAGCGGCCCTCACCATCCAGACCAAGGACGTCAACCCCAACCCCTCGGCGTATCCCGGCATCAACGGTGAGGTAGTCACCAACCAAGGCAAGAGGGCGTGAGCGATCTGCCCGAGTGTCACTGACTCTAGCGCCGCGTTCAATGTCAAGAACCCCGAGCTTGTGTTTTGGAACGCCGTCACGGCCACCCTGGGTGGAGTCGATGGCCAGGGCCTAATCGCGCTCACCAGCGGCCACGACCACTACAATGACTGGTGTGGCCGTGACACGGGCATCGGGCCGTTCACGTTCTGCTATGGGCGGTGAGTAGGCATCCCCAACGGTGCTGACTCCAGTCACACGGGTTACGGTGGATACAGCGACCTTCCCCGCGGTGCTCGTCTCTTCCAGGCCAGTCTTGATGCCCGTAGCGAGGTGGACTCGCTCAAGTCGTGGATCTGGCTGGAGAACCACTCGACGCAGAATACAAACACCCTTGTTCAGCAGGGAAAGACGACGCTCCTCAACTCGCATGATCCCAAGCCAAACAAACTGTAGTCCAGGAGTTAGACGTCTGACCAGGCCAGATGTGCTACCAGTGCTGCCGTAACAATGGAGCTAAGAATGTACCCGTGTAGGAGCGTCTTCACCGAACTATGCGACTTGTGAGGTGACGACGAGAGGCCAGAGAGGTCAGTGAGGTATACCAAATCTGGTAGCCATATAGGAAGGTGCATATGTACGTCGGACTAGGCCGCGCGGCCCTTTACTTTTCCTTGATCAGTAACTCAGTTTCGTAGGTAATTACACTACTGTCACAACGCCACATTGGCATGGTGCCACTCTATCCAGTCTACCCCGATACATCCTATTATAACTAGCCCGCACCAAGCATAGTTATCCCTCTATCTAATGTATCGTCTTGTACTATTTCGCTAGTCGACTTGCCTAGTGCCGTAAGTCTCCCACGAGGCTGATCTTGGACTCAGTGCCACTCGCCGTCATCGCCTACACGACAGGTACCACCCGGCAGCCTAACAGATGATGAGGAAAACAGACAGCTTGTAAACATCACGCAATCCTAAATTTGAAGCTATCCTTTAGCCATTCCCTCACTTCCAACTCCCCTAGCTCCGACAGAACCTGGTTGTATGCCCAGCGTGCGTTCTCAAAAAAGGCCATCGCCTCCTCGCCGACGAACATATCTGTTTCATCGGGCCACATCGGCACCCAACCTTCCCGTACACGATCCAGAATCTGGGCTCGGAACTTGCTGTCGGCGAACCCTATCATCTGTTCTAGATATGCCTCATCTTTAAGCGACTGTCCTGTCCGGAGTAGAGATGACACCCTTGCCGTCCATGTTGACACGCGTTCCAGGGAGATTCCTTGGGAAGTATTCCGGGTGTCCATCGTATCGAGAGACAAAAGGGGTTTGATTTTTTCGCAACGTCGGCAATACTGCAACTGAAAGAACAAAGACAAAACTCCGTGAACCAGACCAACACTGATGGCATGTAATTGGATCTTATCGCGACATTTGGGTCCGAATTTGTTGACGAGTACTTGGCCGTATTCGTTTAGCTGACGCTCGTTCCAGCTGTCATACGGCCGAGCTGCATAAAAGCCTGTGCATCCGAGGAGGGCTCTGGAGAACACTCCAACATTGATGTCTTTCTCGGTATATCGTTTCTTGTTGTCAATCCTTCGGAACAGAAGACGAATCATTATGTCCGTCCAGCGGGAAGGAATTCTCCGCCACAAGTCTTCGTCGTAAAGGTCCTGAGTGATGAGTTCAGGGTCGAAGTCGAAGACAGTGGTAAATTGGGGAACGGCATTGTAAACCAAGATGATGAGGAGAACGACGGTGAGGCTTCGTGGGGACCCAAGCGTGACAACACCAATGTCCTTAAAGTAGTGTAGGATTTTCGGAGCATTCAGCGACCATCTTCCTTGGAGAGCAATTTCTTCGAATTCACGCTTCCCCTTGAAAAACAAGTGACTATTCAACTCAAAGCCCAATGGAGTTTTGTTCTTGGCCTTGGGGTTTGTGAAGCTTCCCGTCCCAATTCGCTTTTCAGAGTAGGCTGGCGAGTAAGGATGGGATGATTGACCCTCCAATCTTTGCTGCAGCTCTCTCTTGCGCCGCGGATCCTTGGTGTGAAGCATCTCATATGTTGCCACATATCTGTGCTCTTCGTGCGTCTGATTTTCTCAGCCGTTGTACTCCTAATATCCTCACCTCCGTTGGAATGGTCATTCCCAAGCACTCCACTCTCGTTCCACGCAGATAGTCACCGAGGAGCGAAAAAACCAGTCCTCGTCAACCATCTGGGGGTAGACATCTCTAATGTTTATAGAAACGCGTTTGAGAACCCTTTCCATCATTGCCTTCCATTCCTCTATCCTTGCGGAGTTGCCATTGGCAGAATTCGAGCGTTGCATTGCGGACCGAAGAGAAGGGTCCGGTGATTCGTCTGTATAGAGATCTTCGTATCGGCGCCACTGGTAGTCAAGGAATGAACGGATTGAGGACTTGTACCGAGCCTCGCCTTCCACGGTCAAGGGGCAGCAGAGTTCTAATGGCGGAGCGTCTACCTCAGTGTCGGGTGGGTACGTATGTAAAATCAGGATTCGTCGATGTGTGTAGTTGAGCCCGTGGCTTCCGTATGGGAAAACCTCTAAATTGAAAGGTAGATAATTTTCGACTCTCATGCAGCCTTCATACCCGCGTGCCTGTTCTCGCTTAACTTTGGCCAAATGGAATGTATTACATACAATTTTCCGGACGAGCTCGTCAGTGAGATGTACCCCCAGCCCGTCGCCCCTCGCGAGTAGTATTGGAGCACTCCTGGAGATCGCGGAGACGAGCACTGGTGGCGGTCTCCAATCACTTGTATGCCGTCCTGTCGTTGCGAACAAAACCGCTTCCTCCACAGCCGCGGATAGGGTTGTCGGCGGACAATGCCCCGCTGTCGGGGCCTCAACCCACGGTATTGGCTGGAAGATAAGACAAGCCAGCAGCAATGGGTGACCCACCTCACTTGCATTTGTAGAGTCCACTATGCCCGACGTCAACTGCGGAGTAGTCGTGTCTCCAGAATCTTCGGAGTCGGACGAGTCGAAAGCAAGTCCTATGTCGTCAAAATCTGCTTCTTTAAGTATGAGCCCCACCTTGCTGTGTCTCGACCCTCAGCTCGTCCTGGAGGGCTTGTGGCGTCTCGTCTGTCTCTTGGGTCTCTCCATTGCTTTCCGCAATCGATAGTGTAAGGCCTGCGATCCCCTCCTCGAGCACATCCGCCTGATACACGGTGTCGATGGTACTTTCCCCTTCGTTAGTCTGCGGTCTGTGGCGCAGGCGGGTGAAGCGTATTGGCCCGTCGTGTGGGGGGATGAAATCTGGTCTGATGTCGAGGTCCATGACATTCGCGATGTATTGCGCTGGGGATGGGATGGAAGGGTGAAGAGAAGATAACGATGAAATGATGAGCAAGTAAACCGTTCCCATGAAGTAATAGAGAGCGTTTGCCAAACTTGACATCTGTGCTAGGACCTTGTTTTCTCGCTTCTCGTTTGCCAAAATTGACATCTGCGCGAGGACCTTGGCCGATATTGTGGGTCATGGCTCCAGCAGGGCCGGACTGTTAGCTGTGCTCCCTGGCTAACTTGGCGTCTGTGCTAGAACCAGGGGAAGTTCGGTGGATCAATGCTCCAGCCACGTTGGCAATGCGGCGTGGTTGTAAGCAACAGTAGGAGCTTCATCAATGGCCCTAGTCACTGACCCAATAGGCCCAAGAGCAGGCCGGTGCTCTTTGTGGGAGGTCACTGCCCCCATGCAGGCGGGGAAAGGGCCCGTCATCGCCATCCTCATTTCCCAATCACCAATGGAGCTGTCTCACACCCTTGACCCCAAAGTGAAGCTGCAGCTCTGTGAATTAGTCATTTTCTATAGCACAGTCTCCGTCATTGAGGTCGATGTTAAGGAAGTCAGGCATTGTGTTCTCTTCAATGCTCACATCTTCTGCAGGGTCAGTGCTCGATCTGATGTCCTGTGCATGGAGGGCGTCATGTGTTGGAAAGTTCTCTCTGTGCATCTGTACGGTTGCGGTGACCACTCCGAGACGCAGCTCCATCCGTCGAGATGATGCCGCTATGGGCTCAAGCAGGGTCGTAGAGAAGGCTGTGCTTACTGCTTTGAATGATATTCAGCTGTGCTGAGAAAACAGACGATGCCCCTCGCCTCGCGTTTGCCCTTTGTCTCGGCCCAGAGGCCTGAGGAGGCTGCAACCTGGGAAGGGGGGTATGTACATAGATGTGACAGCGGGTTTCTGCGAACCAGACTTTAGTGGTATGATAACTTGTCTCAGGCGCTCTCCTACATTGGCGGTACAATACCTGGGCGGTCTTCTGCATGCGTTTTCCAGTGAGAAATTATACAACTCCTAACTCCGAAAGAAGAATTGGAAAGACTATCCGCGCTGTCGTCAGGAACTCTCGTTGCTCCGCGATATCCGCGAACAGCTCATTATCCCCCATAAACGGCACCTTGCGGATTCCCTCGCAATTGAGTACCTGGCTTTGAAACCGGCGTTTGGAGAGAGCAACCATTTCCCCAAATCTAGCCTTAGCTGCTGTTGCCGAAGCACGCTCGATGAGCATGTCTTGTCCTTGACGCATGGCCAACTTCGCGACCCCTTGGGCGGAGTCGTCCAGAAAACCCGATGCCGTCGCAGCGGCAGCTTCACTGGCCAAGTTCAAATTTGTTGATCTGGCCGTCACTTGCTCCTCAGCTGCCCTGAATCGCGTGTGGAAAGCAAAAACCATTGTAGCATATACTAAGGCGAGGCGAATAGCGTGGAGTTGCCGGCTGCTCTTATACTTGTCTGGTGCCGGTAATCTCTGCAGCACCTCCTCTCGCTTCCGATCGAAAAGTGCGCGGTCGCATTCCTCCCATGTACTGTTATCCGAGGAGGCACACAGAATTGAGACACATGCTCCCAGCTCAACGGCGCCTGTTCGGTATGCTGACTGTTCTGCGATATTGTAGAGCAGCAGCTCCATCATTGAACGAAGGCGAGGAGGCAAAATCAGACCCAGATGTTCTTGGCGAATATCCTCCGAAATCGGTCCTGGAGAGAGAACGAAGACTTGCATGACTGATTTAGGGTCGCTGTAAGCCCACATGCCGAGAAGAACGGCCGTGATACCCCGGATTGTTCCCTTGATTGCACTGGGAGGCGGCTGACGTTGAATAAGGAATGGGTAGTCCTCTGGCCACTCTCCGTGGAACGGGAAAACGGGTGATGGTTGCTGAAGGGAGGCGACACCAGACTGAATGAAGACTTCTGCAACAAAGCGGCTCCGTTGAGAGTCATTGGAGACATCGACGTTGTACTTCTGTCGAAGATGTCGTTTTTTGTCCTCGCTTGAAAACTTGAGTTCATGTGCTATCGCCTTTCGGTGCTCCTACAGTAATAGCTGGTCAGGAACATCGCGGTGATCCACGTACCTGTCTCCATCTCACTCTCTGCTCTGCTCCGTCCTCAACCCAGTACTTGTACGAGACCTTTTTGGTCTCTACAGTAGATGATCCTTCATGATCGTCTTGAACCAAGACGCATCAACGGTCTCGGAACTGATGTCTCGAATCTTGAATGAAATCACTTCCAGCATCTCTGCCTGGCCCCTTTTCCATCGTTCTTCACCTCCAGGGCTCTCTCTGATGAAATTTCTGATGTTTGTCGGTAAAGCGTTGACGCCGAAGTCGTTGGGATACAGTTCTGAATATTGCCACCACTGGTCCTCGAAGAACATGCGTCTGGCCTCAACTATTCGGCCATCATCGCCTGCAACATTGACGTTGGGGATATCG
This sequence comes from Vanrija pseudolonga, assembly GCF_020906515.1. Lineage (NCBI taxonomy): Eukaryota > Fungi > Basidiomycota > Tremellomycetes > Trichosporonales > Trichosporonaceae > Vanrija > Vanrija pseudolonga. The sequence continues at coordinate 4,464,851 of NC_085850.1, read as the reverse complement.
CCGAACTCGATGAACATGGAACCTCTAAAGTTCAGACCGTGGGTATTGTACGGAAGAGTGTCCAGTTCCTTGTCCTTCGGGAGGTCGGGCGGGCCTTGTACTTCCCGCATACCATCAGTCTTGTTGCTCGTGGTACGGCCATGAAGTTCCTGAGTGTGAGTTGGCGGGCATCAGCGGTGACATACTTTCCAAATGGCGCGCTTGAATGGACGTAGAATGCTCGGCTTGCCATCATCATTCGGCATCGTAGCTATCACCCTTGAGGGAAAGATTGCGTGAGGCGGGATGGGTGCAGAAGAGCAATCGATCTTTGTCTTTCGACGAGTGAGCCAGCGCTCACTGGAATAGGCAACGTGCTTCTCCTTTTACATCGTCAGAGTATCTGAATAAAGCTGTGTGAGGCGGAGCGAAGTTCCCTTGAGAAGTGGGAGCACCGTGCAGCACGGGCCAGTCTCTCGCTTATTCATGGTGGAGGAGGTGTATTCGATTGAGACTGACACCCCCTTGATCTCTTGCGTGCCAATGCAGGGGCGTCACCACGAACCACGAAGCTAAGACGCAAGTTCCGCCGCTCTGCTCGTTTACTCAGGTGCTTGAACCGCCGCAAAAGCCAACTCTTCTGTTGCAATGTGAGCAAACAACTTTGATCAGCCAGTGCGCGCCTCACGGGGTGGTGAATCCGCTCAGGCCGCCACAACGGCCAACTCTTCTATCACGCGCCCCGTTCACGGCCCGCCATCGAGGTCTTCCTTCGCACCACATGAGTGCAGCGCAATGACTCCCCGGCTATCCATCTTATACTAAAGCCGAGAAGTACCGTGCTCGGTATGCACCGATGCTGTGCAAGCACGAATCTTGATCGTGACCCGAGCGTAGCCCAGTTCTTCCCATCACCTTGGGCTCCATGTCACGCCGGCGGCCCCGTCCTCCGATCACACATGGGACTCATCATATCCTCTGCACATCAGAAGCGCAACACACAGATTAGCCTCCATGCTGACACAGGCGTGCCCGTGGGAACACCAGGCCCGCCCACCACTCCTCTTCACGCTGACACTTCTGACCGCGCATCCTCTCCCGCTCGTTACGTTGCCGTCCCCTGTCGACACACTGTTGTGTGCCGTGCAGTGCCGCCTTCGATCCAATTTAACCTCTGCTGTACGCGGTATGGGAGGATACCTGCCAAAGTTCAAGTTGACGCAGGTGGAGTCATAGATGTCCGACCGGGGAATGTTACGACCTCAGCCCCTCGACAACGTCCGATCTTGCTACAACGTTGTCTCTCCTACCAGCTTGACTCTTGAAACGAGACGGAGCGGGCCAGCACAGCTTACGTCGAGTTCAGACCCGCTCCTCCGCGTCGTCCGAGAACGTGCGAAGACCTAATCCCACAGAGGGCGGTGCTAAGCTGGCTTTGAGGTAAAGTCGCACGCCAAGCCAACTCTAACGGCCTCGACGGCCATTTAAAGGTAAGGACAAGAACGAGGTCCTTGACAACCATGTGCGCGTGACACAGCCCACCTTGACGTGTGGTGTAGCGGGGTCGTGGAGCGAGGTGGGTGGTCCACTCCAATCGGGCCCCGTCAACGGGCGATGTGATATATGATCGCACCGTGACGCGATAAGACGGGCTCCGACCATCCGTGCCAGCGATGAAACACTAATCTCATTGCCCGCCGTGTGTCTTGGCATTGATGGGCATTAGTTCTATCCCTCACCCCATTCCGTCGGTGCTGACCCGGGGATGTACTATGGCCAGCTACCCACTACGGGACTCGTTAAAGTGCGATAATGTGCACAAGACGGAAAAGAATGCAGGCGAGATGGTGAACAGCTGACCTTGTATCAAAAGTCTTGGCACCATCGCTTCTATTATAAACTTTCCGTGTGCCGTTATCCTTGACATGACAGGCGCAGCATTCGACGACGACGGACGTGCGAATGGCGCCGAGACTCGGTGGAGCTCACCCTCTCGCTGACTGACGTGGACGATGCTTGATCCTGGGTGGGGAGGGGGCCATGTCAACCTGCAGCCCTCGATCACCCAGGAGCCTCCAGCTCAAGGTATATAAACCTGCAGATGCCGCATGCACCCTCTTCACCATCAACCACCATGCGTCTCTCCAACATCCTCACTGCACTCCTCACCACGGCCTTTGCGCTCCCTCACGACGGCAAACAAGCACGTGACGTCGCTACTGGCGACCAGCTTGATGCCCGCGACGGGCCTGCTGCCGTTGATGCTCGCGACGAGGTCACCCACCTCGCGGAACGAAACGTGAGCCTGTTCCAGCCACAGTCGACTTACGCCAAAGCCTGCCCCACTGTATATGCTCGGCCTCGGAGGGCAAGTTCACACGAGCGCTCCCAGGTCTCCTTGGACAGCAGTCGCGGCCCTCCAGAACATTATCAATGAGCGCAACGGCCCGAGCAACCAGCTTCTGGTCGATGGTGACTACGGACCCAAGACTGCTGCCGAAGTGGAGCGGTACCAGAGGGCGTGGACGCCAAGCTTTGTCAAGCCATACTTCGCCCAAGATGAGCTCCTTGGAAAACTGCTCCAGGTTGGGTACAGTGGTTCGCCCACGAGATACATCACGGCGCTCCAGCTGCTCCTCCAAATGTGGTATTATGACGACGTTGAGGTGAATGGCAAATGGTCCTCGTCCTACGCATCTCTGGTCGACTTTCAAAGGAAGGGCGGCATCCCTGCACAATACCGAGGCAGGGTAGGGCGGTGCACCTGGTCGCTGCTCTTTGGCGGTGGTGGGTGCTCGACGTCGTCCTGATTCAAAGTGCCACCTCACAGTGGAGTAGTCAAAGTAGCACAAATATCAATGAAGCGAAAACAGAATGTCAGAACTGTCTCCAACTACCAGTCAGAGCTGACCGAAGCCGTGCACTGCAGGGTGAGGAGCCTTTGCATGCCGGATTGGGCCACATGCAACGCGTCATAATTGCACAGCGGTTGTAGCAATGAACGCCACAATGTCGGCCGGGACACCCCCAATGCCCGCTTGCCCGCCCCGGCTCCGTCCCAAGTCGCGCCGCACGCGACTTGCGGCGGCCTCGGCGTCGCGATCACAATCTCGGACTCGGAGTCGGCCAGCGCCGCCCTGAGAAATTTCGGATCCGAGCTCGGAATGACCTCATCGTCGAGTCGTGGAGCGGGCAACAAGAACAACATCACAAAAGCTACATTTCTCAGTGTCGCTCTCTGCAGCGCGTCTCGTGTACATATAACAGTCGCCAAGAGGACGTACAGGTAGACCCCAAGCAAAGATGGTGAGCAACTCCCGCCCGCCAAGCTGACAGCAGACCAACACGACAACGCCAGTCCTCGACGTCCGCGTCCACCCCGCCTCCAAGGCGGCCCCACACACCGGGCCGATCCCGCTCGTCTGCGTACCAGCAGTGAGCATGCCCAACGCTGCCGGGCTCGTATTCTACGACGCCGAGGGAGCTGCGGCTCTCGACGACCTGGATGCCCTGCAGCGCTCGCTCGCCGCCGTCCTGTCGGCATACCCCCAGCTCGCGGGCCGTCTCCGCCTGACCCAGCCGGGGGACGAGGGCCGGCCCTACACCAAGCGGTACAAGCGCACGTGGATGTCGTACGGACAGGCTGACGACCCGGGTATGCGCTTCACGGTCGTCGACGATGCGCGCAGCCTCGCCGAGATCCTGCCGTCCCCTCTCGAGGGTCACAGCGGCATCTACCAGCTCGAAGCCGTCTACGACCTCTCCCTCGGCCCCGAGCTGTCCAAGCCGATCGATGCGCCGGGCCGCGGGGACGGCGGCGACGGCGCCACGGCCGGTGTCAAGATCACCCGCTTCACCGACGGCGCGGCGCTGTGCTTTGCCTCGTCGCACGCCCTGTTCGACGCCGGCGCCCTCGGCACGTTCCTGCACGACTGGACAGCGGTGCATGCCGAGATCGCGGCGGGCAAGACGCCAACCCTGCCGTCCAGGCCGTTCGACACGGACGCACTCGATGCCCTCGCGGCGGGCGACCTTGATGCCGACGCTGCCGACCCTGCGCTCGTGGAGACGGAGGCCGCGCTCGACGTGTTCCGGTACGACTCGTGGGCGCGCGACCCCACCGGCAAGGACAACCCCCCGGCCCCGCTCGATGCGGCGCTCGTCCCGCCTGCCGAGGTCGACGCGCTCGACGCCGCGGCTGGCCGGCCGCGCGGCACTCCGCCGCCATGGCATACCGCCTCGGGCGCCAAGCCGCTCACCTACGGCCTCGAGTTTTCTGCCGACGACGTGCGCCGCATCCACAAAACCACGTTGGCTGGCTCGGACAGCTTTGTCTCGCCGCAGGACGCGTTCGCGGCCCACATCTTCCGCCTTATCGCCCGCGCTCGTCAGCACTCGCCCGAGACGCAGCTCGACTTTGAGGTTGCGTGCGACGACCGCCGGCGGTTCGACCCGCCCCTGCCCGAGACCGCGCCGGGGTGCTTCAACGTGTGCCTGGGCTTCAACGTGCGCGCAGGTGACGTGCTCGCGCCCACCGGCGGCGTGGTGGCCGCTCAGCGCGTGAGGTCTGCCATCGAAGGCGTCACCAGCGAGCGCCTTGCAGCCTGGCTCCACCGCCGCGCGCACGACCTCGACCCTACCCGCGAGTGGATCGTCTTCCCGGGTAACACGACCGTGTGCAGCACCAACTGGGCACGCTCGGCGCTCTACGACGCCGACTTTGGCGCTGGCCGCCCGTGCTACGTCCACAACCTCGTGCACGGCTTCGGAGGATACCTCGTCATTGCGCGCAAGGCCGTGCCGCGCGGCGAGCAGGGCAGCAAGTGGTTTGAGCCCGGCGTGTTTGTCGCGCTGTGGCTGGAGGAGGAGGCGATGGGTCGGCTCATCGCCGACCCGGAGCTGAGGGGATGAAGAAGCATTCTGCATTTGCATATCTAGAGCTGTGATGTAATCCTGCACCTTAGTCGGCCGTGGCCTCGGCAATCGTAGCCCCGTCCTTCAGCCCATCCGCAGCTCGCTCCAGCAGCCGCATCCACACGGCATGTACCCGCTCCACCTGGGCACGTGTCGCCGGCGCACCCTCATAGAACTGCGTTGAGCATCGCAGCCCTCCGTCGTGCGAGTAGATACTGCTCCCCAGTGCGAGCGAGCAGGGATGGTTGGCCTGTCCCCAGATGGCGTCTGTCGCACCCTCGGGCAGCTTCCACAGGCCCAGGTTGGAGATCATGAGGCTCTCAAAGAACGGTGCGCTCGTTGAGCTCCGTTCGTACAGGTATCGCTCGAAGCCTGTCGTCGTGCCCTCAACGCCCTTCGGAGCGGCCTGGACGCCGGTGTCGGGAATCCAAGCCAACAGGCCGATGGTCTTGCGCCCCTTGTCGAGCGTGGCGGGCGCCTTGAGGAACTTGGCCTCGGCGCGCGCCACGTCCCAGAATTTTTGGCTCCCGCTCGTTGTGCCCCCAGACTCGAGCAGGGCAACGTACACCCCAATGCTCGAGTGCCCCTTGCTGACGTCGCGCTCCGCCTTCGGCACGCTGGTCACGAAGCGCAGGTCGGGCTCGGACGCCGAGTGGAACACGGACCAGACGGCAGCCGAAAAGGCAATCTGCACCACGGGGTGAAGAGTCGCCACGCCTCGGGCCTTGGCGGCCGTCTTGAGTCGCGCGACCGTGTCGGCGGGCAGGCCTGTCAATGCCACGTCGAGTGGCTTGCCTAGTGGCGACTCGAAGATGCCGGGCCAAGGCTCTCCGGCTGAGAATTTCCGCTGCAGGACCCCCGGGAGGTTTGGCACGATGATCTCGCGCCACAGTACTGGCAGGAGGAAGAGGAAGCCCGGCTTGATGGGCATGGCCTTTTCGTAGACTATACGAGAGGCGAACGGCTCGGCCTCGACGGTCGGCGGGGCGGCCGACAGAAGGTGGGTCACGAGGCGCAGGGCGCCGGTGCCGTCGGTCATGACGTGATTGGTGATGAAGCTCACGTAGCCGTGTGGGGAAGTCGGCGAGGAGAAGACACGTACTGACCACACAGGGCCAGCCACAAAGTCGTGAGCGCGGAACCGCTCAAGCTCAGCACGCTGGATGGACGCAAGTTCGTTCTCGTCCGAGCGAGGTGGTGGGATGGTAGCGGTGCTGAGGAGCTTTTCTGTCGGCCATGGCGGTCCAGCTTGCCACTTGGGCTTGGTCGTCTTGGTGTCAACCAGACGGGCGGACATCATGGGCAGCTGGGCCTGAAGGAAGGCGATGCGTTCCGGCAGCCGCGCCTCGACTGCTGGCAGCTCGGACGACGGGTACTGCACGACAAAGTTGATGACCATTGGATTGCCGGTGTTGTACGTTGCGAGCGCGTACCGCTCAAACAGCGTCACTGGAACATGTGTCAGCCACGCGGGGGGAACTCTGGAGTATGGTGCTCACGACGCCGCTGTTGTGGCTCTTCGATCTTCGAGACACCCATGTTGATGGCGACGGTGCGGTGTTCGTTGACGATGTGATGTCGTTGGTAACCACCCAGAACCCAACAACCGGGCTATATACAAGTGGAGCCGAGGTTAGAGTTAGAGAGGGCCAAACTGGACGCGGTCATTACAGCCCGTTATCATTAACCCGTGATTTGCGACAACAACCCTACCGCCAAGCCTTGGGTTGTCGTCTGCGCCGCTTCGGCAGTGTTCCACAGTGACAAACGCCGGGTAGCAATCCCCATGAGAGGTCTCTTGGCCTCATGGATTGTGTTCAGTCAGCGGAGATGGAGCTTCCTGTCCTCTTCATGACGTCGGCACGGGTTATTCCGCGTCACGTACGCTTGCACTTGAGATGTTGACACCTCGGAGCGGCGCCGCTCGAGTCTCACCTCACCATCCACGATACAATGTATTCTTCTGGGGCAAGCGGGGATGCACTCCCGCGCAAGCGTACTCTACTACAACTTGGCCTTGCTCCGATCCACGTCCCACGCGCCAGCATCAAGCGTGGTGAAGAACCGCCAGATGGCCTCGGCGAGTTCCTCAGGCTTCTCCTGCACCAGCAGGTGCCCACCATCCGCAATGCGCTCGTTGCGGCTCCTCCAGGGCCGCCACACCAGCTCGCGCGTGAGCACGCTGCCGCCGGTCCAGATCGGCTCCTTGTCCCCGCACATGATGAAGCCCGAGGGGATGCGCAGCTGCAGCAGCTTGTCCCACGTCGCGCCGACAGCCGAGTCGTCGGTGAAGACGGCAGCCTCGGCCCACGGCGGCGTCGCGAGCTGCACCGCGCCGTTCGGGTCCTTGGGGTTGATGGGCACCAGGCCGTGCGAGATGAAGATGTCAAACGTGGTCGGATGCCACGCCTTGTAGAAAGCCTGTTTGCTCATCTGGTCGCGCGCCGCCTCGCGCGACGGCCACCCGTTGCGCCGGCGGATGGCGCCCGCCGCCTGCGGGAACGCGCCGGGGCCGAGCTCGAGGAACTTGGAGTAGGGGACCTTGGAAGGCGGGCACTGGGAGGTCAGCTGTGTCGCGTAACAGGTACCTACAGTCGACTCGACGCTGAGGATGGCACGGAACAGCTCCGGACGGGCAACCGCGGCCTGGATGCTGGCACTCGCGCCCCACGAGTGGCCGACCGGCACCACGTCGGCGTACTGCGCCGTTCCCTCGGGCTTCCACTCGAGCTGGTACGGCGCGCGCTGGCCCTGCAGACCAGGAAGGACGTGCGCGACAAAGTTGAGGATGTCGCGCGCCGTGTCGTACCACGTGTGGGTGGTGCCCTGCAGCCTGGCGTTCAGGTCGATGCTGGTGCCGTGCGTCACCGCGTCGAGGAACCACACGTCGTCGATGAGCACGCGCGTGTCGTGCCGGATGGGCAAGCCAGTACCGAACTCTGCCCCGGGAGCGCGAGGGCCGCGCTCAAGGATCGACTTGATCGTCGGCGCCCATTGCTAGGTCGCGTCAGCCATCTGCGAGCTACGACAGCGCCGAGCATCCATCCACCCGCCCACTCACCTCCTTGATCAGCCCGTTGGCCTGGGTAACGATGAGCGTGATCCCGCCGGTCGGCTTGTCGCGCGTCCACCGCTCGACGCCGAGCCAGAGGTGGGGCTGGGTTGACGAGGCGGCCTCTTCAGCGGTGAGGATGTGGTCGAGGTAGTGGGCGCGTGTGATATTGTTCGCTTCGGTGGTGAACACGGCGGCCTTGAACGCCTTGTCGTTTGCCTTGTCGGCTGGAATGGGCAGATTGGTGGAGAACGGCTTGGACTCGCGCACGAGGTTGCCGACAGCGTTCTCGCCAGAGCGGGGGTACGCGGCCGGCGCAGCATGCACTGTGCGGGTCCAGCCGGCCGGCACGGCAACCGGCAGCTCGGGGCGAGGCGGGTATGCTGGTGCCTGTTGTGATGGCGGTTGGAAGAGTGGGAGGAGGGTGGACACTGCCGGGTCAATGATGGGGTAGGGTGTGTGGGTGGGGCCCGTGTAGAGCGGGTACGAAGGAGACGGAGGGGCCATGATGGGCGACGTGCTTGAGGGGGGCGGGGGAGGTCGGTCGTCTCTAACCTCTAAGCTTTGTTATAAGGACAAAGGAGCAACCGCGACGACGACGAGGTCTGTCCCGCCTTGACGAGGCTAGCAAAGAGACGACGCTCTAGTGATTAGCCGTCGTCATCAGTCATCCTTGTTGACACCGAGGTCAAGTCAAGTGAGGGAGGGTATCTCGTCATTCAACCCCGGTTATCAAGGCTCCGGCAGGCCGACCCCCCCGCCTCGACCGAGGTTGCAACCACCCACACTTGTATGCACACAAACTCGATCAACATGACATACATATGCTGTGGCGCAGACAAGAAGGAGACACAGACGCACAACTGCTATATTTGTTGAAAAGGCACACTGTGGGTACAAGAGGGGAGGGGGTTGGTGGGCGTCTGCACCAGCAAGCTCGGAAGAGGGAGTATGGAGTTTTTTCTAACTATTTTCTACGTGCCAAGTCTCGAGACGGACAGAGACGAAAGACATCTTGTTGAAAAGATCGCTACATTATAGGGAAGCGAACGGGCCGAGGGGGAGGGATGGAGGGAGGGAGGGAGATGTGGGGGTAGATGGTGTTGAGATGGAGGGGGGGGGATCCGAGAACCAAGACGAACCACGAAAGACCACGACCACGGCAGCAGCACAACCCAGCTTAGCTATTCTTGCGCTCCAGCACAGTCGGGTACGTCGTCTTCTCGTGGGTCTCGGTGACCTCGGGCGCCTCGCGTGGCGCCTCGGTGTCAAAGTTGGCGGGGAGCGTCTCGTCAAGCTCGTCCTTGGGCGGGCCGTGGTAGTTCTTGCGGCCCCAGAAGAAGTACCACGCGCACGAGATACCGACGAAGGCGACGAAGACGACGGGCGCATAGTTGACCGTCGCGGGGGTGACGGGGAGGAGGGCGGGCATGCAGAAGAGGGGAAGGGCGAGGAACGACCAGGCTGCGCGGCATGTCAGTAAACCCTCCAAGACGGCGGCCTAGTGTCATCCACGTGCGTACTCACCAACAGCGACAATGTTGAGGAACCAACCGAGCTTGCCGAGGTAGAACTGGCCAGTCTTGACACGCTGGCGGCCCTCCAACATCGAGACAAGGATGGGCACGGCGTACGACGAGGTGAGGCAGATGACACCGACGCCCGAGAAGGCGTTGAAGGCAGCAGTCGAGCCAAAGTAGATGACACCAAGGATGATCTGGATAGCCATCGAGAGCATCATGGCGTTGAGGGGCACATCCAGCTTGGGGTGGACCTGGCGCCACCACTTGGAGCCGGGGATGGCACCGTCACGAGAGAAGGCCCACGTGCAGCGCGATGCGGCGGTGGTGCAGGCGGTACCACAGAGGATGCCGAGGATGATGATGATCATGAGGAGACCGAAAGCGCCACCAGAAGAACCAACGGCCGACTTGATAATCGAGGGCGTGGGCTGACCGGAGGGGAGCGCGACGAGCTCGGCAAGGTCGGGGAGGACGAACATGAGGGGCACGAGGAAGAAGAGACCACCAATCGTGTTCATGACGATGGTGAGAACCATAGCGCGGGGCACCTGGGTGGCAGGGCGCTGGACCTCCTCGCACATGGAGATGATCATGCCGGTCGACGAAGTGGCGTAGGCGGCGTGAAGGAGACCGACACAGAAAGACCAGCCAGCGGGCCATCCGGAGGTGGGCTCAAAGTGGCCGAGAGCGTAGGCACCGCTGCGGCGGCCGTTCTTGGCGATGGCAAGGATGGTGACCAGGATGGCGACCAGACCGGCCATGGTCCAGTAGACGGCAAACGCGTCGAGGTAGGGCAGGTACTTGTTGCCGAGGGCGGAGATGGCGTTGCAGATGAAGGTGATAGCGAGGAATGTGAGGAAGATCTGGTACGGCTGGGCGTCCCAGATGCCGACTCCGGGCTCCTTCTCGAAGACGTTGATGCACGCCACGAAGAAGAGGGTTGTGCCGAACTGCACGGCCAGCGTGATGGTGATGTTACCAACAACGTACGCCCAGCCGCAGATGTAGGCGGCCACGCGCTTGTAGTTGCTAGGGGCGAGCATGAACGTCTGGTAGTAGACACCACCGGCCGTAGGGTAGACGCTGGTGATCTCACCGAGCGAAGAGGCGACGCAGAGAATGATCAGAGAGACGATAACCCAGCCCCAGATGACAACAACGGGTCCACCACCCTGGAGGGGGTAGTAGAGGGTCGTGGCGAGACCGTAGGGGATCGAGGCAAGGACGAAAGACATGAAGGCGACATGGAGGGTCGAGCGCGAGCGCACAAGCTCAGACTCGTAGCCCATCTTGTTGAGGAGGTCATCGGCAGAGTCGGCCGCGATCGTCGACGACTGACGGCGCGCGAGCGAGCCACGACGGATGTCATGGTGATTGTGGTTGCTGTAGTGGTGGTGCTTGGAGGCGTCGTGCACCTCTGTGCCGCCGTTGCCGCCCGACTCGCTGGGCTTGAGGTTTGCCATTGCGTCGTTGGAGCTGCGTAAAATATTTATCGGTCTAAAGTGGTCGTGTGAGGGGGTGAAGGTGGGGTAGTAGGTGTGACTGGCGCCCTTTTAAACGTGCTTGGGTCCAGAGGTGGCGTCCTTGTGCTTGCGTCCCAGTCGCCGGTGTGAGAAAGACGGGGGGAAGGGGACTGGTAGCGAGTGTTGGACGTTTCAATGTTATAAGCGAAGTACAAGACCAAGGACGAGAGAGTGTGCACGCAGGGGAAGGGGAGGGGGGGGGGGCCCGGGGGAGAAAAAAAGGAGCGCGCAGGCGGTGCGTGGACACTGGTAATCGATAGGTGAGATGGGACTGTGACGACAGGGGGAGCATGTATCATTATCGAATCACAGGCCGTAGTTGGGCCTCGCGGGCAGAGGATCCAAGGGATGCCGGACCCCCACCAAGACCTTGGAACCCAGGGGCGGAGTGCGTGTCGGGTGCCCGCGCGACTAGATACGGTGCTGGACAAGCTGGGCCTCAGGGGCAGATGGGCATATGAAGCACGTAGCCATATGATGTTGATGTGTCCAGGCGGTTCCTCCCGGACCCAAGCATGGCCTGAGGCTGGGGCTGAGGAGATCGCACGTCGATGGCCTTGGAGCATGCCGTAGGGCCACCGAGTGCTGCGCGGGCTCTCCGTTCCCCTCCCTCTGTTCCAGTGCCCTGCCTCTACAGACCCTTCATGACGCCACAAACGAGATGCATTTGGCCCCGCCTTTGCCCACAACAACTCCACTTTTAGCAGCAGCACCAACGCCGTCAGTCAGCCACGCCACATGCACACGCCCCGCAAAGGAGGGTCGAGCGGCGTGCGCGGAGCAGCTGCGAATCCACCCGGAATCCATGCGATTGCCAGCGAGCGAAGGGGTGAGCAGCTCGCACGACTGGCTTGATCCAATCTCAGAAATGTGCAGTACAAGGATTGCGGGAAAGCCGAAACAGGTCCACAAGACAAGGTACCCCACCGACGGAAACAAAGTCGCGTGGGATTCGTGTGGCAAGCGGGCATTCAGGCGGCACATGAGGAGGCCAAGCAAGGGAGGGTACTGGAGGGTAGCGAGCGAGCACGAGAAAAATTGACGGCGAGTGTGAACACGACTTGCAAAAGCCGACAGAGGGCATCGTGGTGAGGTATGGACGGTAACATGTCCTCCTCCCCAAGCATACGCCCGCCGCCCCCGCACTTGCGCCCCGATCCGCGCATCGATAACAGATACACCTGAAACCTTTATCATATCTACGACGATCCGTTGCTCGCTCGTGATGCAGCAGAACAGAGCTTGTCAGCGCTGGCAGCGATCTGTTTTGCATGATGTGGGACGAATTGAGGCAGAACTATGTTGGCGGCGATGTGTCTCGTCCCCCCAGGTGTGCCTTGGGCTTTTGGTGTGGAGGGTGTCAGGGCGAGGCGGCTCGCTTCGACCACTTGTGGCCCTTTGCCTCGCTTGCATGGGACTCTGGTTTGCGCAGGTGGTCAGCAGGGTACAGGAGGTAAGGTGGCCTCGACAGCTGCCTCCGTCGCACGACCACCCCACCCAGTATGACGGAGCTTCGCTGGAGGGAGGGCAGGCAGACCTGCCAGTGATGCCACCGCATGGTGGGTGGATTGATTCCGGCCTTGATCCTCGCCCCAATCAACGTACACCGGCTGGACAGCTCATGCGCCAAGTGGCAGAATCACCAGGTGGCGTGGGCCCGACATGGCGATTGCGACGAGTATGATGGGCACAGTGACCCTCCCTGAGCTGTCTGGCGCTGGGGGGGGGGAGGGCGCGAAGTACGGCCCTCCCAAGCGCCGCCATCGATGACGGATAGCGGAGCCCTAGTCCATGACGACATGCCTGCAGGATGCCGGACCCCCACCAAGACCTTGGAACCCAGGGGCGGAGTGCGTGTCGGGTGCCCGCGCGACTAGATACGGTGCTGGACAAGCTGGGCCTCAGGGGCAGATGGGCATATGAAGCACGTAGCCATATGATGTTGATGTGTCCAGGCGGTTCCTCCCGGACCCAAGCATGGCCTGAGGCTGGGGCTGAGGAGATCGCACGTCGATGGCCTTGGAGCATGCCGTAGGGCCACCGAGTGCTGCGCGGGCTCTCCGTTCCCCTCCCTCTGTTCCAGTGCCCTGCCTCTACAGACCCTTCATGACGCCACAAACGAGATGCATTTGGCCCCGCCTTTGCCCACAACAACTCCACTTTTAGCAGCAGCACCAACGCCGTCAGTCAGCCACGCCACATGCACACGCCCCGCAAAGGAGGGTCGAGCGGCGTGCGCGGAGCAGCTGCGAATCCACCCGGAATCCATGCGATTGCCAGCGAGCGAAGGGGTGAGCAGCTCGCACGACTGGCTTGATCCAATCTCAGAAATGTGCAGTACAAGGATTGCGGGAAAGCCGAAACAGGTCCACAAGACAAGGTACCCCACCGACGGAAACAAAGTCGCGTGGGATTCGTGTGGCAAGCGGGCATTCAGGCGGCACATGAGGAGGCCAAGCAAGGGAGGGTACTGGAGGGTAGCGAGCGAGCACGAGAAAAATTGACGGCGAGTGTGAACACGACTTGCAAAAGCCGACAGAGGGCATCGTGGTGAGGTATGGACGGTAACATGTCCTCCTCCCCAAGCATACGCCCGCCGCCCCCGCACTTGCGCCCCGATCCGCGCATCGATAACAGATACACCTGAAACCTTTATCATATCTACGACGATCCGTTGCTCGCTCGTGATGCAGCAGAACAGAGCTTGTCAGCGCTGGCAGCGATCTGTTTTGCATGATGTGGGACGAATTGAGGCAGAACTATGTTGGCGGCGATGTGTCTCGTCCCCCCAGGTGTGCCTTGGGCTTTTGGTGTGGAGGGTGTCAGGGCGAGGCGGCTCGCTTCGACCACTTGTGGCCCTTTGCCTCGCTTGCATGGGACTCTGGTTTGCGCAGGTGGTCAGCAGGGTACAGGAGGTAAGGTGGCCTCGACAGCTGCCTCCGTCGCACGACCACCCCACCCAGTATGACGGAGCTTCGCTGGAGGGAGGGCAGGCAGACCTGCCAGTGATGCCACCGCATGGTGGGTGGATTGATTCCGGCCTTGATCCTCGCCCCAATCAACGTACACCGGCTGGACAGCTCATGCGCCAAGTGGCAGAATCACCAGGTGGCGTGGGCCCGACATGGCGATTGCGACGAGTATGATGGGCACAGTGACCCTCCCTGAGCTGTCTGGCGCTGGGGGGGGGGAGGGCGCGAAGTACGGCCCTCCCAAGCGCCGCCATCGATGACGGATAGCGGAGCCCTAGTCCATGACGACATGCCTGCAGGATGCCGGACCCCCACCAAGACCTTGGAACCCAGGGGCGGAGTGCGTGTCGGGTGCCCGCGCGACTAGATACGGTGCTGGACAAGCTGGGCCTCAGGGGCAGATGGGCATATGAAGCACGTAGCCATATGATGTTGATGTGTCCAGGCGGTTCCTCCCGGACCCAAGCATGGCCTGAGGCTGGGGCTGAGGAGATCGCACGTCGATGGCCTTGGAGCATGCCGTAGGGCCACCGAGTGCTGCGCGGGCTCTCCGTTCCCCTCCCTCTGTTCCAGTGCCCTGCCTCTACAGACCCTTCATGACGCCACAAACGAGATGCATTTGGCCCCGCCTTTGCCCACAACAACTCCACTTTTAGCAGCAGCACCAACGCCGTCAGTCAGCCACGCCACATGCACACGCCCCGCAAAGGAGGGTCGAGCGGCGTGCGCGGAGCAGCTGCGAATCCACCCGGAATCCATGCGATTGCCAGCGAGCGAAGGGGTGAGCAGCTCGCACGACTGGCTTGATCCAATCTCAGAAATGTGCAGTACAAGGATTGCGGGAAAGCCGAAACAGGTCCACAAGACAAGGTACCCCACCGACGGAAACAAAGTCGCGTGGGATTCGTGTGGCAAGCGGGCATTCAGGCGGCACATGAGGAGGCCAAGCAAGGGAGGGTACTGGAGGGTAGCGAGCGAGCACGAGAAAAATTGACGGCGAGTGTGAACACGACTTGCAAAAGCCGACAGAGGGCATCGTGGTGAGGTATGGACGGTAACATGTCCTCCTCCCCAAGCATACGCCCGCCGCCCCCGCACTTGCGCCCCGATCCGCGCATCGATAACAGATACACCTGAAACCTTTATCATATCTACGACGATCCGTTGCTCGCTCGTGATGCAGCAGAACAGAGCTTGTCAGCGCTGGCAGCGATCTGTTTTGCATGATGTGGGACGAATTGAGGCAGAACTATGTTGGCGGCGATGTGTCTCGTCCCCCCAGGTGTGCCTTGGGCTTTTGGTGTGGAGGGTGTCAGGGCGAGGCGGCTCGCTTCGACCACTTGTGGCCCTTTGCCTCGCTTGCATGGGACTCTGGTTTGCGCAGGTGGTCAGCAGGGTACAGGAGGTAAGGTGGCCTCGACAGCTGCCTCCGTCGCACGACCACCCCACCCAGTATGACGGAGCTTCGCTGGAGGGAGGGCAGGCAGACCTGCCAGTGATGCCACCGCATGGTGGGTGGATTGATTCCGGCCTTGATCCTCGCCCCAATCAACGTACACCGGCTGGACAGCTCATGCGCCAAGTGGCAGAATCACCAGGTGGCGTGGGCCCGACATGGCGATTGCGACGAGTATGATGGGCACAGTGACCCTCCCTGAGCTGTCTGGCGCTGGGGGGGGGGAGGGCGCGAAGTACGGCCCTCCCAAGCGCCGCCATCGATGACGGATAGCGGAGCCCTAGTCCATGACGACATGCCTGCAGGGGGCGAGTGGCGCGCCACCCTCCAGTACCGCTACTCACCTATGCGCGTCGAGGAACACACAGGTGTGTATCGTGCAGCGGTGGAGGGCACCCACTACGCCGGCAAGGACCACAGCGACGAGGACCCGAGCGGAGTGACGGGCAACCCTGCGTTCATGCCGATGGCGTAGACAGTTGATCTCGGGACTCGGGGAGTACCAAGCCAGCCTGCCTTTGTCAAAGCCATCTCAATGCCACCGGACTAGGCATATCACATGGCTCTCCGGAGAACCCTTCGGTCCACGGCGCCCGGTGGCGCCCGTGATCTCACCTGTCGAACCTCGGCACCGTGTTCGGGAGTTTGATAGTGCCTACCACCGCCCGACAACAGCGGCAGAGCCACTGCCGTCGCCTTCATCCAGCGCTTTCCCTCAACAGGCAAGATTGAAGCAGCTGGGTATGACTGAACTGAGCACATGTGGGCTCGGGGAGCTCGAATGAACGGTATGCCGCTCAGGTAGCGCCTAGAATGAGCTCCAAGGTCATCAGAACTTGACGACGAGGGGACCGATAGCATGGTCATGAGATAAGAGTTCGGGTGGGCAAGCGGCTCCACACGCAATGTCGGAGAGTGCTCCACACGACAAGGCGGTGCTCCAGTGATCCCGGGGCATGGATGAGCTGACGACCCTCTTCCAGCATGGCGACTACACCAACAACTTTACGACGAGGCCTGCTGCTCGCGAACAACCCGTGTTCTCGCGATGCTCCTCGGAGAAGAACGTGCGACTGTCCTTACCCAACCAGGATGGACAAACTGCAATACCTCTAGAGCATTCCCGGCACCACGACCTGCTCTGAATGCTGTGCTGTGGGTAGTAGCTAGCGGCGAGAGCTGCATGACGGTACGAGCGATGTGCAGCATGGTACATTCCTTCGTTGTGGTTCCTGTGGCGGCAGTTTGTGGCCATGATGTCATCTGTCCCGGCAATCTCGGTCAACTTGGCGTGTCCCATGCGAGAGAGGGGAACCTTCTGCAACTATCAGATCTGCTGCAGAGCCATACAGTGGCCTGACCACGCCTGCTGTAGTGTCGGCGGGAAGGGATGGTTGGCGACGGGTGACCTCGAATCGAAACGTGCGCTCCTCGTCAAGAGCTGAAGCAGGCATTTGGCAATACAGAGGACGATATTCCCCAGGTTGATTTCGAAGAGAACGTCAGCAGCGACTGCCTTTACCATGTCACTTTGGTCTCGTCGAGCTATTTGCGTCTCCAGCATCTAGTGAGTGCCTGAAAATCATACCATGTTGAGGCCAGTACGGAATGAAGCTCACTCGCTCCTCCTCCTGGCCTCCTGTGTTCCCGCAAGACATCACATGGGGGTTTGACGTCACCGACCTAGCAGTCGGGAGGACGACATTCTGGGGTGCGTGACGCGTGAGCTCGTGACTCATATCGAGGGGATGCACTACTGTAAACGCCGCGTTTCATGTGTGCATTCCAGACCGCCACCCGACACTTGATCCGCAGAACAAGGTCAGTTGGGTGTGGGCAACGCTCAGGCCACGCTAACGACCGCCCACCTCTCGGGACGAGGGATTCCGCACCAAGTCCGTGCCTCGAGCAGAGTCACCTGATGTCCATCTGTGGGATCTGTGGAGCAGTGGAGCAGCAATGGCGCTTGCATCCGTAAGCCCACGAGGTGTATCGGGTCTAAAAGACGGGGCATGGCTCAGGAACAGCTTCGGTAGTCACGATTCCCGAAGATCTCCCAACAACAACACCAACAAACAACTATCGTGCTTCGCCCACTCGACACATGTCCATGAACCACCGGTCACATTTACCAACAGCCCACCACGGGTGCTGTTCGGTTTGTCTACACAGCATTGAAGCTGCCTTGGATACGAGGGCTTGACTTGAGTCACCTGATTCCTTGCGGCTTTGTCATCCATCAACTTCCACAGGCGATGTGACACTTCCCGAGGAATTTCTGCTCATGCGTGGCCATGGTACATCCTCTCCTCGCTTTCGAGACGAAATGGAATGGAGTCAGGAGTAGATTTGGGGCCTCCCTTCCCAGCAACGTGCTACATTCGTGTTGTGTCGGTTCACAGCCAAGTGGAGTCGCGCAGCTGTCATGCTGAGCGACCCTCACAAAATGGTATAAAAGCTGCGAGGCAGTCGAGTCAAAGTTGGCTTCACCAACCCATTCGATCCACTCTCAGCCGCGCCTACCTACCAGACGCCCATCTGCAAAGGTAGGTTCTACCCCAGTGAATCAATCTGACATCCAGATCGCCAGCTATCTATAATGCTGTTCACCAAGAAGCCGCTCGCCATCCTCCTTGCCATTGTGGCCGTAGTACACGCCGCGCCGGTAGCGGTGGAGGCTCGCCAGGATGTCGGCACCACCTCCAAGTCTTTCGACGCGGTCAACCACAACAGGGTAGAGACGAACGCCCAGGGGTTCCACTACCGTCGCGAGGTGCAGACCCAGGATGATCTGTGGGATTTCCTGGGCAGCCTCAACACCGAGCTGTTCCCGATTCTCGTGTATGGCGAGCAGGAGCCCGAGCGCCGCGGTGAGTGGGTCAAGGCCGTGCTCGATTATATGGCCGCGACCTGGCCCAGCAAGAACATCATCATTTTCAAGCGGTACATTGGCTTCACCGTCGAGTCGCCCAACTATGCCGGCGATTACCAGGAGACGACCTACACCTATGTCGACGACAAGAGCGGCATTTCGACCGACTTTGGAATGGTCACATCCAGCGGACAGGGCACGCTCAGGCGCAACGGCGCTGATGGAGGTTGGCAAAACTGGGGATACTATGGGACGTTCAGCACCGAGGACGGCGGTACCAGAATCGAGTTCTACTAGGCCTAGACCGAGGTCACAACTCGGACTCACCTTTACGCCAACGCCCCTTCTCCGACACCCCGTTCGTCCGTGTAACCGTCCAAGACGGACCATCTGCTTCCGAAGAACGACTCCAAGAATTGAAGCAGATACAAAACCCCGTAAAACTTGTACTACAGCCCGTTTGTCCCGATGAACGAATGAAACGCTGCGGATGACTTTTGAGGGTCGAGGGGCCCCGGCCCAAGCATAATCTGCCTGCGCCTGGACGTCTGGATTCCATACTCAATAGAAGTTGCCTCTATGCGGCCTCGTCTACTTGCCTCCTCTCCAGTTACATAACCGCGTGCCTAGAGTGCTTTGCTATATGCCCGCGCTTGGTAGGAAGTGTTTGACAGCTCTGCCTTAACTCTCCCTCCTCTGCATGGACTTGTCGTGTTTCACAAAGGGCTCGTGGCCTTGTTTACAGCACAATCCCAGGTAGTAGATGCCTGCAGTGCAGGACGATCGATGGCGCCCTCGGGAACTGGGACATTGGAAGTTACTTTGAACATGCACGTCAGGTGGTGAATCTGGCGAGAGGCGTGACATCAAGACTCGTGCCACTCCAGTCAAGATCCTGGTTGTCACGACAGCAATTTAGGGGGCACTCCCCGCCACGTCGGCGTCAGGCCTTTCTTGCCCTTCTGCATGTCTGCCACCTTCAAACCATGGTTCTCCCACCTCCTTACGCTGTCTAAGAGAGAGACAACTTCTCGATGTCATCATTCGAACCCGAACAGGACGCGGTGACCAACGCCTACCTATCAGCGTGTGTGCGCCAAGACTGCTGCACCGCCTCGCGCCACTTTTGTGGTCACCTGAGCGCCACTCAAACTATGAACCCCACAGGGACGCCTGGGGGAAGCTGAGGTTTCTTCTGGAAGAGCGTCGGTGTTCACTATTCCCGCAGGTCGCAGATCATGAATTGCTGACGGGTGCAGATCAACGTGAACCTCCTGCCACGACCTGGTGGGAAGAAGTATTCTATTCGACCGCCAAACTGATATGCACATTGGGCCAGGCCTTGCATACAAGAATTAAGCTTCAATGACCTGGTTACAGCCGTGATGCTTCAGACTCATGGCAACGGTCCCACTACGAGACTGTCTTCCTCCTGTGTTCCGCGAGTGCCTGATGGTCCCGTATTGTCGACCAGGCGACGTGAAGTGCTTCCATGCTTAACCGGCTGTGAGAAGAAGCGGCCTCGTAGGCGAAGTTGGGCCGAGGGAAAACGATGGGGCATCATTAGGTCCGCCAGCCGTCACAGTTCTTAAGAGACTCACCAAACTCGTGAGAATGCCACCCCCGACACATCACCTAACTCCCTCCTCACCAAGTTGTAAGCCCAACGTTGGCAACCACTGACCTCCAAGACATCCATGCACATATCCGCACACACAACATGCTTCTCACCAAGGCCTTGGCAATCCTCTTCACCACTGCGCTCACCGCCCAGGCTATTCCGGACGTGGCGGACGCCCGCCAGGGTGCCAGCAACAACGCAATCTCCTTCGCGGGCACTGACCCGGACTTGGGAGGGGTCTACACCTCTCCATACCCCGGCGAGAAGGACGCCCAAGGGTTCACAGTGGTCAACTCGGATGGCGAGGACGGCGAAATCGATGCCAACTCTGCCAATTCAAAGGACAAGGAAAACGAGACTTATATTGCCGGGACGGAGGGGTTCGCCGCCATCGTCCAACTGGTGGCAAACTACAAGACGGAGGGTGAACGTCGGGACCATTTGGTGAAGGCTCTCACCGATTACGTCTTCAAAGCACTCCCCGACTTTAACGTCATCATATTCAAACGGAACATGGGCTTCGGGTGGCGCGTTGAAAATGGCAGCCGAAGCAACTTTGCCGAGATGACCGTGGTGTATAAGGATGAGCCGACTGCACGAGAGACTGCGTACGGCATCGTTGTATTCAAGGGCAGGGGGACACTCTGGCGCAACGGTGCCGATGGTGGCTGGAGAAACTGGGGCATCTCGGGCAGATTCTCTTCCCCTGATGGTGATCAACGAATCGAGTTCTACTAGACGGTGAATACCTCCACACCTATGCACTTTTCTGTGTGCTCCCCATGTTCACCGTTCGGATGGTGCATTTCCGGCACGGTGTGACAATGATACCCGCAGCGCCACACTGCCGTCAAACGCCACGCCATATGTAATACCCACCCCCCCCCCCCCCCCGGTCCAAGGTCCCGGACCTGATCTATCCGCCCTTGCACAAGACGACAACCGGCCTGCTCTGCAAAGTCACATGCACCACTTTGGCAGCCGCGTGACTTGCGTGCGTCGGAGAGCAGCAATATTATGCTGGAAGTAAGATGATGCTGGGGCCTCGACGGGCAATGATCGCGATCGTGGGAGTGGCGGAGAGGCCTTGGATACTAAACACAGTGTTTAAGCTTCAGTAACCCGGTTACACACCTACTTGGCAGCGACCAACCCGACATAACACCGCCCAATGAAGGGCCCTGGAAGCTCTTCTTCCCGTGGTACACTGGTTCCTGATAGTATACAAGGTCCTGCAGACGACGTGAGGTGCTCACATGCTTAAGAGACATGAGCCCAGCGCACCTGCCCTCAGACACACAGTTCTTGGGGGGGGGGGGGGCGCGGAGCAAGGTTGTCAAGGTATCATGCGAGGGTCCGACTGCGCGTGCCCACCTCAAAGGTGTATATTCAAAGGCAGGGGCACGCTGTGGCGCAACAATGCTGATGGTGGTTGGAGGAACTGGGGCTGGTCTTTCTGGCATTACGAGGAGCATGATAACAAGCGTAGGATCGAGTTCTACTAGGGTGAGGTCACTCGCCATAAATGTTCGCAGGACAGGTGATGTAGTGTAGCCCCTGACACATGAAATCAAACTCTGCACCATGTGGCCTAGAAGCACTCCCGAGTTCATATCACTCTCGAACTACTACAATATCGCGGCACCTGCCGCTGAGAGAGAACCGTTTACAATCCTACACCTTTTAATACTTGTCGTTGTCCCTGTGGCCCTCGGAGACACTCTGGCGGTGCGACTCGACACGGGCAATCTCCTCGTCCTGCTTCTGGGTGTGTCGGCTGCGCTCCTCATCCGACCACGAGAACACAAAGTTGTTGAGGCCGCGGAAGTAGGTGGGGAAAATGAGAGCACACACGAACGACGCGCAGGCAAGGACGATCCAGGCGATGACGAGGTTGGGGTCGGTGAGCGCGGCCGAGCATGCAAGCGAGATGGCAGCAGCAATGGCGACGTTGAAGAGGGAGAGCGAGTAGACAAGAGCGCGCATGCGGGGAGGCGAGCGGGTGTAGGCAAGCTCGTAGCCGGTGACGTTGACGAGCAGCTCACCAATGGCGGGGAAGATGATGATGGGAATCTGCCACCAGAGGGTAACTGTCGGGATGTCGTCCTCACAGTGCGTGGCAAACTTGCCACAGACCGAGCGGTCGTAGATCATGTTCTGGACAATGGCGCCAAAGATACAGCCGACGGTGGCCAGGAGGAAGCCAATGCACATGCGAGTCATGGGCTTGAGTGGCCAGCCGATGCGCTCGAAGAAGGGGTAGATGCCGTAAGTGAGGATGGGGGTGAAGACGATGATGGAAATCGAGTTGAAGTTGTTGAGGAAGTCGTTGGGGACACCGTTGACCTTCATGGCGTCCGACATGTCGTTGCCGAGGTTGCCAAGACCAACCGAGCCGCTGTCGGCGAGCTGGAAGACGGGGAGGAGAAGGAAGACACCGCAGGCGTTGAGGGTCTGGCGGATCTCATCAACGAACTTGTCGTCCCAGTGAACGCGTGACATGTCGACGGTGCCGGTGTTCGCCTGGATGTAGGAAGGCTTGGCCTTGTTCCACCAGTCGTCGCCACCGCGGCCGAGCCTCTTCCAGCCGCCGTTGGACATGCAAATGCGGATGACACGGAAGGTGTCAGGGAGGACTGAGCCACCAGGGGCCTGCTTGATGAGGCGGGGCGAGCAGTACATGAGGACAGGGGGCATGAGCATGTAAAGGATGCCGGGAACGAGGAAGGCGAGCCAGAAGCCGACGAGACGAGCCGAGTACTGGGTAGCCATCTGGAAGAGGGCACCGACGTTAATGCAGAGGTAGAAGATGATGAGGTAACGCGAGACGGTCGTCTGGGGGTCGATGATGACGCGCTCACCCTTCTTGGTGTAGGAGATGGTGGGCTGCTTGACGGGCGACTGGTCACAGAGGAGGGGGCCCAAGCATGGCTTGATGAAACCCGCCGCGAAGGCGAGGATGAGGATCGAGATGATGAAAATACCGAGGGCGGCATCAGGGACAGCAATCACCTTGGGAATGGCGGGGATGATGAGGATGATGTGGGCAATGGCGCCGATGGCGGTACCAACAACAATGGTCTTGAAACGACCCCAGTAGTTGTCGGCAATGATACCACCGAGGATAGGGATAACGTAGGCGAGGAAGTTGAACATCTGGGTGAGGGCGGAGGTGGTGACCGAGCCACGGCCAAGCGCACCAGCCTTCTGCTGCTCTCCAGCCTTGCCGGGAGCGACGGCACCGGCGCCGTTACCGCCCTTGGGAAGCTTGTTGTTGATAAAGTTGTTGAAGGGGCCCTTGGTGCCGTAGTAGGAGGCACGCTCGGCAAACTCGATCAAGCACATGGCGAGGGCGACGGCGCTGGGGGTATGGTTAATCGCTGCCACTTTCGCCAAGTCAAGTCTGGACACTCACGGCATTCCGGCGGAGACGCGACGCAGAGTGGAAAAGTCCTCGGCGGTGGGCTGGAGCTGGGGGTCGACGCCGTCGGCAGACTGGACGACGACGCCAGCCTCCTCCTCCTTCGAGTACTCGCCGAGGCCGGCCTTTTCCTTGGTCTCGGAGATACCGTGCGCCTGGGCGTGGTAGGCGTGCTCGCGTTCAGTCGCGTTTGCGCTCATTGTGGGTGAGTACGAAGTTGGGGTCAAGACAGCCCCTCTTCCTCGATCTTGTGACTTTTAACTGCTACTCGCTAGCCGCTGGGGCGAGTGTGGGGCTCTGGGGAGCCAATAATGACTCGGAACAAGGCGATAGCGCGCCAACTGACCAGTGGGAACTGGCCAGTGACCATCGGCCGGTGTGTGGAGTGGCTCGGTGGTGGGTCTCGTCTCACCGCGCTGTCGCTTGATCCACCAGTGGTGGGTGCGGCGGAGCTGTTGCGCGCGCGGGGTCGGTCATTACTCCCCATTCCGTCACACACATGCACCACATGGGACACAGGGACAGCTCTGTTATCTGCATGACGCGGTGGACGGCGGGGGGTCTGGGACAGAGGCAGAGGCCATAGTCAACTGCTGCTCACAAGCGCTCGCTTGGCTGTAATATGGTTTCACGTGCGACACTTTTCCTTGGCGGGGGCGCGAGGCGCTGGGGTCCCATGGCACGCTTGCTCACATGCTTTGCGCAGTCGCAGCCACCTCATGGGCGACAGCAGCTTGCCGCGGACCCGAAGCAGCGCGAGGCATGCTCCACGCCGCCATAGGCTCAAGTGGCCGCCCATTTTTTTCCTGAACGTGCCGCTGTGACTTGCCGCGGCATACCTGCGGCGTGCTAATACGGGATCTGACATCCCGGGGCGACATGGCTGACTGACCTGAACCGCCAGCTGTCAGCTGTTCCACATCCTGGATCTGCTGCTGCTCGTTGCGTGCACGACCGAGAGTGGGCAGCAGGTCAATCCCCATCACTCCGGATTCGGCTGAACGCATGAAAGCTAAACACTTGCGTCCGGAAATCTGCGGCCAGCATGTACCGCAGCATGCCCCACTATCCGCATCGGAGCCGGCAGCCCCAGCGGCATCGCGGCACCGCAACCCCGTCGCTGGTGTGTGTGTGAAGCTTGCCGCAACTACTGGCTCCGCCCGATAGCCGCCTGCAACCATCCCGTGAGGCCGTGAGGGCCAAGGGACAAGTGGACCACATGGTGTCAATAAAAGGTCATGCCCATCATGCGCTTGGCGCGGCCAAGGGCTCGTGTGCTACCTGCGCTTGGCGAGGCGCTAGCCCCTAGAGCTGCTCATTAGTACCATTGTTTGGCCATGCAATCAGGCTGATGCTGCACAGTGACTCCCTGCGTGAGGCAAGGCTCGCCTACTGACATGTCGTCTGGTACAATGGTCGTCTCGCACTATTGCTACGCCAACCTCCACCAATCCTATGCATATGTGGACCTGGGACTAGAGCTTTCGGTTAATGTGTGCCTTCCTACTGGGCGAGCGAACGAGGTGCGGGCAGCAGCAGCAGGCAGTAGACAGTCAGCAGACAGCACGCCTTCTTGACCTTC
Organism: Vanrija pseudolonga; assembly: GCF_020906515.1. Taxonomy (NCBI): domain Eukaryota; kingdom Fungi; phylum Basidiomycota; class Tremellomycetes; order Trichosporonales; family Trichosporonaceae; genus Vanrija; species Vanrija pseudolonga. The sequence continues at coordinate 4,439,936 of NC_085850.1, read as the reverse complement.
CATCGACCGCAGCGTCATGTGTGCCTGTCTGTCATGTCAAAATCGAATTGGCCGATTTCCCATTCGTATGGTCCTGCTCCGAACCGCGGTGCACAATGGGAAACATTGAGACTGTTACGTGATTCGTTCTGGCGCCGAAGGTGGAATCATGTGGTGCACTCGGATACAAGGTGCCTGTGGAGCTTAAACGAAGGATACCGCAAGCGCCAGGCGCCGCCCACCAGACAGACAGACCGCCGGTAACCACTTCCATCCCCAGTGGCCAGGACTGGGTTGGAAAACGCGCGGAATGGAGTGTCATGATCCGACGAATCGCTCGGCTTGCCTCAGCCGACGCACGGCGCGCACGGCGACTGACGGTGACTTGGCAGTGCACCGACCGCTCGCTCGTCGACAACAACGGGATTCAGCATGAAGCGCGGGGTTCGGGACATGAAGCCCACTCGAGTCCCACTCCAGTCGGGTCCGTGACACGGTCCAGAGCACCACATGCTCAATCTAGTCTGCAATAGCGCGCCATATGCCCGGACTGTCGGTGCCGCCGCGGTAATCAACGTCATGTGGAGCGGCGCTTAGTGGCACAGTTGGGGGTGCGTACATACCGAACGTCGCAAGCGACGTCGCCCTTCTACGCACGCGCCCTAAAAACAGGCAGCTGGGCCTCACATTCCTGCTGGAGGCAAGCTGAAACGCCTGCGCAGTGACACAGAAGGCAGGAATAGCACGCCCATCTCACCGTCCGCTTTGCCAAGACGTGGGGCGAGCGTGCGCCACCACCGCCGCCGGCGCGTCGGTTACCTCCATCCCTGTCCTCGCCCCCGCACTCATCATCCATCCCTGGCGAGCGACCCGGCCTCGCACCTCGACCTCGCGCCCAGGCAAAAGCTACAGCAGCTCTCGCTGCCGTCGCTACCTGACCCCACCGAGACTCGAACTCGGGTCTAGGGATTGCACGTCTCTCGACGCTCATAGATGAATATGAGACCCTCGCGTTAACCACCTGCGCCATGGAGTCGTGGTTTTTCTTGTTGGTGCCTGGCGGTCCGTGGCGGGACTTATGAGCGTTTCGACCACTGTGAGTGCCGTCCCGAACGCCGTGTCCCGAGTGACGGGTGCGGCGTCGGCTCGAGCCTACATCGTGCTATCTCATCAAAGCCGTCGCCCAGAATAGCGCGAGGTGGCGTGGGCGATGGTGTGGCTCGGGATACCAGCATGCCGAACGGCATCGAGGATACGTACGAAGCAACGAGGCTCTGGGCCGGCTGGCCGGATCACAATGTTGTCGAGCAGGTCGCGGTGGTTGTAGGGCCACTGCCCACGACCGAGACAAGTGCAAGCCGTTATGCAACTAGGAGTCGAAGGGGGACAGCTGCAACGCGGACGAGGCGATGTCCCGTGCAAGGTTATATGGCTACCATCCCGCCACGCCTCTCTCCCAAGCCCCTCGGAGACTGCGGCACATTCATGCTCGTACCCAGGGCCCTCCCGGGCTCCATAGCCTGAGGCAGTTAAGCTTGCCTGTGTGGGGCCGGGATCCTCCATGAACAAGTCCCCTGCCGTCCGCCTCGGGCCACCCAGGATAGCGTCATGTCCCCGCGTGGTGGCAGGCGGTGACTCCGCGACTAGTCTGTGCCTCGTAGCCGGCCCGGCGGCAGTCTGTGGCCTGATCGGCGGGTGAGCGTGAGGTACCGTCATCTGTACCAGAGACGCCCGTACGTCAGGTCTGCCGAGGGGACGGCAAGGTTGAGCCTGGGCAGGCCAAGACGGCTATGACGCCGTCAGAAGGGTGTGGTCTGGACCGGCACCGTTGGTGTCGGCTCACACCCTCCCTCGCCGGCCCGAAGCCGGACGCCACCTTGACAAGACACGCGATCCATCTTCATCATCGTACACAAGGCTGCTCTCTATAATCCCCCACCCTACAGCGTCAGGCGAACACTCTTGATCTCGAACCCGCGGAATGGCAGCGCAATCGCGTCGCCGCCGACAATCTCGAGGTCCTCGACGTGGTCCTCAAGGAGGTTGACCACCTCGGCCTTGGACACCTTGAGGCCGTGGAGGCGGAGCGTGGCGTTGGCCTTGCCACCGAACTGCTCGTACAGACGGACGATGATCGTCTTGTCCGCGTTGTCCTCGCCGCGCTTGATCGTCTCGAGCACGACATTACGCGCACCAGTAACGGTGATGGGCGTGCGGGCGGAGCTCGCACCAGCGCGCACCTTGAGCGGGTTGTTGAACGCCGCCGCGACGTGGGGCACGTCGCTCTCGGCAAACGTGCCGACGTGGGGGTAGATGCCAAAGCTGAACGCGTGCGCGCCCATGTCCGTGTCGGGGTCGGGCATGCGCGGGCCGCGGAGCAGCGACAGCGTGACGACATTGCCGGCCGTCGCGTACCCGTACTTGCAGTCGTTGAGGAGGGCGACGCCGTAGCCAAACTCGCTGAGGTCGGCAAACTTGTGCGCGCACACCTCAAACTTAGCCGCGTCCCACGACGTGTTGCGGTGTGTCGGGCGGGTAAGCACGCCAAACTGCGTGTCGTACGTGGCGACGTCGTTGTGGATGTCGAGCGGCAGCTCAAACTTGAGGAACTCGTGCTTCTGGCGCCAGTCGGCGGTCGCGTCAACGCGGATGAGGCTGCGCGCGTCGGCGTTGACAGACGCAGCGACGGCATCCAGCGAGATCTCAAACTCGATATGGCTCTTGTCGTACGTCGTCGACACGAGCAGGCTCGCGCGCAGCCCCTTGGCTGAGCCGACCGAGACCGTGTCAAACTTGAGGTGCTGCGACTTCTCGACGTGGAAGTAGTCGACGTCCCACGCGTCCCAGTAGTTGGGCTGGTCCTCGTAGATGATCAGCCCGGCCGACTGGCCCTCCGGGATGAGCTCCTTCTTCAGCTGGACATCGACGATAGAGGTGATACGGCCGCCCTTGATGGTGACCTTGACGGAGGAGTTGGCGAGCTCGTACTCGTCCTCGGCGACCTGCTTGGCGGTCGCACCGGCGCCCTCAAACTGCGCGGGCTTGCCAATGTCGTCGGTGCCGTCGGCAGACACGAGCACGTACTCGTCGCCGACCTTGATGACCTCCTCGCGCGCAACGCCAGGGAGCGTGTTGACGACGACGATGTCGGCGGCCTTGTCGCCGGCCTCGAGCGCCCTCGTGCCGGCGTACACGACGGCATAGGCCTCCTCAATGACGGCAGTGATGGTGCGGTGGAGCTTGGCGTAGATCTCCTCGGCGTCGTCGTAGACCATGTCGATCGACGAGCCGGGAAGCACGTCGTGGAACTGGCAGAGCAGCAGGTCCTCCCACGCCGCGTCGAGCCGCTCCTTGGGGTAGGCGTACGACTTGTCGGCGAGCGTGGCAAGCGTCGCGGCGTACTCGGCCTCGCGGAGCAGGTTCTCGCTCTTGCGGTTACCCTTCTTCACCATCGCCTGGGACGTGTACGTCGCGCGGTGGATCTCGAGGTAGAGCTCGCCGTGCCAGATGGGCAGCGTGGAGCCGTTCTTGGTCTCGGCGCGCACGGCATCGTAGAACTCTTCAAACGAGCCGCCGTTCTTGATGAGAGGCAGGATACCCGCCGCGTCGGGCCGGTTGTTGACCACTGCGCGCGTACGGCGCACCTTCTCGAGCATGGGCGCCGTGGGTCCGCCTCCACCGTCGCCGTTGCCAAAGATGAGCAGCGCGTGCTTGGTCGCGTCGAGGTTCTTGTGGCGCGTGATGGCGCGGCGGATCTCCTCGACGTCCGCCTGCGAGTTGTACGACTCGACAGGCGTCATGTGCGTGAGCACCTGCGAGCCGTCGAGACCCGCCCAGTTGAACGTCGAGTGGGGGAACGAGTTGCTACACCGTCAGCTGGATCACCCGGTCCTCCACGCACATGTTGTTCCACGAGATCTTCTGGGTGAAGAAGTTGGGCGCGCCGGCCAGTCGGCAGATCTGGGGCAGCTGGCTCGAGTAGCCGAAAGTGTCGGGGAGCACAAACGTGCTCGAGCGCTTGCCGAAGCGCTTCTCAAAGTATCGCTGGCCGTAGAGGAACTGGCGGACGAGCGCCTCGCCCGAGGGCATGTTGGTGTCCATCTCGACCCACGTGCAGCCGAGCGGCTGGAAGCGGCCGGTCTTGACCTTCTCAAGGATGCGCGTGAACAGCGTAGGGTACAGCTGCTCGACCCACTTGAACTGCTGGGGCTGAGTCGCGCTGAACACGTACTCGGGGTACCTGTCCATCAGGTCGCACTGGGCCGACCAGGAGCGCGCGGATTTCTGCTGAGTCACGCTGAATGGCCAGAGCCAGGCAGTGTCGATGTGGCTGCGAGCGAGCGTCAGCAACCATCTACGATGCCTAGGAAGCGACGTACCAGTGCCCGATAGCCCACAGCGTGCCCTGCTGCGCCTCCACCTCGTCGCTGTCCTTGATAATCCTCGCCTGCCAGTCCTTGCCGAGTGTGTTCTCAGCAACCTTGCGGGTGGCCGCGACGCTCTCGAGGTCGTTCTTGCGGAAGACGTTCATCATCTCATTGGCGGTGAAGTTGGCCGTCTGCGCGAGCGCCGAGTCCTCTGGGAGCTGGGAGCCGAGCTGGCGCAGGAACTCAAAGTCCCACTTGAGCCGCACGGCCTCCTGGTTGGGCACGACGAGGTCGGCGAACTTGAGGACCCACTTCTTCTCGTGCTGAGCGCGTCAGCTGTGCCCACTGCCCACACACTCACCATCTCGTCGTCGCCCTCCATCTCGCCGAACATGTCGTCGTGCACGCCAAACATGCCGTTACAGCTCGCCTCGATCCAGTAGTGGCCCACTCCGGCCTTGCGGTGCGCCTCGGGGATGATAAACTCGGCGCGGCGGTCGACGTTGGTGCCGCCCGTGAGGCCGTGGTACGGGTTTCCCTCCTCGTCAAACACCATGGCCTCGCCTGTCGAGTCGAACTCGAGGTAGACAAGCTCATAGTCGGCGTACTGCTTGGGAATGTGCACCGTCACCTTGAACCAGTGGTTGCTCCAGTCTGGCCCAAAGTCCTGGCCCTTCTTCGCGGGCTTGTACACCTGCTTGACGGCCTCGGCCCACAGCGGCTTCGAGTGGCCCGGGGCGGACCAGCTCTCGAGCTTGACGTGGGCCTCGTCGTCGTGACGGTGGGCGACGAGCAGCGACGAGAGGTTGTTCTTGGCATAGTAGCCGCCCTGCGAGAGCGTCAGCGCGAGCACGCCCACCCGAAGGCTCTCCCACTCACGACAAACGACTTGAGGCGCCCCTCGAGCTGGGGAAGCTTCTTGTACCCTGTCTCGCGTCAGCGTCGCCAGCGGCATCACCCAGTTGCCAAACGACAACTCACGCGCGTCGCTCTGGAAGCGGGGGTAGCCAGAGGCGGGGTACGCCTCGGCGTGCCCGTTGGCAGCAGCGTGTCCGTTGGTGTGCGCGGCAGTCATTCTGAGCGGCGCGAGTGTTGAGGAGAAGCCGGGGACGTCGCTGTCGCCGCCGCTTCATAAAGCCCGCCAGCCTAGACGACTCCACCCCGCTGGCATGTTGACGAGCCGGTAGGCTTTCTGGCCCCAGAGTGGGGAAGCGCGGTGGGGGTGCCCTGCCGAGAGAGAGCAAGGGAGCGGGGCATCCTGCGGCTGACGCTTACGGGCTGCTGTGCTCCGTTCGGCGCTTGTCCGTAGGCTGTGCACAGTATGGGCATGCGAGGTTAAGCCTGAGGACGCGGGCGCACATGCGCGTGTGTCCCAAGTTAGTCGGTGTGCCGGTCCTTGATCGAGCGCACACCCTGCCCCACCTTCGGCCCGGTTTCTCGGCTCGTTTACTAAACACGGGGTGGGCTCCGCGCCGCGCAACCCCGCAGACCCCCGCCCCCCGCACCTGCCAAGCCGTGCGCCGAGCATCGGCGTGCACCGAACTGGCCGTCGCCGCGATGATATCCAGTAGGCTTCCAGGCTTTCCTCCAACAGGCTTGCAGGCTTTTTGTAGCCAGTGGGCTCGCAGGCTTTTGAGGCCATCGTGGTCGGCTGCTTGCCCAGTAGGCTTTCGGGCTTTTGGGTCAGCTGGTGTCAGTCGGGCAAGACGCCGGATGGCCCGGGTCAGAGTGTTCCACGCTAATGTTGTCGCGCGTGGTGTCTTGCAGGCATTCCCCGATGCACTCGTCTTGCACTGATGGCAGGCAGCGGGTCGCGTCGCCCGGAGCAGAGTGCCCCGTGCATGCGGGGCAGAATCGGAGATGCAACGCATCATCCACGTCGATGCACGTCCATCGGCGACTATCAGTCATGTTGCTGACGCCTCCCCCCCACCCCGATGCCGACGATCGGCCGTGCACCGGACTTCGACACTATGCACAAGACAAGCAACGTCTCTCTCCCACTGACTCTACAAGCCTTGCACTATGCATGCTCTCACTCACTCCCGCGTGTCCTCGCCACGCTTGTCTGATGAGACGAATGTCAGCCGGCTCTCTCCTTCCTCTGCTTCCCAACCACATCAACTTACACGGCTCGGACCACACCCCCTCGCGCTGACCAAGTACCTGCACCGCGATAATCTTGGAGAACGTGCGGCTCGACCCCAGGTTGGCGATATTAAAGAACACATTTGGGATGCCGGCCGGGCGCGCGACGCCGTACAGCTCTCCCTCGTCGTCCATGCCCCACACCTGGCCGAGCTGGGATGCCGCGTGCTCGCCGAGCAGCTCGCGCACCGAGTCGGGGAAGCCGGTGTAGCCTGTCGCCAAGACCACGAGGTCGTACTCTGCCTCGGTGCCGTCGGTGAACTTGACGACCTTGCCGGGGCCCATCGACGCGATCTCGCCCTGCTGCACCTTGATCTTGCCGTTGGCAATCTGCTCCGATGCGCCAGTCGAGAAGTAGTATCCTCCACCCTTCTTGCACCCCACTGAGTCTCAGCGCCGCCCACATGTCAAACTCACGGAAGAGCCACCCCGCGCCCTCTGGTCCAGGAGTCGTCTTAAAGCCCGCCTTCTTGAGCCCGTCGAGCAGCTCCGAGTCGACATCAGCAAGCCATGATATGGTACGCTTGTGCAGCTCCTTGACGACGGCCCTGGGAAACGAGTTGGCGATGCGATCCAGCGTCTCGATGCCGAATCTTTCCACATTCGCCTCGTTGAAGATCCCGCCTTCGAGACTCGCGCGACCGTTCTTGATCGACATGATGAACGTCGGCGTTCGCTGCAGCATCGTCACCTCGGCGCCGTTGTTGACCAGGTCGAACGCGATATCGTGGCCTGATGTCGCGGCGCCGACGACGAGTGCACGCTTGCCTGCCCATGCGGCGCCCCCACTATGCGCCGACGAGTGGGCAATCGTACCCGTGAAGCTGTCCTGACCCGGGAACGGCGGGGGCAGCTTGGGCTTTCCTCCCAGCAGCCCAGTGGACATGACGATATGCGACACACTCAATGGGCGCTCTTCCTTGCTGCCATCGGCCAGCGTCCGGACCACAGTCACCTCCCACTTGCCATTGCTTTCGTTCCATCGCGTGCGGTTGGGATCGAGCGTCGATCGCAACCACACATTCAGCTCGAGCGCGTCCGCATACTGCTCCAGCCAGTTGGCGAGCTTGCCTGCTGGAGTGAAGGTGGGCCATGTCTTGGGGAAGTTCATAAACGAGAGGTGATTGGTGTGCACAGGGTCGTGGAGTGACAGCGAGCTGGGTGTGGTTAGTGCCTGTGTCACCATGGCCGCCTAGACTCACGAGTAGCGGTTGCGCCAGTTATCCCCGATCTGGTCCTCGCGGTCGATGGCGAGCGCTGACAGGCCGTACGACTGCAGCACGGCGGCCACCGACAGGCCATTATGTCCCGCGCCGATGACGAGGACGTCGGGGTCAGAGTCCTTGAACTCGCTCTCCTCCGCCCGGCGTTCGGCGTACGTCAGGTGATCGTTGTGCCGTCCGAGGATGCGGTGCTGGCCTAGCCGCTGCGGCCAGCCGTGAATGTCGTCGAGGCTGGTGTAGAGCGTGTAGATCTTCCACGCGCCAACCCGCTCGTTGTACACGAGCCGGAGCAGACCCGAGGCGTGCCCCACAGATGTTTCAAAGTCGAAATGCACTCTGATCCAGCTAAAGTCGGGGAACGGCGTCTCCAGCACGGGGTCTTCGCCGCCGACGTCGGACGTCGAGAGGATGGTAAAGTTGCGCGGGGAGTTGGGAGCGAGCACGTCCTGGGGAGTTAATAGAGGTCCGAGGGAAGGCGGCGCCGGCGGCGACGGTGGTGGTGTGGGGACGGGGACAGCTACGGAGATGGATGGCACCCGTGTCGAGCGGAGCGCCCCCACCTCGGCACGGCGGCGTGTTGCAGCTCGGCGCATCCCCTCGCCGTGAGGACGGCGGCATCCACACCCCACCCCCACCCCTCCCCGCCCTGTCACCTCTTGTCTGTGCCTTCACCGCCGACGTCACGGCAGTCACCGCCACCTCGATGCCGCGCCTCGAACACTTTCTAACTCACCTCAGCCACCTCCTTGATCTTGTCAGCAGGGAACGCCCTCAAGTCGCGCGTGAAGGCGAGCACGTCGCGCCAGAAGCCCGTCGCGTCGAACAGGGCGGCAAAGGCGTTGGCGTCGGCCTTCTCCGCCGCCGAGGCGAGGTCGTCCACGGCCTTTGTAGCTACCGCTCGCACGTCCGTGTCCTTTGGAACCGCATATCCCTTGTCCACTGCTGGGAGCTGGGCCGTTGCTGTTGGAAAGTATGTCGCCAGTGTCATTGATACGAGCTGGAGTGGTGGATGCAGCAAATGTGAATGAGAGGAATGCCGTCGTGGTCGTTGATGTCAATTGACATTTAAAGTGGTCACGAGGTCAGACACGTCGAGCCGTGGTCACTCTACCCGCATACGGCGGCCCTTGACACTAGCAACGTATCGTAGGGCTGCTCGTTATCAGGATCACCTCGAGCATGCCGCCCACAACTCTGTGCTTGCATGCACAAAAGTAGATAGCCTGTAGCAGCAGCAGCATCAACAACAACGCGGGGAGAGCTCTCTCCCCTATTAAAGGGGTTGTGCCATGCCGTCATTGCCACGTTCTACTGCATCATTGTTCCTGTCATTGCACTTCATCCCTCTCAACACTCTCCGTCCCCCTCGCTTGGCCCTTCCGTCCCGCCTTTGTTTGGCTCACGGCGGGCTCGGCGGCTTCGGCTCGGCCCAGGCTCCACTCTAACCCCCCTACACTGACCTGCCCAATCCGCAGCCTCACCACAAGCATTCACCGGCGATCGTCGTGACGTCTGACTTTAACCCATATCTCAATGACAGAGCCAGCAGCGCCAGTGCCAGCGCCGGCGCCACCATCGCTCGGCGCAATAGAGCACCTGCACGACGGCGCAGCGGCGGCGGCCTCGGCCCAGGTCTCGCGCCGCTCGTCGGCGACCGGCACGTCGGCGTACCACTCTGCCTCGGAAGGCCGGGCGAGTGACGAGCCCGCCGCCGACGCGCGGCAGCTCGACCAACTCGACACAACGAGGTATGCACTGCGCTGTACGGTGCAGCAGCAACAAACTCACGCTCGCAGCCTCGACCCGCCCAAGTCGGAGCTCATCTCCCCCATCACCCCGTCGACCATCAATCGCTCCACCACCCACCGCTTCTCAAAGCCCATCCAGCGGATACCGTACCGGCACCGCCCGCTAGTCCCGGGCGAGAACGACACGAGCGAGCGCGAGGGCACGAGCTTGGCGCCTACGCGCGAGTACGACGAGGAGGAGGGCGAGGTGGACGACCCGACGCGGCAGCCGTGGCTCCGGCAAGCCGACCGCGCGAGCGAGTGGTCATCCCTGTTCTATGGTGCGTTCACCCCCACGCTCTACTACTCACCCCAGACCTGGTCGTCGTTGCCGTCCTCTCCGTCTTCTCATCGTCGCACGAGATCCAAACCCCTGCGGCAATCCCAATTTTCTTTTCGTAAGTGTGCGTTTCTTTACCCCACTCACACAACACCCAGCTACTATGTCATCCTGGTGTGGATCTGGACGTCGCAGCTGCACTACGACGCGCGGTACGAGGCCGAGGACACGTTCCACCGCGCACTCAAGTCGCTCCAGCTCATGGTGTTTGTGTTTATTGGCGCCGCGAGCGGCGGGTGGAGCCCGGGCAAGATCTTACCGGTTGAAGAGGGTGCTGCGCCGGCCGAGCGCGTCGAGCATCGTGAGTAGCGTGGGGACAAGGATAGGGTGGAGCTCGAGTGCGTGCTTACACACCCCAGAACGCGCAACCGACTCGTTCGTCACCGTCGGCATCGCGTACGCCATCTCGCGCGGGCTCCTGCTCTTCCAGTACCGCTACGTCATCTCGGCGGGCGCGCGCTGGAAGCGCAAGGTGCCCGGGGCGCGGCTGACGTCCATCTCGCTGGGCATCTCGATCATCCTCGTCGTCGTCGCGACGTCGTTGTCCTCCTCGTCGGCCTCGATCGCGCGCGTCAAGATTGCCCTCTTCTACCTCGGCATCGCGGTCGAGATGGCCACCGTCTGGTTCCAGGTCGTGTGGGGCGTGTCTGGCCCCACCGCGTCGGACGAGTACGTCGCGGAGCGGTACGGCGCCTTGAGCCTCATCATCCTCGGCGAGGGATTTCTCAGCCTCACCCGCGCATTCGGCAGCGCGCTGTCCACGCTCGTTTCGGAAGCCAACTTTGCGTTCTACCTCCAGGTCTTCTTAATCATCTTTGTCATCTTCTGCATTTGGACGTTCCTCTTCTTCCACTTTCGAAAGACGGACACGATTTCAAGCCGGAGAAGCGCAGTGTGGGAGATGGTCCACTTTCCCCTCCACTTTGCCATCCTCCTGCTCCAGGCGGCGATGATTGTGAGTGTGTCGCGGGGAGTGCTCGCTGACTGCCAGAACTTTGTCACGATCCACTCCTTCTCCGTCGCGATCCAGCGGACGATCGGGTATTTTGACACGGCCGTGCTGGCTCTGTCCAACGGCACGGAGCTCACCGGCGCCGTGTTCGACGACATCTCGCTGCACCTCGACAGCCTCAACATGATTCCCAACTTTGAGACGACATACGAGGACCTGAGCGCGATCGCACGCGAGGAGAATCCGGTGCGGGACGCGTACGTCCTCGGAGCGCAGTACTTTGGGCAGATTATCCTCGCCGTGTGCAAGGTGGGTGGTGCGATGGAATGGTGGTCACCACTAACAGAGCCAGACCACCGGCGTTGAAGTCTCAGGCCCTCCACTCACGTCCCTCGAACACCTCGTCGGGCTCAACACATCGTCACCGCACAACGAGACGATCCGCGAACACGCCGGCGAGCTGCTTCACGACGCAATCAAGGAGATTGCCAACGACGCGGCGGCGGGCATGCTGTGGATCTTCCCGGCCGCCGGTGCCGTGCTCGTTTTGTGCGCGCTGCGCTCGTGGCTGCGGTACCACTTCCAAGGGCCGTCACACTACGTCGTTCACGGCATCCAGCTCGTCTTCGGGCTCGCGCTCGCTCTGCTTGGCCTCCTGTGTATCGGCAACAAGGACATGTACGCGCTGTTTGGCGACGGCAAGTCGGTCGAGTCCGTCAACCCGCTGTACCGTCTCGTGTGGAAGAACTGGGCCGTCGCAGTCGTCGCCCTCGTGTACATGAGCGTGTTGCTTGGCACCAAGGTGAGCTCGCACCTGAAGGCACAACTGACACCCCAGGCTATCCTCATGATTATGTTCTGGGAGGAGGACAAGGAGCAGCGCAAGCGCGACCGGGCAGAGGCCGGCGCCGACGTCGACTACAACGCGCCGACCATGCCCGGCGCGCTGGGATGGGTGCAACATGGCATCCAGTGGCTGCGGCGCGAGGTGCGCATCTGGTTCGCCATGTAGAGCGGCCACACACATAGACTATATAATGCATCGGTCACCTGGCATACAACACACACACCTTCACCTCCCACCTAGTATTTGAAGTTGCCCGACACCTTGCCAACAAGATAATCGCCGTACACCACGTCGGCCTCGGGCGCGAGCTCGATGCCCTCCTTGGCGGCGGTGCGCTTCGCGGCGTCAAGCAGCGTGATGACCGAGTCAAAGTTTGGCTCGAAGAAGAATGGCAGGCTGACGCGGTACGTCGGGTTCTTGTGGATGACGCGGTGCAGCGTCGCGGGGTACATGCCGCCCGTCCACTTGTCCCACATGGCGCCAATGTTGACGACGACGCACCCGGGGATGGGGTTGGCGTTGATCCACTCGCCCGAGCGGCCGAGGACCTGCAGCGCGTCGGGCGTGCTGTCCGTGTGCAGGAACGTCAGGTTGCCGTAGTCCTTGTGCTCGCCGCAGCTGCGGCCGTCGGCGTTGGGCGGGAGGGGTGGGTAGCCTGCACGAGCGTCAGCACACGAGCGGAGCGAGTGAGCTGGTGTGCGCTGCAGGAGCAAGAACAAGCCGAGGGAGCGAGGGCACGACGTTGAGAGCGGCAGTGTCGTGGTTGATGCCGAGGTAGGCATTGGACTCGCATCTGCCTCGCGCCTATCCTCGTCGACCCCTCACCCCTCTCTCGTGCTCGCACGCCGCGCGTGCTCGCGGCCTCGCACACTCACCAATCAACCGCATGCTCCAAAAGCTCTTATCGCTCAACTTCCAGAACGCCGTCCACTCGCTCTCGTCCATCCCGAGCCCATGCGCCATGGCATGCATGACGCTCTGGCCGAGGACGTGCATCTTGTCGACCCACGCCTCAAGGGCTGGGCGAAGACCCGCAGGAGTAGCGGGGTACTGGTTGTCGCCTTGCAGCGGCTTTGCGCGCGCGCCGGTGGCCACAGGCTCGTACGGGTTCGCGGCGTACAGGTCTAGGCCTTCGTGGTGGTCCGATTTGCCTTGGGTGATGTTCTCGCCGTAGCGCTGGTAGCCTGCGCGCGGGTCAGCGAGCGCAGCGAGCTGACGCGAAGCTGGGCGACGGCGGCGGCACAAGTCCGTCCTTTCGGGATGCATCTCAGCGCCCCGAGCGCCGCGCTTGCCAAGCCCACAACGCAACTCACCCCTAGCCCCGTCCAGCGCGCCGATATGGATCGCCTCCTTCTCTTTCTGGGGGCGCTGGAAAAACTCCTCGCCGAGGGTCAACACCTCGTCCATCTCGGACTGGGACAGGAATCCGTCGACGCGGAGGTAGAGGAAGCCGACGTCGCGGCACGCGGCGTGGAACTGCGCGGCTACCTCTGCGCGGTCCGCGTCCGTGTACTGGTCCCGAGAGGCGGGGAGGTACGGCGCGATGCTGATGATTGGGAGGGCGGGGGTGGGGGTTACCATTGTGTCGTGGTGGTGAGGAGAGGCAAAGAGTAAAGACAAAGTGAGATGGAGATAGGTGGGGCGGCGGCCTGCTGACGGATAAGAAACGACTTGGTCGAGTCGGCCCTCGCCGGCATCTTCGGCAAGCGAGCGAGCAGGCAGGACGACATCAGCCTGAACCCTCTTGGCGGCGTGGCCGCAGGGCAAGCGGCGACACCAAGGCGGCGCTTGCCGAGATCGCGGTGCGTGGTCGCGCGACTTGACTACATATATGCTTGCTGACACTTTACTGATGCTACGGATACGAAACTACTTCTTAGGCGTGGACTTGGCCTTGGGCACGCCGCCTCTCTAGCGCTGGGCGCCGATGCCTGAGGGACCACGCTTACCCCCACCCTCAGGGGGACCCGCGCCGTCCTTCTTGGGGCCGTTGCTCCTGTCCCCGCCGCCGTCCTTGCCTTCATCCACCTTACCAGCGCCGCCGCTCTTACGGCCGTTACCACTCTGACCACCACCCCCATTCTGACCGGGACCGCCGCCCCCACCACCTCCATCCCCGCCTCCTGCTCCACCAGCACCCCCAAGGGGCGGGACTTGACGCTCGTCGTCGTCGTCGAGCGTACTCCTGGACCCAACGGACCAAGCGTCTTCATCCCAAGCAGCCGTGGTGGAGTCCTTGCTCGTCTCAGCGGCGGTGCCCTCCTCCCACCCAGGCTCGTCCTCTGGCGATGTGGTTGGGCGCCCAGCGCGCGTGTTTGATGCTTGATGCTGATTAGAAACACTCGCCGAGGGATCCGCCGAGCTTGTCTGCTCGACCGCATCAGACTCGGAGTCGTCGTCACTTGTGTCGTCCGCATCCCCTGCGTGCTTCTTCTGCGGCGGGCGACCACTCGCATTACGTTTCAGGGTTTCGCCGTCGGTGACGGCTCGGGGTCGCTTGGATAGCGAGGTACCCGGTGCGCTCGATTTCGAAAGGGACGCGCTCGCTTTGGCGCGGAGCTGAGCTGTCGTCGACGCCGCCGGGGAGTCAACAGCGTTGAGGATGTCGTCAGACGTGCCGTTGCCTTCACCTGTGTCGCGGGCCTTGTGCTGGTCATCACCCTTGCCCTCTGCAGCACCGTTCGCCGGCCCCTTGCCCGCGGAGTTGACATGCTTGCCCCGGGCCTCTTCGAGTGGAGAACCTGCCGGCCCCTCACACGCGCGGAAAACTTTGATGAGGACCCACGCTGCCGCGGTCGCGAGGTCGAGCTGGTCTACCATAACAGTGTGCCAAGCCGAGTTGGGGGAGGCGGTCGCCCTGGGCAACTGTTTCACCAGGCGGTAGAGCGTTATCACGCGATTAGCTGGAACGCAGTCTTCTTCCAGTCCACGCTCCAGAACATGCTGTGTGTCAGATAGGACGTGACCGCGACTCACAATGGTGCCATGGATAGCAGCGGGCTTGGATCCGAGGTACACTTGCCCAATCTGACGCTCAGTCTCATCCTAACCATGGTTGACTCACCCTGTTCGCCTGTATGGCTATGTCGGATTTCTCCTCGTCGGTCGGCTTGTTGGTGGTCACCAGGCCCAACCACATCCGCTTCCTTGAGTGATCGAGGAGAGCTTGTACGACGACATTGCGTCCTTGGACAGTGAGTTTGATGCCCAGGATGGAGAAGTTGATCTTCGTTTACCTGGTCAGCTCCTTCCCACGCTTCTTCACCTACGTCTGTCCTCAGGTTGGGCTCCAGGCTTGAGGGACCGCACTGAAACTCCACCAGCTCACTTGGAACACTGTCGACACGCATTCCGGTCTGCTCGAGGCGGTTGGCGACATAGGCGACCACCACCTGCTCGACAGTGCCCTCGCCCGACTCAACAAGCCCGATGTTGAGGAACGTGTACGCCTCTTGTGCCGAAATGCCATCGAGGAACGGCGAGGAAGACTTCATGGTCCATCGACTGAGGGCCGCCATCTTCTCCTTCTCCCGAGAACGCAGCTTATAAATCTTGGATTCCTCCGGCCGGTTCCTGCGGTTGCTGACCGGCTGTTCCCCAGAAGAGTCCTCTTCGTCCGACTCTGAGAGGTCTGTGTGATCAGGTTCGGCCACCACCCCCTCGTTGCGCCGGTAGTGTTTTCTCTTTGCGAACCACGCGCTCTCCTTTTCAAACCAGAGTCGAAACTCTTTACAAACGGTGCGGGCTGTCTTCACCCCCTTCTTGTTCTTGCCCATCTGGGGTTTCTCGTACATCTGAGTTGAGTCAGCGCAACTCCTCCATCATACTCACCTTTGCGTGCCACGCATAGAATCCGTCATCATTCGCTGTCTTGCTCGCAGTTGTCATGTCTGTGTGCGTCTTCTCGAACTTGGCAAGCCGACGAAGTATCATCTTGCAAGTCGCCCGATCCTCTGTGGTAGAGGGGTAGAGTCGCAACTGGCCGTTGGGGCGTTCAGGCTTGCGGATCTTGCCCTTCTCCATACAGGCTTCCAGCCACTCTGTCGTCACCCGGGTGAGCTGCGAGCGGCGGTTGATCAAACAGCGAGACATGGACATGGTGTTGCAGTACTTGTGCGCCCTTTCTTCGAAATTATCCTTCACATCCAGTTCGGGGATTGCTAGATTCCACTCAAACAGCCGGGGGACGATGACGAACACGCCGAACACCTTGTCGTCCTCTGACTGGGTGCCGGTGTCGACGAGCCGGCCGCCGAATTGCTGGCGTTAGAGATGAACAGTGAATGCACTTACGTGAACCAAGTTCTCTACGGTCAAGTGGGCCTCCTTGCACCATGCTGAGCGGCGCCAGACGAATACAAGTGGCCCTGCGCCTAAGTCAAGCGGCGGCGTTGGCCCCTCAGCCGGTGGCGGTGTCGGGGCTTCAGCGCCAGGTGGTGTTGTGCCAGTGATGACCATGGTTGTGTGTGGGCAGACATTGACAGGGCAAACGGGCTTCTTATGTACCCCGTGTGCGACCAAGGGCTGTGTGAACGGGATGGAGGTGGACGCCATCGACGCATTGTGAGTTTGATCGTCGCTCCACATCGGCACGTTGGACAACAGCTTGCCACGCTTCTTCCCCTTCACCTTCCCCAGCCCTTCACACGTATCTGAAACGCGTCTGACACATGCTGGGAGACTGATCTTGAGACTATGCCCATGCCTGCTGGTCACCTTCCTCCCGCGCGCCTAACCAGTCGGGGGCAGGCTCGAGTCAGACACTCACTCAATGGCAGCGGTCCCCGCCCACGACTGCAGCCCACCCCTCATCCAACCTTGCCCCGCTCAAGTCACACCAACGCGCATGTGCTGTATGCATGTAGACCTTGGCCTAAGGCGTGCTATATCCCCCCTACACGTATTCCCCCCACTTACGTTTGCTGATGTCCAGTCCGCTCGCCAGCCAAAGGAGGGCGCGTCGCCAACATGCTGACGCGAGGCCTTCCAGACGCGTCGCCGCGTGTTGGCCGCGTCGAATCGTCTTCCCCCAGACCTTTTTTCCCGCCGCCATGCAACTCGACTGTCTTCCTTTTACTCCATTCATCTTCAACAAGCAACGCGCAATGAGCGGGATTCTGTGCACCATCTTGGATGTGGGACTGGTAAGAATCCCCACCCTGCCAGCTCCTTCTCGCTCACCACCCAGCGCGCAATCCTTTCCTTGTATGACACAGCACCGACTGTCACCGCATTAACCACGACCACAACGACGATCACGACGATCATCGCCGCCAACACCGTCACTGTTACCACGACTACGACCACCGGCCCCAACCCTCCTCCCCACTCGGCCAAGCGCACCAATGCCGATAACGTTCAACACCTACCTTCCTCCCTGCGTCACTCTGTCCTTCTACTTGGCCCCCGCGACCTGGCTCTCGACATCAAGACCCTCGACAAACTGAGGCTTGTGGAGCAGCTCTTCGAGATGGAGCGTGTGTGGAAACATGGTGGTCGCGTTGCCCTCAAGACGCGACTCATCCCCGTCATCATGAGCTTCTCCGAATGGCGCGGATTCCCTTTCCCCCTCAAGGAGATGCGCCTGTGGAATGAGCAACGTACGGCACACCACACGCCACCCATTGAGGTCTTTGTCCACAGGTTGCTGCGCCCGTTCCACAGGAACGATCCCGACGCACTGTGGCAGCTCGACTATCATCGCCGCGCATTTGCGTGCCTCGTCATTTTCGTCTTCGAGCTCCTTGCGCGTGATCAATACGACGAGGCGGACGTCTGGGAGTACCCGGCCATGCCCCTGACGAACGACATCGCCGTATTATTCGCCGCCGGAAGGCACGAGACACTTGTGAGGATCCACCACGGCAAGCTGTACGTCGCCCTCGCACACGGCCTGCGCGAGCTTTATCTTTGCGACGACGAGTGGGACCGCGACTTTGAGGACACAAGGAGCGCCTCTATCCTCGAGTGCATCAACGATCGCTTCGAGAACAAGGACGACCCGCAGTCCATCGCCTGGGGAAACCTTGCTGCCCGCCTTGCTCTCCTCCTGAACAGTGCGATAGCCAACACGGATGCCTAGGGCCGCGTCGTCGTCTGCCAACTTTGGAGGACCCGTGGCTCCCACCCTCTCAAGACCTGCCTTGTTGCTCTTCCCTCGGTGAGATCTTTCAGCACGAAGCCTCCACTGACATTTACAGGCTGCAAGAACCACAACTGCCTCGGTGTATAGCATTGACACTGCCCCTTGTTGGTCACATCCGTTCTGCCACTGTCTCGCCCCATTGTCCATCTCCCTCACATTGTCCATTTTCCTCGCATTGTACATCTCCATCATACAGTAAAAAAGCATGCATGTCTGGTACATGTACTTGTTGAGTATTATCGGTTCTTCTATTGTTGAAGCGCGCGATTGGGTGCGGCTGCGAGTAACAAAGCCCTTGGCCCGTCCATCCCTTTGTGGCGACCGCCCAGTTTTGTCTGGTTCACCATCACACTATCACTGGCAAACGACATCGATACATGAACGGCGCAGTGACCATTCGTTGGCATGCTATATCGTCTCCTCCATTCCTACCATCTCCTCTTCACTTTGCATTCATACAGCTCACGACAAATCATGGACTGGTTCAACGCTGCGGCACCTTCACATACTTGGCCTTCCTTCGCCCCCCCGACTCAAGCCATGGCCAACGGACACCCGAGGCAGGGATGGTACCCGAACCCCATAATCTTCCCTTCCAATGGCCCGGTGAGTTTCTGCCTTCTAGGATACCACTGACAATCCCAGTGGCACCCACCGGAGCTCCACAACCAAATGCCCCCCTGGCCGTTGACCGGCCCTCCTGAGCCCGTCCAGGGGCTCTGGGGCCTAGGTCCGCTGCCGCTCAATCAGCCACACCGTGCCCCGGTGCAGTTTCCACTCATGGAGCCTGAGACCAACATGGCCCTCATCGGCCGCTTCCTCCAACTACGCCATCCAACCGATCCCGACACCCTGGCCGTCCTGTGGCGCCTCCTCAAAATCATCGCGACTTACTCATCGTGGATGGCGGTCGACGCGCCGCTCGACCAACTCCAGCCCATGGTCATTGCCACAGACTGCACCCATCGCTTGAAGATGGATCTGCTCCGCGAGTGGCAGTCGTCAGAGGGCGACATCCGCAAGCAGAGGCGTGGGCTTGTAGACCTTGCGGCCGGCCTGACGGAGCTAGCTGGCAGTGACATCTTGTGTGCGCCAGATGCCCTTGACGTTAAGGCTCTGACCGACACCTTTTCTAAGCGGAATATCAAGAAGCTGAGCGTGGCCCAGCACGAACGCGTGTTCGTCTCTCTCGCCAGGCTCCTGGGCAGTGCGTTCCCTCTGCACAGTCGTATGGCTCGCCAGCGAACGACTTTGGTTTCGTACATTGCCGCTTGCTTCGCGCGCGGCGACCGCACGTCGCTGCTTTGGGGCAACCTGGCGGTGCACCTGGCTCTTCTTCTGTGCACAGCTCGCGTTTGATGAGTAGTGCGTGGTATGCATTTGTGTGTGTGTGTGTGTGTGTGTGTGTGTGTGTGTGTGCGTGTGTAGATGCGTCTCTACCGTCACCGTTTCTGCCTTCTGGCCGTTCTGGGATCGCGGTAGACGGGAATCCGTTAGCGATTGGGGCCATGCCACCGGAATTGCTCGACATGCTCGGCGACTCGCTCTTGTTTCTCGCCTATTCCAATGACATTGAGATAAGAGCAAAGACAGGGTTCCCTCCATTCGGCCAGTTTCTCCTCCTTAGCTGTATCGACAATCAAATGGAGACGGGAGTGTGGACGCACATGGCGATCGAGCTGCTCCGCCTGCTGGAGGCCTTCTTTGGAGACGGCGTCAGAGAGTATAAGGCTGCTACAGAAGGACTATAGTATAGTATGATGTGAAAAGACCAACCGCCTGGTGCGATGAGATGTGATATGTACATGTGTGCATATAGCCGGCATTATCATCTATCCCACCTCCTTCCGATGTCAGCACCGCTCGTCACACGCACTCACGAGAATCATCAAAGCTCCACCTCGCTATCATGCCCGTACCCGGTGTGTCCCTCCACTGTCGCCGTATCACCCATCAACTTGGCGGTAAACAGCAGGCAAGAGACCATGACCAGTCCCGAGGCGCCGAAAAGGGCCAACCAGCCTGACGCAGAGTGGAATCCCGGCTCCGAGGGGTTAGGGTAGTACTTGCTCGGGGCGGGGTGGGGGGAGAGGTTGCCGAAGGACCGGGTGTGGTGGCGAAGCTTGTGGAGATGGGTGAGCATGGTTTGCTATTGTGGTGGGTGGGAGAAGGAGTGTAGACGATTCGACTGTGGTTGTGTTGTGGTGCCTCAAAGGTGGAGCCGGCACACGACGGGTAAGTTACTCGGCACGGCACACGGGCTGCCACAACACGGGTTCGCTTCCCGCGCGCAACTTCGTTCTTAAGACCCCAACTTGGTACCGTAAATGCCATGTACTGACTGTGTCGACTCCGGTGATGCCCCCATCATCTGCAATCACCCCTGCCTCGAACTACCAGCAGGTGGACTCTTTCATAGGCATCATTATACAGGGCTCCTAATCATCGCCGCGGGGGGGATCGTCTCCGCCCCGAGAGAGTTTGTAGACCGGCAACACCATGACAAAAGGTGTCTTATGGACTGAAGGAGTGGTGTCGAAAGGATGCCGCTCAAATGGGAAGAGCCGCTCTGCTGGGTGTCTCGGCTCCGTCGCCGACTCGGCACTACCAGCATCTCTGGAGTCAGCACTGCTCTCGATCCGAGCTCACATGTTGTGTCATCCGGCACGAAGTCGCCGTCCTTTGCGCGGGCCTCGATCCGCTTCTCCAGCGTCGTAAACTTATCCTGACTCACTTTCCTGGCGTAGAGCAGGCCAGGGAAGATGACGAACGCAGAGGCACCGAGGACGGCGAACCACGGACTGGCGGAACGGAACCCTTCGGACTCGCGGGGCCACTTGAAGATGGTGTCGGGGGGCGGGAGATCGGTGCGGAAGAAATTGTAGATGAACATCCTGGCGCAGTGGCGTACCTGGCGGAGGCGGGACATGATGTAGTGTCGACTGGAGTGAAGTTGAGTACAATGTTGAGTGTTGGCGTTGATGTTGGTGTGGGCCATGGTCGTGGTGGTGGTGCAGTACAAACAAGTGGCGGGAGGCGCCGGCGCTCGGCAAGCGCCTCGGCACGCAACCGTGCCTCTATGTGCCAGTTGAACCCGTACAACACCCACGGCTCTTCAGTCTCCTCGGGCACACTACACGCCCCCTCAGTGCGCCCTCGGTTATCAGGCTTCTTGGCCACCGACAAGGCGACGTGCGCGACGCCAAGCACGCCTAACGCGAGGAAGAGGGTACCCTCAGGCTCACGACACGCGAGGTTGTACGCCCAGTCGTCTGCCGCACGGAGCCAGCGGTACGTGCGCGTGGAGTAGAAGGCTTGCAGGCGCGGGCGGAGGGCGCGTGCGAGAGTGTGAAAGAGGCGTGGGGGCATGGCGTGTGCAAGAAGGAGGTGGGGTGTGTCAGCTGTGGGTTGGATTATGAAGCGGTGCGAAGCGCCACATGCCGAGCGGACAATGACGCGCAGCACCCGGCACGCACGGCAGTCGGTGCCTTGGACGTCTGCTTCACAACGCACGTCACCCGTCCAGGAGACAGTCGGCTGTACATGCCGCCTTGACTCGGTCAGAGCTGTGCATACGTTACATCTTCCAGTCTACATCTACTCGAGCAGCGGCCTAGCGATCGCCAGATTCCGCCCGCCGATCAGCCGCTCGCACGCCCGTCGACCGGGCCGCTGGTGGGCGCATCGTGGTCGCCGGGAGGCTCAACTTCACTCTCCGACCTAGTGTTCGACATGCCGCTCTTCCAGTTCCTCCAGGTTTCGTTTGCAAGCGCGCCGCCGAGCGCCCACACGAAGCACTCCAGCCGGACCCAGGGTGTGTCGTCGGCTCCCGACTTGAAACGCCGCCACCACTCACGCGGGGGTTGCGAGTGGTTCCGGGTAGCTGTGAGCGGGAGGCGGGGGAGACTGGAGGCTCGTTGTGTTGGGCGAGTGATGGCTGCGGCTGGGAGGACTGCACGGAGCGGAGGGAGGCGGCTGGGCAGCATGGCCATGCTGCAGCGACGTGATGAGAGGAACTTGAAGGCTGTAGAAAGTGCTGTCGACGCCTTTTATTCTGCCTCAGTAGCAGCACGCCCGTTCAAAGACCCCAGGCTGCCGATGTGTTGACGTCGAGCGCCATGCTGCCGTCGTGCCCGAGGCTTGCCGAGAAGCTGACGCCTGATGCCGGCGGCACAACGAGGCGAGACAGGATGACGACTTGTGCGTCGCTCCCGGGCGCCCTTCCATCCTCGCGACGGCGCCACTCCTACTCCTGCTCATGTAGAAGCGGCCACTCGATCGCTGGATGGCCGTGTGGCGGCCTCGTCGGCCCATCGCTCACCCCCGGGGGGTTCCACGGCGCAGCTGGGGGCTGGGGGAGCTTGGTCTCTGGCGGGCCATAGGTCGCCTCCTCGCCGTCGCGGACCACGACGTCGCCGAAAGCGTTGGTCTTGGGGGGTTTCTGCTTCTCCTTGATGGCGTAGTAGACACCCACGCTTAGGAACGGGAGCATCACCATCAACAGGGGGATAAAGGGATCGTCGAGGTCCACCTCCCAGCTGAAGCGGCGCCACCACTCGCGCGGGGACTGCTGCCAGTAGCTCCGGGCTGCTGGGAAGGGCTGGCGGGGGAGGGCGGAGGGCCGTGGGTTCGGGCGCGTGAGTGCCGTGAGGCGGAGTGCTGGGCGGAGGGGGCGGAGCAGTCTGGGCAGCATGATGATGTGTGATGCATGATTGTGAGGCTCGTGGTTGTTTTGTATCACGCCGAGCTGACTTGCCGAATGGCAGGGAACGCGTGGCACCCGGCACCGGCCATTGTGAGGCACCGCGGCGGCGGGAGTGCCGCGGCAAACATTCATCTACTGTGGTCTACCTGGTTCTCTAGTGATGTCTATTGAGATTGGGCATGTATATGAGGAACATTAGTCGGATGGGGATGCAGGCTGGACCCGTCGACCAGGGTCCGCGAACGAAGCAGCGGGGGAGGGCACCGTACTACGTATACCTGCTCTCCGGAGACACAGGCCACTTGAGCGACGTCGGGCAACCGTCAAGCACGGCAGGCCGTGTGGCGTGTGTTGATGATCGCCGCCGGGGCCGACTTGCCGAAAGCACACACGCGCGTGGCACCCGCCGGCTGGCTTGGCGGAGGCACGGCGGTTGCAGTGGGTTGGTTGGACGAGAAACACCCCGTGCCTCTTCACCGAGGAGGCCGACCGGGCATGAGGACCATACGCGAGGTCCAGCGCGGCCGCGGTGACGGGGTGGGCGGCGCACTGTCGTCGCCGCTTTCGTCGTCGGGAGTCTTCTCCTCATGGCGCTTGGAGAGCATGGAGAAGAAGAACGACACCCCGATGAGGAACGGGAAGAAGACGACGAAGGCCGGCGGCGTCTCCTCGGGCTCGGCGGGGTCCGAGGTCATGCCGTACCGCCGCCACCACTCGTCGCCAGAGTGGGTGTGGCGTACGAGCACGGGGGCAGGGGCGGGGGCGGGGGCGAGGTGGCGGGCGAGAGTGGGGCGTGGTCGGGCAAGCGGACGGGCGCGTACGATGGCTCGGAGGCAGAACATTGTGTTGATGGCGAGTGTGGTGTGCTCGCCATCGGCGTCTTGCTTGGCCTTGTATAAAGCCACTCGCGCTGTGTGCTGCCGCGCAGTGACGACGGGGTTCGGCACACCGCCGCGCACTCATCGCGGCGGCGACGGCGGTAGTGGCAGCACAGGACGGTGCCTCGCAGTAATGGCACAGCACACAGCATGATACAACGAGACGTGCGCAGCCTCCGCTCCGCACATGCCGGAGTGATGCATGTACACTGCCGCCGTCTCGGCACTGGCGGCGATCCGCGGCCGACCACTGCCGCGCTCCCGGTCGTGGTTTCGGCGTGCCCACTTGCCTGCACCCATCTCGTGCTCTCGTGCCTCTCTTGGGCGATTGTAGCGATGATAGTGCCTGCAGCACTTGGTACAGTTGTCGCGTACTTCTGCTTGGTTGCACTTGTCAATGCACGACACGGAAGGCTGGTGCACCAATGCGGCTACCTCCACCCCTCCGCTCCCGTGCCAAGACCCCGCGTTCCGATCCGACAACGCCGCCGCCGTCACCGTCACCGCGTACCGGCTACTGCCTGCCAGACTGCCCCACATTCTGCATCACTTGGCTACGTACGGCTACCTCGCCCCCTATCTCTCGCTGGGGACGTGCGGGCGGACGTGCATAATCTGTGGCGGAGTGTCAGCGGCGCTGACTCTGGGTCGTGCGGCGGTGCCAAGGCGCGCTTCCCACCTCGCCAGAATGTCCCAACTCACTCTTTCAACCTCTCTGCTTACGGGACAGAGACCTTAACGCCCAAGATCTGGATGAACTTTCCGAGCCAGACGCCGATCGCGCTGCGCGGATCGTTAGCAGGAGGTCAAGAAGGTTGGAGGAGGGTTGGTGGAAAGGTGGGAAGGTGGATGGGTGGAGTGGCGCCGCGCCACTCCACCCAGCGCCCTCGCCACCTCCACACCACTGCCTGTACTCACGGGTAAGCCGGCGCGGACACAAGGTTGCCCTGGACGTGGACGCTCTTGCTGAAGGCCTCAAAGTCGACGTACTTGGCGCCGGCGGCCTCGACGTCGAGCTTACACATGGGGAACGCCGAGCACTCGCGGCCCTTGAGGACGTCAGCGGCGGCGAGGAGCTGGAGGCCGTGGCAGAGGGCGGCGACGGGGCGGTTGTCCTTGAAGAAGGCGCGGATGATGTCGAGGACGCGGTTGTCGTAGCGCTGGTACTCGGGGAAGCGGCCGCCGGGGACGACGAGGCCGGCGTACTGGCCGAGGTTGGCGGCGGCCTCGTTGAAGTCGTGCGTGATGTCGAAGGGGTGGCCCGGACGCTCAGAGTACGTCTGGCGTCCCGGCTCGAGGATATGCAGCGCGGTCTGGATGCCCTCGCCCGCCTTCTTGTCGGGGCAGATGATGTGCACGTCGATGCCGAGCATCTCGAGCGCCTGGAGAGGCGCGTAGAGCTCGTAGTCTTCGATAAAGTCGCCGGCGAGGAGGAGGACCTTCATTGTGATGATGGCAGTGAGGCTGTCGTGAGTGTGGAAGAGTATGAAAGAAGCACAAGGATAAGAAGAAGAGGGCCTTGGGGGATGTGGATGTGACAGCGACGGCGGCTCGAGAGGCTGACCTGCCGGTTGTCGGAACAGCGCATCGACGTGACCCTGGAATCGTTCCGAGCACCCGCCGGCATCTCGGCACCCCCCCGCATCATTGCCCCGCTCAACTCCAACAACCACTCACAAATGTGCATCGTTATCACGACGGCGACAGTTGGGAAGAAGATCATCAACAGCGCGTCAATCATCTTAAGTGATCGTCGAGGAGGAGCGAGCATCTCAACGACAATCACTACCGGCCCCGGGGCCACAGCAAAAGTCGCCGCAGCAGCTCGGCTCGGGTTCCCGACAACATCCCCGACCCAACAACGTCACAACACCTCCACCATGGCCCTCCCTCTCTCTGTCCACTAACCACGTCTTCCATCCCACAGCTAACCGCGCACCGGGCATGTCGATAGCGCGCGCCGCACGCGCTAGCACGTCGGGCCGTCGGGTGTCTCGCGTTCAGACTCCACGGGAATACATAAGCAGACACGCGCTACCTCGCTACCCCCGCTCCGGACTTATCGATCGATAGGCCTTGGTGGTTTCGCCCTCGGCGCCGATGGCATGTGACTGGACTGGGTTCCACAGGTCCAACTACACCACCACCACTGATGCCTCACACTGGATTGCGCTGCGTGTCGTGACCGCCCGTACTGGCCAACTTCGGGCGTATGCTCTGGCTGCACCACCCGACTGACAGGCTCCAGCGGAAGTGTGCCGAGCAGCTCTCCAGCCAGTCGCACCTCGTTCGCGCGTGCGCTCCATGCCGTTGTCGTCGGGCTGAGTCATGGCTTGGCAATAGACGCACACCAGCTGGTCCACTCAGCAGCACCTGACACACGCGCGCGCTCACGTACTTAACCCCGAGCCATGGCGAGGGGAGGGAGGACGAAACGCAGCACCAGACACAATGGCCACCGACACCGACCTCGCGCAGCGGCCCTCTGCAACCCCGACGCTCATGGACGCCGTTGCCGACCACCACGACAATGGAGGAGCACCAAAGGAGAAGGTGTTGGCGATGGACGCCGCCCCCGCCCCCACCCCGCACACCAAGCCCCACTTCTCCCAGACCCGCAAGTGGGTCCTAATGTCCATCTTCGCGTTGGCCATGTTCATTGACGGTGGGTTCCCCTCGCCCCCTTCCCTGCCTCTGACACAGCAGTCATGGGTCTATCGGCATTCTACGTCCTCACACAGACCGTCGCAGCCGACCTGAATATCAAGTTTGAGCAGCAGTCGTGGGTCATCACCTCGTACGCCGTCACCTTTGCTGCCTTCCTCCTCTTATGGGGGCGGGTGAGCGACCTGTACTCGGCGACGCCGGTGTTCAACTTTGCCTTCATCGCCCTCGGGGTGCTGTCGCTCGTCATCTCGTTTCTGCCCGACAAGTACTCGTTCTTCGTCTTCCGTGCCATCGCCGGCATCGCGGGCGGCGCACTCGTGCCCGCGTCGTACCGCCTCATCGTGTACGTGTTCGAGCCGTCCGAGCTCGCACTCGCCTTCACGGTCTACGGCGTGAGCGGCACCATGGGTAACATGTGGGGCACAATCTTTGCCGGCTTCATCGAGTACATCCCCCACTCGGTCGGCACCCAAATGCAGTCCTGTCGCTGGTACTTCCGCATCACGGCCATCATCATTGCGCCGCTCGCCACCGCGTCCCTTTTCCTCACCCCGTACGCACCCGGCGACGAGTCGCATACCCTCTCAGACGGCGAGCCCGACCCCACGCCCCGCTGGCGCCGCCTCGACCTCGTTGGTGCGCTCACCATGCTCACCGCCATCGTGCTCCTCACCCTCGGGCTCACCCTCGGTGCCAGCTACGGGTGGAAAAAGGCCGGCTTCCTCGTCCCCTTCCTCCTTTCGTTCCCGCTGTTCATCGGCTTCTTCTTCTGGGAGGCTCATCTCGAGCCCTCGTACGCCCTCATCCCGGCCTCGACTTGGCGGATCCCCAACCTCGCCATCTTCATCGCCATGGGCCTGCCACTCTTCGCTTGGTGGGCTGTCAACTTCCTTGCGCTCATCGAAACCTTCGTGCAGGTGTACCATGAGCGCCCTATCATAGCTGGCGTACGCATGCTACCCCAGGCGGTTGTTTCGCTCTTCCTCACGGCTGGCTTCACATACTTCCCCCTCCTCATTTCTCGCCCCTGGCTCACCGTCCTCGTGGGTGAGGCGTTTTGCATCGTCGGATACATCCTGTTCACCCGCACGTCAACGTTTGTCGGGAAAGACTATTGGCGCTTCATCTTCACTGGCGGCCTCCTCGGCTCAGGGGGCAACATGACCGTCTTTACCGCCGCCAACGTCGGTATCATGACGGCTATCCCTCCCGAGATGGCGGGCGTCGCTGGTGCACTGTTCCAAGTCGCCATTCAACTCGGCGCCGTGGTCGGGTTCGCTACCCAGGCCGGCATGCTGACCATCAACCCTGGTGGAATCGCCAACCCCGCCAACGTCCACGCATCCTTCTACTTCCAGATGGGCTGGAACGCGCTCTGGCTCATCCTCTTTGCAATCGTGTACAAGCGGCCAAAGAAGTCGACTCCAGAGCCCGAGCCTGAGGCCTAATTCATGTAACAATTCCGATGCATTCTAGTTCTACGTCTAGTCCACTTAGTTTCCAATGACCTCCTGGATGACCTGCGCTGCGTTCTGCAAGTGTCAGTGACCAGTCACCCGATCTCGCACTCACGATTGAAGCGCTCCACTGCCAGAACATGACGCTACCCGGCCAGCCGAGTGCCTTGCCCTGCGCAACACACTGCGCCAGCGCAGAGGGGTCCATGTACCCGCCGTTGTTCTGTGCCGCTGTCGAGATGGGCTTGCCGAGGACCAGCTTGTCGTACGGAATGCCCTGCTGCTCGTGTAGCTGCTGGATGGCGACACCGGGCCACTGCGTTGAACCCGAGTCGGTGATGAGCGACGTGCAGTCGGTGAACGCAGAGTACTGGTTGTAGTACTGCAGGTTGAAGAAGTCGATCGTGTTGCCAACTGCGCTGTAGACGGCAGCGTACGCTCCGTCCTTGTAGGCCGCGCGGTCAAACCACGGAGCGACGGGGGCTGCAGCGTCAGATCATGCGCGGTTCAAATCTCCAAAGGGACGCACCATGCGAGATAAGGTAACCGCTGCCGAGCTGGCTGCGGAGCTGCGTCTGGAAGGCTAGTCGGAGTCAGCAGGAAGCCCACGATCGCACACTCCACTCACTGATCAACCACTGGGCACCCGTGCCGAGGGCGAACGCGCCAAAGTCCTCGTAGTCAATGTCAACGCCGTCAAACTCGTACTGCTTGACGAAGGTGGCAATGCTGTTGGCCACTCCAACGGGGTCGGCACCGACCGTGGTGGGCACGTCTGTTGCGTTGTGAGTACCTTGTCGATGCAACTGGACATACCTGTGGCACCAAAGGCCGACACCATGAGGGCAATACCCGCAGCATGGTACTCGTCGAGGATCTGGCGGCGAGTGGCCGCTGGGAGCTGAGTCCAGAGGAGGGCGTCCTGGTGGGTTAGCTGGACGTTCGCATGCGAGCACTCACATCCCAAGGGCCTTCAAGCAGGTCAAAGGACAGAAGAAGACGGTTGAACTGGCCGAGCTGGGAAGGGCTAGGGAGTTGGCCGTTGGTGAACCAAGCTAATGTCAGCATTACATCCGCGTTGTCAACTCACCATCGGCGTAGAGAACGTAGTGGGGGGCAGAGAAGTTAGGAGGGTTGGAAGGAGTTGACGAGGCGGAAGGCGCCGAGGAGGCGGTACTGGTGCTCGAGGCCACGGTGGACGACGGGGCCGTGGAGGTGCTCGTGGTAGTCGTGGAAGAGCTGGTGGTGGTGGTGGCGGTAGTCGTGGTCGTCGCACCAGCCGAGGTAGTCGTAGTGCTCGAGACCTCGCTGGACAAGGACGTCGAAGTGGCGCTGCTGCTCGAGCTTAACGAGGACTGCACGACGCAGCTGGAGCTGCTGATCGCGCTCGAGGCCGTGGTGGTCACGCTCGTCGTAGGACTTGCGGTCGTGGTCAACGAGATGGAGGCACTCGCCGTCGTGCCAGAGGCAGAAGCCGATGTCGAAGAAGGGGCAGAGGGCGAAGCCGTGCTCGAGCTGGACGACGCGGCGTGGCTCGAGGAGGTGGAGGCTGGGTGGCTCGAGGACGATGCGGCCCCGGAGCTCGCCGATGAGGAAAGGGAGGAGCTCGAAGCCGAGTGAGCCGAGCTCGAACTCGAGACGGCGGTGGAGGAGGCCGCTGTCGCGCTGCTCGAGCTGGAGGAAGCAGCGGTGTGGCTCGACGAGGCAGCAGAAGAGGCCGCAGGAGACGACGCGGCGGAGCTCGACGTAGAATGGGCCGAAGAAATCGCACTCGAGCTAGCGGACGCCGAAGAGGACGGCGCGGAGGTGGTCGTCACTGAAGTTGAGGTCGACACGGGGCCCGAGCTGATCCAGATACTCGGGATGCTCGTGAACGACGTCGTGACCCAGAACGACGTCGTGGTGGGCGCAGACGTGGAGACGGCGCTTGTAGTGGGATGCACCGACGACGACGAGCTAGAGTGGGAAGCACTCGACGAGGATGAGGCGGGGACAGAGTGCGACGCACTGGGCGGAGCCGAGTGCGACTCACTCGCCACTGACGAGGCGGCCACAGTCGTCGTCGAGCGCGAGGCCGTCGACGTCGAGGTCACCGACTTGGATGGCGAGGTGGACGGCGTGGTGGACGGAGAGGTGGACGCCGACGAGGCAGAGGCCAGGGCGGAGGATGAGGAGTGAGCAGGGCTCGTCGGGCTGGACGACGCAGCCGTAGTAGTAGTCGACGAGGAGTGTACAGTGGTGGGGGCGGTCGTGCCGGACGAGCGCGCCGTGGTTGTAGACGAAGAGGACGAATGGGCAATAGTGGTAGCAGTGGTGGTAGC
The DNA here is from genome assembly GCF_020906515.1 of Vanrija pseudolonga. Lineage (NCBI taxonomy): Eukaryota > Fungi > Basidiomycota > Tremellomycetes > Trichosporonales > Trichosporonaceae > Vanrija > Vanrija pseudolonga. Next base: position 4,410,120 of record NC_085850.1, on the reverse strand, counting down.
AGTGGTGGTAGCAGAAGCAGTAGAGGTAGTTGTGGTCACTGACGACGTCGCAGACGCCGTGGTGGGGGTGTTGATGGGCACCTGGAACTTCCAGACACACCCGATGAGGGGCGAGGACGCGCTGGATGTGAGCATAGCACTCGTCGTCGGGGCAAGGACTCACGAGCACACGGTGCCGGGGGCGGTACACTCGGCCATGGTGACCCACGAGCCCCAGTTACAGACTGGTCGTGAGCGCTGAGCCGCGTGGAGGATCAGGGGCAGGACGTACTCTGGAGGCTCGACCCGACACACTGCCAGGCGCCGTTGGCGCATGTCGTGTCGCGCGTGTCGACGGGGAGGGCGTGCGCGCTCAGCGCGAGGAGGAGGGTAGCGGCGACCAGCGCCATGTTGGATTCAAGATACGGTGAGGGGGAAAGAAAGAATGAAGGAGTGAAGAGAAGATGAGAAATGGAGGGAGGCAGGTGTTGACTGCGGTTTGGGCAGTCGCCGAACGAGCGGCTGGCTCGCTGACCGTGAGGGTGGTCAAGTGGTGGTGGCGAGGCCTGGCGTCAGGCGTCTGCAGCTTGTACTCTGCCCTGGGTCTGGCGTCAGACACCTGGCCTGGCATGCGGTATGCGGCGCACGGCGTCTCTGCTCTGTGCCCACCTGCTGCTGCTCTGCTGGCGTCGCTGGAAATCACACCCTGAACATCGAATGTCGCGCCAAAAGTCAATTTGTTGCCCAATCGCGCCCAAAAGAAAACCAGGCGCGTCAGGATCACATTCATCGTGGTGGCGTCCAACAGACTATTTTCGGTCACGCGGCGGCGGCTCGGCGGGTGGACGGCTGGGATGCAGCATGCTGCAAGGCCGCGAGCGGCCGGGGCAACTGACCCTGCAACAGTGGTGGCATGCATGGCGAGGTGCCATGATCTGTGGCCATATCTGCGTCGGTCACGGCCCCTCATTGCCCGCCTCGGAGGTCCCATACTGCTTTGCGATCGCTGCCGCCCATTCTTCAGGCGAGAAGTCCTCATTGTAGCGATGGTTCCCGATAGTGTCCCTAATGTCGACAGGAGTGTACAGGGGCTTGGCGGGAGCGATAGTGGCGAGGTCGAACAGCTCCGGATCCACCTCTGCCTTCCACTCGTCGAGCGTTATGAAGCGAAAGATGCCGTCCCATCCACCACGCTCGGCGAGCGTCTCGGCCAATTCTTCCGGGGAAAGAGGCCCTTCCAAGCACGCGTCTTCCACCACCTTCGCCGCGCCTGCTGCCAGGTCGGCGTTGGTGACGGGATTCTCGAAGTGCCATGCTGGCGAGTCGACCCATCCGGCATCCAGCTGCTCTGCGCCGACAAACATGAACCGCGTGTCAACGATCCAGGGAGGGATCTCGCCCGCTGTCTCGCACGCCTTCCACGCAATCCGAAAGCGGATATTGTGCACAATCAAGTGCAACCAGCCCATCGGCCGGTCCGCGTTCACCATTTCTGGCTTTGGAATCTGCGGGCCGGTCCATAGCTTCGTGGGCGTGAAGATGACGACGATCTCCTCGCAGAGTTCGATGCCACGGAGATCGAGCGCGCCGTAACGCAGATCGGGTTGCCGGGGGTCATACCGCACATTCACAATGCCTCGCGCGTTGCCCGGGCCACTGTCACCCCGAAGGTGCGGGGTCACACTGACTTGGGGCATGTGGTTCCACCGCCGACCTGAAGCCAGCTCGTGAACGCCACGCGGGCCGGATACCAGCTGCTGCACGGCCGGAACCACAGTGTAGTCGACAAACGTGATGGACACTTGACCGTCAGGCACGTCGTCCGAGCAGCTAAACGGCTCTCCGGCGTGCATCAGGCTCTTGTCGTACCAGCGGCGGACAACTCGGGCCCGCCCAGCGAGGTTGAAGACCCGGGCGGCCTCACATGGCTCCGAGGCCCAAGGTGTCCATCGCTCCTCGCGCGCGTCCTCGAAGTCGACGATGTCGATATAGGGAGTCAGGTTCGTGATGGCGGGCTCCGGCCACCGTAACCCCGGAACACGGTGAGACACTGGTGCCGAGTTGGACGGCGCGAACAGCTCGACCTTGAAGCCGGCATACCCTTCAGGCGTGTCGTACGGATGTATCCTTACGCCATCGCTCCGGAACGTAGGCGGCGGGCCAGACACGCGCACAGCGATGTGCGAGTACATCCTGCGCTCGACAGAGCGGCGGAAGGTCTGGCATGTCGCCCGCAACGCTGCCAAGCACGAGGCATCAGCGTATGACACGATGCGGTCCACCACGTGCGGATACAAGGCGAAGTCGAGAGGCAATGTCGTAGCCTCAGTCATTCCTGTTCTGGGACGAGTGAGCGAGTGGATGATGGGTGAAGGATGGATGTATGCCGTTTTACAATCGTCGTCCTGGATAATGTCACAACACACCACAGCAAACCCACAAATCCGACGCGTCCGCCAGGGGTTCGGAGTCCGCTTCCCCCTGACAAAACAAAGCCAACTTTCTCACCCTCGTTGCCATGGCAGCTCGACCGACACGACGCCTACGCATCCCGTGACCTCTCATTGTGACACTGACAAACCTGGAGTGTTACTGCACAGTAAGAGCCATTGGAAGCCCAGGTGTCCCCGACGTCGACGCCGCACGACCCCGACGTTGTGAAGACGCGTAGAGACGCCCTTGGTTATACCACTGCCTGATTTTGACACAATTGATTCATGATATACTGTAACGACTGTACAGCTCGCATGCTTGATGCATAGGGCACTTCATGCAACGGCGAGTGCAATTAGGCCGATGACGAGGGTGATCCGCCACGTTGCCTCATCCTCGCCTCGACTGTGTCACCCGAGTCGAAGGGCACGTAACTCGGCTTGGCCGGAGGGATGGTTGCAAGTTCAAACGTCTGGCTATCCACCTCGGCTCGCCACTCGTCCAAGGTGATGAAGCGGAAGAGGCCGTCCCACCCGCCGTTGTAATCAAGCGTTTCGAAGACGCAGCGCACCATCTCGTCATGGGTTAGCTCTTTGCCGGAGACGTCGGTGTAGCTGGTCGCGAAAACCATGTCTTCCGCAGTCTTTGCCAGACCCGCGGCAAGGTCGGTGTTTGTGAGCGGGTTGCTGAAGCGCCAGTGGTTCGAGTCGACCCAGCTCGCATCGAGCTGCTCGGCGCCGACGAATACCAGTCGCGTCGACCGCCAGGTCATGGATGAGGGCCCAAACCGTCCCCATACCGCCTCTGCTAGACCGTTGAGCCAGCCCATCGGTGGATCGGGGTCCACCCAGTCTGGGTCCTCTGGATTCTTGGGGATCTCCGGGCCCGACCACAGCTCGGTCGGAGTGAAGATTACCACCACTTCCTCTTTGGGGTACGTCCAGTGGATCTCGAAGGTACCGTTTCGGAGGTCAGGCTGCCGTGGATCGTACCGCACGTTCACAATCGACCTCGTTTCACGATCGCTCGCAAAGCACGGGCGCACGCTGACCTTTGGCATGTGGGCAATTTCGGGATTCAGAAGTGCGGCCCCGTGCTCGGCGACAATCTCTTGCACAGCCGGGATCACAGTGTAGTCGATGAACAAGATCAGGAGCTGTCCTTTACGCACATTGGTCGGGTAGAACGGCCAGCCGACATGCCACTGGTACTTCTTGGCCCAGCGGCGGATGACACGCGCCCGCGCGGCGACATTGTACTGCTGGACAGAAGCAGGCTGCTCGTGGGTCCAGCTCGCGTTGGTATACACGCGCGCATCCTCGAGGTCGAGAATGTCTAGGTGAGGTGTGAGATTCGCGATCGCCGGTTCGGGCCACTGCAGACCAGGGACGCGGTGCGACACAGGCTCCGACGTGGACGGTGCGAACAGCTCCACGGTGAAGCCGGCATAACCCTCGGGTGGCGTAGAGGGGTGGAGGGCCGGACACGCGCACAGCGATGTGTGTGTACATCCTGCGCGCGAGGGCGTCGTGCAGGCGGCGACAGGTCGCCCGCAGCGCGGGCCAGCATGACCGGTCTGCGAAGGACACGATGTGCTCGACGAGGTGTGGGTACGAGGCGTAGTCGAGGTATGCTGGCTCGGCCATTGTTCCTGCGTTGAGTGGGCAATGGATGCATGGTAGTCATGTCTTGGAGGATGTTATGTTGTGCGCTTTTGACTTGATGGAATGGGCCCCGCTGAAGTGACGAGACGCCGTGCCTTGCAACAGTAACCCCGCCATCCAGCCAACGTGGTGGTCCACAATTGAGCCGACCACGGTTCTTGACCAACCTAGAGATCCACCAATGGTTTCGGCTTGGCAGGGGGCACCGTCGCGAGTTGGTAGATATCCTCGGGCACCTGCTTGCGCCAGTCATCAAGCGTCATAAACTTGACGGCCTCGTCCCACCCTCCGCGGCGCTCGACAACCTCGTCCATGGCGGGCTCTTCAAACCGGCGCTCGTAGTTGAGCTTGACGGCCTCGACGAAGCCGGCGTGCAAGCTAGCGCAAGTGAGGGGGTTGGTGAAGCGGATGGACGGCGAGTCGACCCAGATCGCGTCGAACTGCTCTGCGCCAACGAGCACCCACGAGACGGTGGAGACGATCTGTTCCCCCCGGTACGGGTGCCCTTCGGCGTACAGGCTGAACCCGAGCTCGTTGGCGCAGCGGAAGAGGAAGGCCATCCACGGCTCGTCGTCGTCGTCCTCTCGGGGCGCATGTGGGCCGTCCCACAGCTGCGTGGGCGTGAAGATGACAACGACGGTGCGCGCGGGGTACGAGTACGTCAGGGAGACGCTGCCCTCCTTGAACTCGGGGTACCGCGGGTCATAGCGCACGTTGACGACGGCGAGCTCGACGGCCGGCGGCCCATAGTCGAGGTCGACGCAAGGGTGATAGAAGAAGAGTCTCTCGCCTTCCAGGATAGCCACTCCCTCGGGCGTGACCCTTTCTGGGGGGAGGGATGACAGCAGCTGCCGCTGTTCGGGGCTGTACGTGACGTCGAGGAACGAGATGAAGATCTGGTCCGAGCGCGTGTCGCCGGCGGTGAACGGGGCGTAGAAGATACCGACACGGCTCTCATGCGGCACGACCCAGCGCCGAATGACGCGCGGCACGCGTCCGACGTCGAACGCCTTGACCGGTGGGCAAGGGCAGTCGACGTCCACATCCTTGCCAAGGCGCGAGTCTTCAAGTTCGAGGACGTCGAGGTATGTGGCCAGCCGGGCGGTCGTGAGCGCGTTGCCGGCAGGTCCCCAGGGCAGGCCGGGTACAGGCTCTGTGCAGTAGTCGTCGTACGAGGGCGAGCCGGTCGGCGCAAGGTCGGCGGGGAGGAAGAAGCTGCTGTTCCATAGGCCGTGCTCAGCGTATCGCGTGTGCCCCGCAGGCTCGGGGCAATGGTCGTGCTCGCGGTGGATGCACATCACGACGCGCGACCACAGTCCGCGCGAGCACGTCTCGCGCCATTCCGCGCAGACTGACCGGAGGACAAGCCATGTGTCTGGGTCAGTGTAGGAGAGGATACGGTCAACGATATGTGGGAAGGTCGTGTAGTCGATGGGCATGGCGAGTGAGTAAACAAAACAACGTCGAAGTCAGCCGCGCGGTTTATAAGTGGTGAGATGCTCGGATCCGAGATTGCGCGGAACGCAGGACTGTGATCGAAGGCGGGCATATCGAGCCGGAGCCCGCATTCGAGTCGGTGAGCCGTATCCAGCTCGTCTTTTCCGCCAACTTACTCAGAGACGTCGGTGATTGCAGAGTGAACCTCAACGGCAAATCTCAAGGTCGTGGACGGGGCTCGAAGTCATCGAGCCACTCTTGGAGGTGCCCCAGACCGACCGAGGACGAGAGCGACTATGATAAGACTCGAGCCTGTCGGCACGTGCAGTACACGACTCTGCCCTGTATATGACAGTTGTTTTGCATAATGATATTTCAATCGCGACAGCAACAAGCGCGAATGCCATGGCGCACATGAGCAGCAGCAGCCGCTCATCGGCGACCGGGGGCCAGGCACTTGGGGTGCGCGCAAGAGACGGCGGCGACGTCCTCGACGTTGCACTCGACCTCAACAAAGTGTCCACATGATGGGCGCCGCTTGTCGACGAGCATGGTGCAGCGCACTCGCGACACATCGCCCATTTGCCAGCTAAGGTGGCTGTTAGTCGACTACATGACATTGTCACCCACCAGGGCACCAGGACGTCGTGGCCACATGGGAGGTCGACGGGGAAGTAGTCCAGTTCGCACCTGTCGCAGGGATCGCCACAAACTCCCTCACACGCGTTCATGCACCTGGTGCAAACCCGCTGGCACTTCTTCTTGCAGAAAAACTCGATGTGCTCTGCATCGTCCGCATGACACTTCCGCGGGCAAACGTGACGGCAGTTCGCCAGTCGTGCGCCGCTGCGAGGGGTCAGAATGTCATGTTGGCTGGACCAGAGATTCACTCACCAGGGCTCATCACATCCACCATCGGGTGACAGTTCGGCAAACTGCTCTGCACATTCGATCTCCTGCACCGTGTCATGCTGCTCGCACTTAATAGGGATCTTAGGGCCGATGGCTTGCGCCGTTGTATAGTCGGTGACAATCGACTTCCACATGTCACTGCCTTCTGAGAGCTGTGCGGCGTTGCCGAGGATGTACATGCCATGCTTCGCCCGTGACACTGCGACGTTGGTTCGGTTGGTCGACTTGAGGAAGCCAATCGTCTTCTTTGCTGGTTCATCGTCCCCGTCATCGGCCTTGCCAGCGTTTCGAACAAGTGACAAGATGACACTAGGTGTGTTAGCTGTGTCGACGCGCATCTTTTCGACGCCAGGGCGGGCACGTACACCTTGGCCTCTTCTCCTTGAAAGCTGTCAACAGTTCGCAGAAGGACCTTGTGCTTGGTACTCGCAGGCCCGCTGTTGGCAATGTGGCCCGACTGCTCGTCCATCTTGGCGACCTGCTTCTCGTCGCGCTCATCGAAGACCAAGGTCACCTTGTGCTGGATCTTGTTCCGGATCTGCATGAGCTGGCCGAGGTATGCGCACAGGATGACAATGTCACCCTCCTCCGAGTAGCAGCCCTGCTTGAGAAGATACAGGACCAGCTCGCAGACCATGTCGGCCTCGTACCTGTTGTGAAGCTTCCTCCCTGCCATGCTCGTCTCGGGATGGCGATGGTCGAGGAAGAAGATGTTTGACTCCATCCCAAGAACATTGGGGTATTGCTTCACACAGGGGTGATCCTCGAGGTCCGGGTACAGTGTGTTGGAAATGAGCAGGGAAATCTCGGGAAGCATGCGACGCTGGACCTGGAGCTGGCTCATGGGAAGCCCTGCCGTTGAAGCACGCTCCATATAAGACACGTCAAACTTGAACTCGGCTCCCTTGGCATTGTCGACCGAGAACTCGTAACAGTTCGGGATGGCTCGAAGCTGCAGGGGGTCGCCGAGGGATATGACGTGCTGCACGGACGGGAAGAGAGCACACAATGTGTGCGCTTCGAGGATCTGTCCCGCCTCCTCGAAGATGACCACCTTGGGTGCAAAGCCCTTGATTGCGTCACCATACCTTGCTGCTCCGTTGGTCGTGCCGCCGACAATGTCGGCGTAGGACAGCGCCTGGGCGCGGCTCAGGTTCCTGAGGCGGCTAACCTCCTTCTGAAGGACCTCGTACTCGGATGACAGTTGCTGGAAGAGTGTGGCGACCGTGGCAAGGTGAGGCTCGTTTACCCAGCGCTTGGCCTCCGCCTCGAGATCCTTGATGATCTGGCGACGCTCGAAGATTGAGAAGTTCCAGACGTCCCTCTCCCTCAGTAGCTGCCACGTGGGGCGATGGGAAACCGGCACCTCGAGAAGAGAGCTTGAGTCCGGTCCGATGGAATCGGGGGTGACCAGCGGTGTCGGTGCCTCGGAACTAGAGTTGCTGGGCCGTCTGGAGGTCGAAGGAGACAACTCAAGCGGGGTTGACCTGGAGCTGGATCCGGACGATGTGGACCCAGAGGTCGCGGACCCCGCTGAGTCCGTTTCCTCGGGGCTAGACTGAGGCACAAGACTGCTCGGCTGGGCCAACCAAGTGGTGCCGAGACTGAGCCTGTCGAACAGGTGATTTGGGATTTGGAGTTTGTCGCCATCCTCGTCGGCTGCCTTGCACAAGGCAACTCGACGCTCCAGGTCGATGCCGAGGCGCCAGTACTCCCAAGATCCGCAGTCGTTGGCCTGCTCACCGACGCGCTTGAACCCGTCCTTCTGGTCGGCCACCCACTCGTCGTACCACGGGACCACATGAGCAGGGAGGACCTCGACCGCATCTGCCAGAGCTGGGTAGCCTTCCTTGATGAACTCGAGGAACTCGTCGTGGCTGAGCGCCGTGGTCGGTACGGAAAGTGTCGTCGACTCCATCTTCTTTTCGAGTGCCTTCATCTTGCCTCGGAGAGCCTTCAGGGCCCCCTTGTAGCCCTTCAGCCGGCCAAGAGTGAGCTTCTTGATAACACTGTCGTTGCTGCGGGTGCCAAGTCGGACGATGTTGGTCGAGACGCCCTCGTACGCTGCTCGGAGGATATGGTCGACCGCGTGATTCGTGAAGCCGAGCATCAAGATTGGCTTGACTTTGTTGGCGAGAAGCACGCGGAGGAACTCGACACCGGTGAACGTCTTGCCAGTACCTGGTGGGCCTTGAATCAAAGCCACCTCGCGGTTGAGCGAGTCCATGACAGCGTCCGCTTGACTGGGGTCCAGCTTGCTGAACTTGCGGAGGAGGCCACGCGCAGCAGCCACCGAGCTGGATCTAGTTGGCCGGAAGTGGAGCTCCTTGATCTTGGAGTTGGGCTTGAGGAGGCAGGTGAGGTCCCACTTGAAGCCAGGGTTCTTGGCGTACGCCGGAATACCGATATCAATGCCGGACAAGTTGGCATCGGGGACAAAGTACTTTGATAAAGGGATCTCGCGAGGGTTGACCGCCTTGATGGTCTCGAGGAACGGCCAGACTGCGGGGTAGAGCACCGGGCTCTCGACGAGCAGTCGCAGGTCACCGGCCTTGAGGTCCTGGAAGGTACGGACGGCCTCGGCTGGGTCGAGAAAGTGCAGCCCGAACCCGATGCGCGGGCGATCGTCTTGAGCGGGCTTGCTGTGGCGGAACTGGTTGGGCACTGGGGGTGTGTTAGCGGTGGCGGGGAGGGAGATCTTCGCTCGGGTGTCAAACACGAGGAATTTCCGCCCATGCAGGCGACCAGCTGATGTCACCCGGCACTGCCAAACTCACTCATTGTCAACGTCGCCATGGCGAACCGCGCCGGGACATCGCCGCGCTTCGTGACGATAGCCACGAGCCCGCCCATCGGCAGACGGGGGCTGCCCTCCCAAAAGTTCAGGCGCTTCTTGAGAGAGATGGATCGGGCAACACTGGGCGGCGAGTCGGCGCTCGCGAGGATGACCATACCCGCCATGTTGTCGAGACGGACGCCCTCGAACTCGATACTCGCGAGGAGCGGGAGGGCGCTGGGGGTCAGCTAGGTGCGATTTCTGGGACCAGCTTACACCGAGTCATCGCCGTGCGTCACGTAGTACCCCCCTCCTGCGTTCAGACGGAGCGCAAGCTGGCTCTCGGTGAACGTGTCCGAGTCGAGGTCGTGCAGGATGGACTTCATGCCGCGGTAGAACCCGCGCAACGAGTCCTCGCGCACCAGGCGGAACTGGACGTCGAGCCTGCGGTGTCAGTTTCATCTCCACTCGCACAACTGACATCCTCGCGACGCTGTCGTTTGGGTAGTAGTGCTCTGCGCCTGGTGCATAGAGGGGGAGGTATGGCCTGCGTAACGACGTGACCTCGTCCAGCGTGGGGGCGACGCTGATGTCCTGGATGTGTCGGTGGTCTGAGGTCAGCTAGCACTCTTCACCGCAGCTCACCATTGCTATGCCGCGCGCCGTTTAGCGAGAGGTTGCCCGGTCCGTCGATTGAGCGTGGTGGTATCGCTGCGGGGCGTGGTGGGGCACTACTGCTGCTGCTGGGTTGGGTATCTCGAGACATGTCGGTGGGTAGGAGTAGTAGCTGAGCGACAAGTGACAAGAGTGAAGGGGAGTAGTCAAGAAGAGAACAAGAGTTTGAGTGAGGTTAGAGGAGAGTGAGAAGGACAAGAAGGGGATTATAAGGCGTGTCAAAGGGGGGAGTGCGAGTTGGTCAGTTGAGACGCGAACACGTTGGCTGATGTGGTGGATTGTCCTCCTCTGCACATCCACCCCGCGGGGGGCGCAGGCGCCAGGCGCACCCATGGGCGTTGGGCGTGTGACGAGGCGCGAGGGGGGACGAGGGACGAGGCCGAGACTGGGCGAGTCGATCTCGTTGATCCATCTGTGCATGGTGTGCGAGTGTGACAAGGATGAGGAGGGCGAGGAGGGCGATGAGGGCGATGAGGATGGGACAAGGATGATGATGATGACGAGGACGACAAAAGTGGAGGGAGGAGGGTGGAGGTGGCTCCTGTCGCCTGGCTCACGGCATACAGCCGGCCGTCTCCCAGTCCACCTTGGCCCCGCAACGTTGCTCTCTGCTCGATAGGAGGAGATTTGGCAACAAGCATGCACAACATGGTACAGACGCCGCACGACAGCGCGCAGGAGAGAGTCGTCGCCCCGGCCACTTTACCAGTCGCCTCGCCTAGCGTGGCACTCAAACCGTAACCCATCCCACCCGCCCCCACCCCCGCCCTCACAAATCATTCTATGCATATGTAGGCTACACACGCCAGCGTGTTAGAGCGAGGCCATGCTGCGGCGCTTCTTCTTGGGCTTGCAGCTGGGCTTGGGCTTCTCGCCGCCCGTCTCCTCGTCGAGCGCAGTGAGGGTGATGTTGGCGTGGCCGGTCCACGTGTGCTTGCGGATGGGCGCGGTGCTGCTCGTGCTGTTGGGGTTGATGCCCGAGTAGGCAAAGATGATGGGGAAGGCCGTCTCCTCGCTCGACGGCAGCGTGAACGTGAAGCCCGTCGCCGAGGCGTTGGAGAACGAGTGGGTGCTGTCGAGCGTGGCGTGGCGGGGCGGCGCGTCAGTCACGTTGGGCGGCGCGTGCGCGTTCGCCTCGCGCTGCGAGAGCGTGAACGTGTCGTCGGCGTTGGGCCACATAATGACCATGGGCGAGTTGGGCATGTTCTTGCCAAAGCCGATGGCGATCCAGCCAAAGTTGTCGTGCGGGATGGGGGTGACGGGCGCGATGGACCCTAAGGCGTGTCAGCGGCGTCGATGCGAGTTGGAGGTCGTCGTGCGCGCCATGCCACGCCGGCCATGCCACGCCCACTACACTCACAAGTGTCGGTGCCGCCTGAACGCACGGCAGTGATGCACGCGTTGGCGTCGCAGTATCCGTCGCCGAGGGTGGCCGAGGAGCCGGCGAGCGCGGTGGCCGCGAGGGCTGAGAGGGCGAGGATGGAGAGCATGGCGGCGTGTGGTGATGGGACAAATGCGAGTACCCTCGTTGGCTTGCCGGGCTTTATACAAACACGTCTGTCTACCAGTTCAGTTCCCGAGGTCTCGCCGGCCTCGAAAACCAAACCAAGACAGTCAACAGCGTGCCTTTGCAGCCTCGCGACGGCGCTGTTGGGTGGGAGGAGGCTGATGGCCCGCAGGAACGGCCCCCTCCCGAACGAGTTTGGGCGCGCGTCGTCGTCGTCGAGATCAACACTGAATGCCGAGAGTGGGTGCACAGTGGTGCGTGTTGTCGCCGCGCTGATTGGGCTGGATAAGTGCCTATGGGAGATATGAAACGGCTTCCCTGGGCCGAGTGAGGGTCGGACGAGGGAGACATGTCGTAAGTTTGCTCTCGGGCTTGGCTGTTTGAGGCAGGTGTCGAGGGGGCGACTGGTATGGGTGGGGGATAGGCACTACTACTGCCTGCTGGGCCGCATGCAATGGGCCAGAGCGTCGAGAACGACGCAGCCTCGCTCACAACGTGGTCGCCGCGTGAGGTCCCTCACCATCCCTCCAGGTAGATGTTAATCAGACCTGCGGGTGAGGACGCGTGACCCCTCCCTCCTTCCAGCCTGCAGCGTTTCGGACCTGGCCTGGTAGGCGTCACGCAGGCAGCCAAGGGCATCGGACAGACAACACTGAGCATGTGGACTGTGCCGCCTCGGCAACTCGGAGGATTTTGCCTTGTTGTTGTGCTTGCTTGTCAGTTATGTACCGGCCGGGCGTGGCTTGGGTCAGCCAACGTGCCCAGCACTCGTGATGGCCAGATCGTCGTCGAGCAGGAATGTTTGATCGTCACGTCGGTCGGTCGCGCCGAGATGCCGAAGGTGGGTGTGCACTTGATCGCCTTGCATTGGTCTGCTCTGCGTGCGCCGGATCTCTCGCCTTTCTCTGGAATCTCCCAGTCGTAGGCAAGCAAACCAGCACCAGTGCCATGACAGGGTGGCGTGTGCACGACCACCAGGCCATCACCATCCACCTGCTCATCCTCGCCATCCTCGTCAAGTCGACTGCATCTCAACATCTCGCGCTCGCCATCACCAGCAAATCACGTCTTCGGCATTCCTGCTGACAGACGCTAACGCTTCATTGACCAGTCAGCGCGTGCGGGAATCACGCGGGGAGTTGACAGCAATAGACGCATGACGTCAAATGGTGAGAACTGAACGGAGCAGCCGACGACATCCCCCCACGACTTTGCTAACAACGTTGTTGCTCGCGCACTGACTCACTCACCACCTCACCAATGCTCAAGAGATCGACGCGCCTCGCAGCATCCTCCGCATCCATCCACGCCCATTGCCGCCTCGTCACCTCCGCCCCGCTCCTTGTCCGCCGCGCCGCGCTCGCCCACCCCCTCGGCCTCACCCCTGCTGCTGCTCCTCCCCGCCGGCAGCTCTCATCCACCGCCCGCACAATGTCCAACCCCCAAGTACAGGCCATCGACGGCCCGCTCACCTCAACCGCAACCTTTCTCATCCTCACCGTCGCCCCCGGCGCCGAGTCCACTGTCGCCTCGGTCCTCGGCTCCATCTCCGGCCTGTCGAAGAACGTGGCCATCCGGGACGCCGGCGCCGGCCTCTCCGTGACCGTCGGCATCGGCGCGCGTGTCTGGGACGCGGTGACCAAGCTGCCCCGCCCGGCCGAGCTGCACGAGTTCAAGGAGCTCAAGGGCGCGACGCACACTGCGCCCAGCACGCCAGGCGACCTGCTCATCCACATCCGCGCGGAGCGCAGGGACATGGTGTACGAGTTTGAGCGGCTGCTCCTCGACCAGCTCGGCGCGGCCGTCAAGGTGCAGGACGAGACGACGGGGTTCCGGTACTTTGACGCGCGCGACCTGCTGGGCTTTATCGACGGCACGGCGAACCCCATCGGGCAGGCGCTCGACGCAAGCGTGCTCGTCGCCGCGGGCGACGACGCGGGCGCGGGCGCGGCCGCCGTCGGCGGGTCGTACGTCACGACGCAGAAGTACCTCCACAACCTGGGCGCGTGGAACAAGCTCAAGACGGAGGACCAGGAGGCGGCGATCGGCCGCACCAAGATCGACAACGTCGAGCTCGCCGACCAGGCCGACGACGCGCAGAAGCCCCACAAGCAGCTCGCGACCATCGTCGACGACCAGGGCGTCGAGCACGACATCCTCCGCGACAACATGCCCTTCGGCGCGCCGGGCAAGGGAGAGTACGGGACGTACTTTATCGGATACTCGCGCAAGCTCTGGGTCACCGAGGAGATGCTCCGCCGCATGTTTATCGGCGTGCCAGAGGGCAAGCACGACAGGATTCTGGACTTTAGTACGCCGGTGACTGGGAGCGTGTTCTTCGTGCCCAGTGCCGAGGTGCTTGCCAAGATTGGCAGCTAGCTGGCGAGCAGGCGTAGCCGGCGAGCTGGGCGCCCAGAGGAGACATGTAGATATGCACTCTAGTTACACAACGACTGCATCACTTCTGCTGACTTCATCCCTACGTACTGCTCGGGCTCGCCGTGCCAGGCGGCCACGCACAACGCTCGCTGCGCTCGCGTCGTTGTGTGCGCACTAGAGCTTGCTCGGCGTCCAGTTCGGCTTACGCTTCTCCTTGAACGCGACGAGGCCCTCGACGAGGTTGTCGCCCTCCTCGAGCGCCTTGATCGGCGCCGAGTCGACAATGAGGCGCTGCGCGGCGAAGGATGACGTGTTTTCGTGCGTCAGGCGGATGGCTGGGGTGTGTCAGCACCTCCTCGCTCCTCTCGGATGGCAACCCGCCAGCCTGGACAGGTCCACGACGACGCGCTCGGCGCCGCGCTGACGCGCGACGCCCCGTCGCGACTCACCATACAACTGCGCAACCACCGAATCAGGCGAGTTCTCAGCAATCTCCTGCGCCAGCGCGAGCGCGCGCGCCTCGACCTCGTCGTCGGGCACGACGTAGTTGACCATGTTGAGCGCGAGGGCTTCGCGCGGCGAGATGTTGCGGCCGGTGAGGATGAGCTCGGTGGCTGGGGAGTGAGTGAGCACACGAGCGAAGCGAGTGTGCGAGCGGCACGGGGAGGACGGTGGCCCTCGTACCATCCCACGCCGCGCCGCGCTGCGCGCGACGCTCTCACTCACCCTTCTGATGCCCGACGAGCTTGACAAAGCGCGGCAACCCCCCCAAGCCAATCCACACGCCGCGCTTGACCTCGGGGAACCCAAACGTCGCCTTCTCGCCCGCGATCACCATGTCGAGGTTGACGACCATCTCGGACCCGCCGCCGAGGGCGAGGCCGTGCACCGCGCCAATGATGGGCTTCTTGGTGATGCGGGTGCTGATCGCGCCGAAGCCGTTCTTGGTGGTTTTCATCCAGTTCTTGCCTTCTGTTTGCTGGGCACGAGCGTTAGCGAGTGCGGGTGGGGCGGAGGGAGGGGGAGGGGAGGGAGGAGGGGAGAGGGGAGTGCGGACCACGACGATCCCCACGCGTCGGCGCCGAGACAGTCGCCGACGACCTCCCCCGCGGCCGGCTGTCACACAGCCGCGGGGCGCCGCTAGCTTCCCCGCTGACGTCGTCGGTGCGATCGCCGAGCAGCCAGCCTGTGGGATGGGCAGGTGGGTGTGTAGCGCCGACGGCTTGTCGTCGGCGCATCTTAATGCGCGTGCTACGCCCAAGCCGTTGTCGACGACGAGTCTCTCCTCCTCCTCCTCCTCCTCCGTCGCCGACGCCTCGCTCCGCTCGGCGGCTCGGCTCACTCACCCAAGCCAGCAGGTCCGCGCCCGCGCACCACGCCTTGCGGCTCGTGCTCCCCAGAATGGCAACGTAGAGGCTCGGCTCGGCGTCAAACCACGCAAACGCCTCCTCGAGGGCGGCGTTGAGCGGGCCGTTCATCGCGTTGTAGTTCTTCGGGCGGTTCATCGCGACGTGCAGGATGTGCGGCGCGGGGAAGGTGAGGATGGCCTCTGGGGCGTTGGGCGGGGCCGTGTTGAATGCTGCGGGCATTGTGGACGTCTTGCTGAGCGTTGATTTGGGAGGGAGGTGCTGCTGCTGCTGCTGTGAGAGTTGTGGTATAAGAGTTAGATGTACTTGGTGCCAGTTGTCAGCTTGTCAGCATGCCCGAGTTGTGGGGGGGCGCAGCAGCCAGGTCAGTACATGTCAGCGTCGCGCTTGTTGTTAGCCGGGCCGATGGTGCAGAGACCGGACAGATACCGGCGGCGGCCGAGTGGGGATGGTGGGTGGGGGCAGAGGGGGGGGTTGCACTTCCGTGGAATCGAGCAGGCAGGCCACAGCCAGCCATATGCACAAGCATGACACACATCGCATTCAACAAACAACACGCTCTACACGACATCTAGCACCACTCTCCCTCCCCTACGCCTGCCGTGCGAATCCATGGCGGTGGAAGAAGGCGGAAAGCAGCACGACCATCTCGGGGGTGATGACGTGCCCGCGGTTCTTCTGGATGTAAGACTCGACCAGGCCGCCAGGCTTGCTCTCCGCGTTGGCCTTGTTCTTCGCCAGCTGCGCGAGCCCAATCTCGACAGGAATAACCATGTCCAGCTCGCCGTACAGACAGAAGATCTTCTTGCCCTCGTACCCGCCCTCGGGGAGGAGGTAGAACCTGTCCAGTGCTGGCCCGTACGCCGCCGGCACTGCGCCGGCCGCCTCGCCGTACTTGAATAAAAAGCCCGTGCCAAAGAGTTCGGGTGGGATGGAGATGATGGGCGCGCCGAGGCGGATGCGGGGGTCTGGGGTGGAGCGTCAGCGCGGCAGCGGGGGCATGGGGGGCGGCGCGCCGCGGGCCGCGGATCGAGGGCCATGTCGAGGAGGACTGCTGCGTTGCTCCTCGCCCTCGACAGGCCTGCACCGGCTGCACCCCGACCCACATGCACCACACTCACCACTCTTCAACAAGCGCCATGTCTGATGTCCTGCGCGGCGCGTCAGCACGTCCTCCGTCAGCCCAACTCCCAACTCACCGCCTAGCGACAGCCCGCACGGCATCCACTCCTCAATCACACGCTCGCCATGGGGGAATAGGTAGATGGGGAGGAAGTCGTAGATGAAGGTCTGGTCCGCCATGCCCGAGGCTGGGGCGTCAGCGTAGCCCTTCCCCTGACTCCGCCCTCATCACCTCCGCTCCGCCCCACTCACTAATGTTCACCGCCATGTCCACGCTGCCGTCAGCCCCGCCCCCATGCACGCCACTCACAGCCTGTGCGGGTTCTTAGGAAACGGGAGGTTACCCTTCCGATGCCGTCTCCTTTCGCCATGGTTCCGCTGGTCCATAGTGACGACGAGCACGTCGCGCCGCCGCGTCCCGCCCGCCTCGCGGTCCAGGCGCCGGATCTCCCCCAGCACGCCGGTCGCCATGCCGTCCATCTGGCTCGCCTTGTTGGCCCAGCCGTGCGCGATGGTCTAGAGCGTGGGAGTTGTGTGGGGCGTGCGCAGAGGAGCGGGAGTCGTCGGAGCGGGTGTCGAGCGGAGTTGTCAGTGGAGCTAGCTCGCGATCGCTGGCATCGTGCTCGCTCTCGCACTCACCACGACCCCGATGGGCAAGTCACTCCCCCGGATCTCGTCGAGCCCAAATACGTGCACGTCGAGGTCGGCGATCCACACCGTCTTCTTGGACGCCGGCGGGTGGTCGAGGTGCAGCGGGGCAAAGTCCATGACGTGCTCTGGGCCGCCGGGCTGGGGGCGGGGTTCGTCGTCTGCCATGGCGCGGGCGTGGGCGTGCGTGGGCGTGCGTGGGGGTCGTCTGAGTATCGAGAAGACCACGAAGAGACAATGTTTGATGAAAGAGGAGAGTGCAAAGTCAAGAGTGCGCGATGTCGAGATGTCGCCGGTTATCAGCTCGCGCCGGGGCGATTCGGCCATGTCCGTCATAGTCTCGGCATTGGCAAGCAGTCATCACAACTGACATCAACATCATCAACGACGGTGCTTGTCATCCAAAGGACGCATCACTGTGGGCAGGTATATACGCGATGCATGAGCCACTGCCAAGACGGAGGAGCAGGTGGGGCCCGGTGCGCGCAATGCGGGGTACGCATCGACGATAGCTCTGATTAGATCAATCCAATCACGCCGGCGACTGCCCCGGCCGAACGCCGAAGACTGCAGCACATCACGGTCTCATTCATCACGACGCCCACTGGTCCTATCTCATGACAATCGCCAAGAGCCCAGCGCACACAGCGCTACCGAGAGCAAACAAGCCCCATCCCCGGGTTCGCGTCGCGCCGCTGCCCTTGCCGCCGGCGGCACCCTTCCCCGCTGCGGCCTCTGCCGCCGACGCCGGCCCGCCACCGGCATACACTGTTGCCGAGTCGGCTGGCACGCCGACAGACTGGACGAGGTTGGTGTACGCCGGCAGGGCGTCCACATCCGACTTGCTCCTAAACGCACTGGAGAGTGAGCTGTGCTCGCTTTACAACACACTCACATGCCCCCTGTGAAACGAAAGTCAAACTCGCCGAACACGACGCTGCTTGGATCTTTTTGCAATGCCAAGGTGACTGTGTTTACCTGCGGTGTATTACCGAATGCCATCTTGAGGTTCCACCTGCAGAACGGCATCGCGGTCGCCCAGGCTCCCGTTGCGGACGGCAGCGAGGCCGTCGTCCCCGAAAGGTTTTGATGCGTGACAATGGCCACCTCCACGCCGTTGAGCGAGACGCCTACCTGCTGCGTCGGTACTACTTCGAGGAAGAGTGCGAAGCCAGCTATGTCGGCTGGACCGTGAGCGCAGGCATATGAACGCAACCCACTGCTGAAGGACATGACGGCCGAGTCGCCAAGTTGGCTCGTCCGGTACGCATCGTTCTCGATCCCCGGCAACTCTGTAGGAATCTTCACGCAACTTGTATCCTGGGCCCACGCGCCGGTGTAGGCCACCTGCTCGTAGAGATCGATGTAGGTGAAGCTGGCTGTGCTGTTGAGTGTCACGAGGCTTGCAGCTGTCGGGGCGGAGGGCGTGGAAGAACCCGTCGTGGTGGCCGTGGCGGCCGCGCTGCCGCCCGCCAGCGTGCCGCGGGCCTTGGCTGCTTGTCAGACTGACCATCGAGTTAAACTCACAGCACCCGAGCCCAGTGCAGCACGTCATGCCGGTCGTACACTCGGTCCTGGAGTCAGCGAGGAAGCCCCCACCTCCAAACCTACCCTGACGGACAATACCCGTTCCAATCGAGGCAGCACTGCGCGCCGGCTGGAGCACAGGTGCTGAGGTTATCGGGGCACTGCACCCAGCCGGGGGTATCGCATTGGCCCGCTTGGCGGGGGGACAGGCGGCCGGGGGCCAGTCCGATGCCGCGCGGTCTCTGCGATACCGACCCAGCAGTGGCGGCGGTGGCGACGAGCGTCAAGAGGACGAGGAGGCGCATGGTGTCGTTGTTGGCAAGCATGGCACGAGCCACCCTTCAGCTACCTGCCCGCCCCATTCTTGTACATTGTCACGAGATGGGTTGATACCGAGCCAGACGTCCACAAATAGCCCGCGCCACATGTATAGAACGGCGCATGATGCTCGTGACCCACTCTTTCCCCTAGCGTGGCAGACTGTTCCGCCACGAAGCAGTGCGATCGGGGGGGTTTCGACGTGGTGGCTCGAGGTGGGCAGGTTGGCAGAGGGTCGGTGGGCGATAGTCCCTATCGGCGTTGCTTGCAACGGAGCCCGGTCAGTCTCCAACACACAGATGTCTCACAGCCGCGGCTGCAGAGACGCGCCGACGACATGCTGCGGGCGGCCTCGATGCCCGCGTTCTGCTGCGGGTGGCTGCAACGACGCTCCAATTCATCAACACTTGCGACGACGAGGACGACGCGATACCGAAAGTATCGATAACAGTCGTCTCAATTGACCAGTGGGTTGGCGCCCGCTCCGCCTGTCTGCCTGCTCGGAGCCTGCTGATGTGCTGACGCCGTGATGAACGAAGCCGCGCTGCGTGGCGATGGTGACGACAAGGCACATCAAGGACGCTGAACATGGTGTCTGCAACTGGAGTTGGTCTCCTCTCGACAACGTCGCGCGTTGTGCATCGCGCGCGAGGCGCAGTACCACACAGCGCCTAGCATGTGGTCACATGCTCCGACCTCACCGACCCCACGCGGCCCTGCTGTCAATCAGCTTCCACGGCTTGAACTGGCGAGATGCCAGGCGGGCAGCTCGGATAAGGAGCGTAACCTGCTTGCTCTGTACCCTGTACCACCTACCTCTTTGCCGTGATCCGCAGTTGCTCGATGACCTCTTGCACTCAAACACGGAACGAATGGGGTGCGCAGTACAGTTGTGACATCCGCAGACAGCCCGGTGGGCGCAGGTCGAGCCGCGGCTCGTGGCACTCTCCGCCATTGTTCACTGGCAGGGCAGGCTTGGCGCCAGTCTTAACCATCGCCGGCACGGTGGGCAACGATCCCCATCAAGCCACACCACACGGAGTAGCATGCCATTGTCCCTCCTACAGAGTTCTGGGAACATGAGCCTACGCGACGAAAGCGCCAACGAGGACGCCAGCAAGCGCGAGCCCGGGGGCGAGGACACGCTCCGCGCCACTGGACGGCTTGGGTACCGGCACGGGGGTGGGTTTGCCCGACTGTGACGAGGACGACGACGATGCGGCCTGCCCGAACGGCGGGGCCTGCCCGAATCCGTAGGACGGCTGCTGGCCAAACGAGACCTGCGCGAACGTTGGGCCCTGCGTCGAGCTGGACGAGGTGCTCGGGTCAGGGGCAGGCGGCGGAGAAGCGGTCGTGACGGGGTCGGGGGTCGTCGACGACGTCGTCGTGGGCGGGGGCGCGTCCGTCGTGGTCGTCGTCTGCGAGTTCGTGACGGTGATAACCGGCGCGTCGATGGTAGTGTACTGAATGTCTTTCGTCATCAGCTTCCGCCACACACAACGAACAACGCACTGCAGTTCTTCCCGTTGGCGCAGCACATGATCTGTCCGTCCGTCGCGCGGACATAGCAGTAGTACCTGCTCGTCAGCATTACCTGACCGAGTACACCTACCCGGCATCACACGACGTCGTTCCAGACGTGAGGTCGCAGCAGACCGCGGTGGCGGTGGTACAGCGGTCGGGCCAGCGCGCACACGTGTACGGCTTGTTGGCGGGGCAGGCACGCTTCACGAGCCCCTGGCCGAGGGAAAGGCCGAACGTGTCCCGTGGGGGGATCGAGATACCCAGCGCCTCGAGCGACAGCTCTGCTTCTGGGGCGGGCATCGCGAGCGCGGCCGCGAACACGAACGGGAGAAGGACGAGGCGGGGGATCATGTTACGAGGGGCGCGCGGGCGTGCAGTGCTGCTCCAGCACGTTGAGGCTCCATCTTATATTCTCGTCGTCGTGGGGTTGTAGTGGGCACAGCACCGCGCTGGCCCCGGGTTACTCGGCACGGCGGCACATACATTAGTCGTGTCTCAATGCTGCCGTGCGCCACGCGCTGTACTTACAATGGGTAGCGCCACGGCGGAGGTATGGCAGTGCCTTTGCACCGCCCGCACCGCCAGCGAACGCCAGCGGACCACGGCGGCCGGTATCGCCGCTATCGCACGGCGCGGCGCGGGGCCGCTGCTGCTGGCACGCTGACTCCATCGACGTTATGCGGAGGGCCACGGCGGCCAGGGCGGTCACGGCGGGCGGGGTTCACACGCAGGCTGTGCCACTAGTAGAGGCATGGTGCCTGCCACTCGCGTTCCAGCACCCGCCTCGCGCCGTCAAGGTTAACATACATGTCGCACTCGGCCCGGTATGCCGGTGGGCTGCCGGTCAGTAGCCTTGCTCGTGCGACACTGCAATTAGCAGAGAGCGCTGTCACTCCTCTGCTAGCTCGCGGGGTCCTTCATCCCCAGCCCGCTGGTCTGTCTTCTCCTCTGCCCCGCGTATCCGCGCCGGCAGAGAGTTAGTCGAGTCTCAGTTGTAGCCGTACGGCGCGGCCGCTGGTGATGGACCGCGAGTGGGACATGGAGACCAGTGAGTAAGTGGCGCCGGCGAGGAGGCCGCAGGCACCACCACCTCGACATCTCAGCGCCGCGCGCCGTGTATATGTATCCGCCAACATCATGGATAAAGTTCCTTTGCTGCATGCTTAAACCCCCGCACGCGAGGATGCCGTCACGGCCACGCTGGCCGCGGATGACCTCGACGGGATCCGCAGCGGGACGCAAACGGTCTGGCTTGGCATCCATCCATCGCGGGACGCGACGCGTCGGGACACCTCAGGTCAGGTCAGGCGACCAATAATCTCCACAAACACAAACAAGACGGGCGACAAGATGTGATGGATGCTTGTCGACTTGGTCCTCTTGTTACTCACCTCACTACCATGCTCCTGCTATCCGCGGCGCTGGCGCTTGCCCCGCTAAGCCTCAGCCTCGCCTCCGCCACCGCTCGCGCCGATGGCGGACTGTGGCTCGACCCGAAACCCAACTATGGCCTCGTGCACCCCCCACCCCTCGCCGCCCGCGCGCTCCAGTGCCCCGCGTCCCATCCGGTCCTGTGCCCCAAGTGGCCGAACGCATGTACCCAGGTCGGCAAGGTGTGCTGCGACCTGACGCAGGGCACGAGCAGCTGCGACGAGGGGTGAGTGGTCGTGGTGCTCGAGCCGAGCTGATGGAAGCGAGTACTGCGTCATGTACCGCGGCGAGGTCAAGTGCTGCCCCAACGGCGAGAACTGCAGTGGGTGTCCTGGGGCAACGCGGGCTGATGGCAGATGAGGAGGAGTACTCCTACACCACCGACACGCTCACACGCACCGCGACCGAGTACACGACCGAGACTGAGACGGCGTCGGTGGTGGTCACGGTCACGCCGAGTGTGTCAAGCCACGCTGTGTCGTATGCGCCACCGCCTGTGTCCAATCCGGTGCTTGTGACGACGACGGCGGCGGCGAGTGCCGTCAGCGCGGGGAGCGCCGGCGTGTCGGCATCAGCGTCGTCGACGGCTTCGGCGTCGGCTTCGCCGTCAGGGCAGGGAGCACCGCCAAAGATCCCTGGAGTTAGCGGCGCCGAGCGGACACGGAGCTGCGTGGTGGTTATGGGCAGCGCAGCCGCGGCCGCTTGGGTCATGATGGCATTGTGGTGATGCGGCTCTGATAGCGGTGCCGAGGCACACGGAGCCTGGACTGGAAGTCTAATACGGGGCATGCATGTCGCCAGTGCATTGGCAGGCTGCAGTGCGGCGTCGGCGTCGATGGTTTGCGCAGGACGGAGGCACGAATGTCCGCCCGTGTATGCAGCCAGCCCTCCGATCGATCCCCAGTCACCCAAGTGCCTGCATGCAAAGGCGATGCGGAAGCACTGCCGCGTTGTTTGATAAAGCCCGGGCTTGGCACTTCATGCCCTCCGTCAACCGCGGCACGGAAACGGTGCCACATGTCTTGGCGCGCGGGCATGTCGAACACG
Source organism: Vanrija pseudolonga (assembly GCF_020906515.1). Lineage (NCBI taxonomy): Eukaryota > Fungi > Basidiomycota > Tremellomycetes > Trichosporonales > Trichosporonaceae > Vanrija > Vanrija pseudolonga. The sequence continues at coordinate 4,387,374 of NC_085850.1, read as the reverse complement.
AGGGGTGGCAGTTGGCGGCAGCCGCGGCGCAGTACATGGCGACAACAATCGCAGTACATGGCGACAACAATCGCAGCACACGGTGGCCAGAGGGCGACATACATAAGACACGGCACACGCTCACCATCCCCACCACACCCGCCGCAATGAGAATCGCGGCCATCATCATCCTCGCGCTGAGCCACTTCGCTGCCGCCACTGACGCCGCCGACACCGGCGCCGATGAAGTCGACCTCTCGATCCCAGCCGCCGCGACATTCGACGCCCTCACGCCCCCAGGCCTATCTGGCGCCTCGGCGCGCGCGCTCGCCGAGCGCGGACTCGCCGACCGCCGCGTCTGCTCTGCGCGCCAGCCGCTCTTCTGCATCAAGTGGCCGAACCGGTGTGTCGAGCCGAACAGGGTGTGCTGCGACGTGACGCAGGGCGCGACGAGCTGTCCGGCCGGGTACTACTGCTTCCTGCGGGCGGGCGAGACGCGCTGCTGCCCACGGGGGTCGGTGTGCCGTGAGTACCTAGGCAGGAAGACAACACGGACAACGCTGACATGACGCAGAGTCGTCGGGATCTTACTACACCACGACGTACCGCGCACCCGCGTACACGCCCCCGGCTTACACGCCCCCGACGTACACGCCCGCGACGTACACCCGCAATGCGACAACGACGGCATCGCAGTACACTCCCACGGCCGACGCCGATGAGTACGACTCGAGCCCGACGACGACGACGACGCAGATCGTTGTCAGTGGCGCCACGCCGCCCGATGTTGCGTCGGCGTCGTCGGTGCCAGTCAACCCCTCGACTTCGGTCCAGCCGCCGCCGCCGATCCCGTTCGCCAATGGCGCTGCTCGGCGTGGCGTCGAGGTCGGCATTCTGGCTGCTGGTCTTGTGCTCGCTGGGCTGTAGATGCACACTTTACTTTGGGTTCGGGAGCCGCAGCGCAGTGGCGCACTCTAACCGCTGCCATCCCACCCGGTCGACCCTCAGAGAAAACCGAGTCAGTCACTCGGAATCACTCACCCAGAATCAGTCGCCCCCTGCTCTCACGACAAGGAAACCTCGTATCGTCGCATGCATTCCACGCATGCTGATTAACGACAGTCGGCCTGGTGCCCGTCCCCTCCAACGGAGGCGCGTGCACGACCACAGACGACAGCGGGACGCCCCGCGTGACAGGCACTCGGCGTCGACGCCGACTCAGCCGCGGCCAACCAGCAGGCCGTATCCGAGGCCGACAAACGCGAGGGAGAAGAGCGCGGGGGCGGCGCCTCTGCGACGTGTCAGCTCGCCCCCTCCCATCTCAACATACAGCACCGCGCCGCGCCGCCTGGCGACAGCCCAAGCGTCGACAAAGTTGAGCGCCGAGGCAGAGAGCACGACGACGCCAAGCGCGTGTGTCTCGGCCTCGTGGGCGAGCCAGAGGATCGCAGCACCGACAGTGACGTCGCGCGCGCCGAGCATGGGCACGAGGGTCGGGATGGCGTCGGACTGGGCGTCGTCGTCAGTGTCCTTTGGCGACGGCGACCGCAGGCCGAGGAAGACGCGCGCCGCGCTCCCCGGCGCCAGGAGGTCCCAGACTCCAAGGAAGCGGTAGACGACCGCGGCGGCGACGGCGAGGTGTGTCAGCGTTGACGTGGAGAGCATGGTGGTGTGGAGATCATGGTGGTGTGGAAAGTGGAGTGAGCTTGTCCTTTGGTCTTGTAGTCGGCGCGGCGTGTGGCGCTGCATGGCGTGGTGGCCAGTCCGCAGGCACGCGCACCACACCTTCTGGCACGCCGAGGAGCTTCCCGCGTCAAGCGTCACGCACATGGCACGTTCGTATCAGTGCCAGATCTTGGTGTCAGTGGACGTCGGCTGGGGCATGCGGGGAGGTGCAAGCCGAGGCGAGGTGCCATCCCATGCGCCTGCCGCTCTGAGATCTGGGCAGGCAAGTTACCGTCTCGGTGACTCACCGAGCACCGACAGCATGACTGGTAGTCGAGTCGCTTCTATAACGGACGACCTCGATAGACTCCTGGAACACGTGTACAACCTCATCGGGCATCCTAGCAGTTGTCGAGCGCACGATCATCAACAACCATGTGTGACGCGCCACTGACGCCGACTGAATAAAGCCACTCACATCGTGCCGTCATCTGGAATGCTGGAATTCCCGGCACACCTCCACTGGTGTGCCGCTATCAGAGTGACTTGAGCCACCTCCTCACCTCACCCCGGTGTCGGAATGCACTGGGCCGACTTGATGCAGCTCGACGTGCGCGTCGACTTGCGCGTCACTGAGTGCGTACCTTGACAACGTACATCTCGGGTCAGACTCGCACGTGTTCCTCTAGGCGGGATGTGACGTCTATCTTCCGAGCGAGGCTCACAACCTTGTCACCGTCGATAGCACCTGCCAACCCGACGGAGCGAACAACCCCCCACCACCCGGCCGCCGCCAACCTGCCAAGCTGCCGAATGGGGTGAGGTTGGGGTCCCAGAACCCGAGCCGAGATTGTGGCCTCTGTCTTGTTCTGTAATCTCGTCTCGAGTTGTTTTGGGAACAATAGTGGGTCGTCGCGCTAACTTCTTGGCGCGGCTGCCACCTCGGCCCCGCCGCGCCAAACACGCCACATGATCAGACTAACTGCTTTATTCCTGTGCACCCACTCCGACGCTGCACGCCGTGCCGATGCACTGCATCGGCGCCAGCCATCCGCACCCGCGGCGTGATGCGCTGCTGGCTGCTGGGCGATTGCAACACGCGCGGGCATGCGGGCAGGTACAAACCCCAGGGGGGTAATGTAAAGTGCCCGTCTCCGCGTGCTGCGCCGCGGCGCGCGGCCATGAGCTCATGGGTGAGGCTCTGCTGCCCCTGCTAATGCCGCGAATGGGTGGGGAGGAGTCAAACAGTCGGAGACGGACTATTGAGTCTCTTGGCGGCACCTCGGGCCGTGGTGCATAAGAGCGCTCGTTGGGGCGAGGTCGGACGAGACGGACGAGACCCCCCACCAGCTCCCCAACAATGCTCATCCAAACCGCCCTCATCCTGCTCAGTGGCGCAGCAGCGCTCACGCCAGACGCTGGCAACGACATCAGGCCGGCCCGCCGCTTGCCGCTCGCCGAGCGCGCCCTCACCGGCCGCCAGTACCAGTGCGAAGACCCGGGCTACGTCCCGTGCCCTGCCGACCCGACGAGGTGTGCGAAGCCGGGCCAGACGTGCTGCCTCGACACGAACAAGTCGTGCATCACTGCCTCGTAAGTGTACCGAGAAGGGGCTGAGCTGATGACCAGCGCAAAGTGCTGGGACGGTGTCGACGGCTGGTTCTGCTGCCCCTTCCGCCTCAACAACGGCAACTGTACCGGCCTCGGCCCGATCGACGAGTTCACGCGCACGTACGGCCAGTACACTTCCACTTTTGTTGCCGGCGGCGGCGGCGGCGGCGGCGGTGGTGGTGGTGGTGGTGGTGCCACCGGGGGCGGATTCACGACGCCCACGTTCCCAGCGTTCCCTACAACGACGGCCGGTGGCGGCATTGGCCTGTTCGACACGACGACCCCCGGTGCCGGCGCGACTGGTACGGGTTCTGGCGGCACTGGCACTGGTGCCGGTGGCACGGGTAGCGGCGCTGGCGGTGTCGCCGGTGGCGGAGGTGGAGGTGGTGGTGGTGGGGGCGGCGGCGGCGGCGGAACATCCTCTACGGGCTACACCATCCCCTCGGGCCAGTCGTACGGCGCGCTCGACCTGTCCAAGGACGTCGACTACACGGGCAGCTGGACGACCGCGCCTGGCTGCGACGTGGTGAACATCAATGCTCGGCAGCTCGTCGGGACCGGTGATGCGCAGATGCGCTTCGCGAGCGGTATTGCCGGGTTCGCGATCGCGATGAGCGCCGACGCGGGGCACGTGGCCAACATTGGCATCAACAGCGTCGACACGGCCACGATCCAGTCCGCGTCGAACGGCGCGACGATCGCGCCGACGCCCTCGACCCTCAGCACGGCCCAGGGCGGCTGTCAGTTCGTGTACAAGTACGCCTTTACGTCGCCGTCGCAGGCCAACAGCCTGCGTATCGGCCACACGGCGCCCGCGCAGGTCCGCTCAGGCAGCTACGGCATCAAGCTCGACCGCATCGTCGCGTTCGCGAACAAGGCCGACATCGACGCACTCCAGATCAAGAGTGACGTCGCGGCCGCCGCCGGCCAGATGGCCAGGAGCGGCGCCTCGCCGCGCGAGTGTGGCGCCGTCGCGGCTGCGCTTGCGGCCGCCGGCATTGTCGTTGTCGGGTGGTAGTGCATCAGCAAGATCTAGAACACTTTCTATGCAATGTTTCGAGTGGAGCAGGGGGTGCTTGCCAATCTGATAACCTTGGTATACGCCGCAGCAGCAGCGGGCAGCGGGCGATGGACGCCGTCGGCATTGGCTTGGCACGGACAACATGACGCGGTAGTCGGTCAGGCACGCCCACGTATGTGGCGACTTGACGTACTTCGATCAAGTCAGTGTCAGCACATGACGGAGGGCATGACGGACTACACGTGGGTCCATCTGCAAGCGACGTCTAGCACTTGAGACGAGACGTAGCGAAGTGGAGTGAGCAGGCCATCATGTTCCCCCTGCTCCTCGTCATCCTTACCGCGCGGCTCGCGGCCGCCAGGGTCGACCTCAGCATCTCAGCCCTCTCGCCCTGTGACCGAACTCGCAAACCTGCAATGCCAACCACTTAGCGACGAGATCATCTTCGGCATATGTGGGCTGAAAGCACCTCTCTCGCACGACGAAAGTCGTCCATCCCAAGTCCCTTCCAACCCAGTGAGCTGCAGTCGAGAGGCTCAGCCCACGAACTGCTCTTGGCGGTCAGTGGAGGAGTGGGGGGAGAGGGGAGTGAGGGAAGAGGTGAGCAGGGCAAGCAGTGATACATGGTCTACGTATCGACACCGAGCTCGTGGGTCTCACATCACTAACTCTGGGAACACACCTCGAGCGCCAAGCCTTTGTCAACACTGGGGCCCCGGACCACTGCGAACACTGCCTTTGACAATCTTGCCACCGTGCAGATCTGATCGATCTGGCAGGGCAAGTTGCCACGTCTCACTCTCCCAACTGACCATGACTGACTCCACAGTGACCATGGACTGCTCACCAGCGGCCAAGGCGACGCTCCACGACCGCGCCGTTGGGACGCTCGTTGGCAGCGCCCTCGGCGACGCCGTGGGCCTGTACACCGAGTTCCTGCCCAAGGCGCGCATCGGCGACCTGTACCCGACCGGCTTTTTCTCCCTCCTGCCCAACCCGACGCCGTTCGCGCGCGACATGCACCGGCTCAAGCACGTCCCGGGCGAGTGGACCGACGACACGGACCACGCGCTGCTGATCGTGCTGTCGTATCTGCACAACTCGGCGCTCGACCCGCGCGACGTCGTGAGCAGGCTGCATACCTGGGTCCTTATGGGCCTGCGCGCGCTCGACACGCCGCCGCTCGGGCTCGGCGCAACGGTCGGCGCGATTGTGCGCAGTGCGGCATACCTCGATGATCCGGTCAAGGCGGCCCATGCGCACTGGGTCAAGAGCGGACACAAGGCCGCCGCGAACGGCAGCCTGATGCGCACGCACCCCCTCGGCGTGTTATCCGTGCACTGCACGCAGGAGGAGACGTTTGAGGTCGCGGCGCGCTTCAGTGCCATCACACACGTCGATCCGCGCTGCGTCGTCGCCTGCATGGTGGCCACGGCGCTCGTGCGCGCCCTGATTAGGGGCGATGTGAGCGACGAGGCGGCTGTCGACGCGCTGGTCGACGCCGCGATTGCAGACTACGCCAAGCGCATCGTCCTCCTCCTCCGCGCCGAGGGACCATTCACCGCCGACGACCCCGGACTGGACGTCGAAGAGGTAAGTGAACACACTAGCCCGCTGACACCAGTTCAAACGCTTCGCAAACGCCACGACCCTCGCAGAGCTCGAGCTCGACCAGCACGGGATAGGTTACGTCCTGAAAGCGCTCGGCGCGGGCCTCTGCCTCCTCCGCCAGGCGCTGCACCTGACCTCCTCCTCTCCGACGCCGCTGAAGGCCCGCGCCTGCCTCTTCGAGCCCCTCATCACCCAGCTGGTCCTGGAAGGCGGCGACGCGGACACAAACGCGTGCTTTGCGGGTGCGCTCCTCGGCGCCTATGCTGGCTACACTGCCCTGCCAAGCTGGCGCGACGGACTGCTCCGCGGTGACTGGCTCCTGCGAAAGGCAGAGGCCATCGCCATCGTGCTCGACCTCAGCGAGGGCAGTTATGACAGCAAGGCGGACACGGACACACACCTCGACGGAGGGCGCGGGTTTTTGACCCAAGACGAGGTGAGTGCGGGCTCGCGAGGAGGCTGACCCCAGGTCGACCGCAAGTTTATGGAGCTGCAGGCTCGCATGGCGGCTGAGAATACCGCATGGCGGGCTGCGCAGGCGCCCAAGAGGCGCAAGGGGTGGTTCTGAGGAATGTGGCGGGTGATATCATGTGACAATATGAGTCTAGCGTCGCGCGCGATCGATAACTCACCGCGGCGAACTCATTGGCGACTGATGTTGGACGCGCGAGGTCCCGTTTTACATCCCATTTACATCGCATGAACCACCGAAGACATCCGCTTGTCACCCAAAACCTTGTGCACAGCTAACCTCTCTTCTCTCATCCTACTGCTCGATCTCCTCGGTCACATCCACCTTGGTCGACTTGAAACGCCATGCCTTGACCCGGTGCTCGAACAACAAGTCCAGCTCGGTGTATGTGATGCCTTTCGTCTCGGGCATGCGGAAGATACACCAGACGACGGTGAGGAACGAGGTGCCGAACCACACGAACGCCGTCTTGCCCTTGAGGTTGAGCGCCGTGGGGTTGATGAGGTACGGCTCGACCGTGTTGCAGAGGAAGGACATGAGGACGTAGAAGAAGCGGGCGATGGCGAGGGTCTGAGAGCGGAGACGCGTGGCGGACACCTCGGCTGCGAGGCCAAACGACTGGGGGCCAATCGTCATCGAGTAGACAAAGAGCCAGACGACACAGAGGCCAGCCTGGGCCCAGATGGCCGACTGCTTGTCGACCAGCGCGAGGCCGCCAATGACGAGCAGGATGCCGGTCATGACGCTGAAGCCGTAGATGATGAGGGGGCGGCGGCCGAACCAGCCGTTGAGGATCCACGAAATGCAGGTGGCGACGAACGCCGCGCCAGTGGACACGAAACCCATGTTGTACGCGTCCTTGGTGCTCAGGCCGGCCATGACGAAGAAGTAGGTCGCGCCGTAGGCGAACGTCTGGCCCGAGAACGCCTGCGTCGCGAGGGTCATGGATGCGATTTCCGTGCGGCGGAGGTTGGTGCCGCGGAAGCACTCCCAGACGGACGCCTTGGTCTTCATCGACTTTTCGAGCTCGTTGGTGCGAACAAGCAGCGCGAGCGAGCGGCGCGTGTCGGCCGCGGACACGTGTTTGGGCGAGGCGAGGCGGCGGAGGGAACGCTCGGCACCAGCATAGTCGCCACGGCGGACGCACCACCACGGCGAGTTGGGCGCGAACACGGCCATGATGAACAGCGGGACGGGCCACGCCCAGGTGATCGCCATCGGGATGCGGAACGACCACTCGGTGTCAATCTTGACCATGCGCGTCATGAGGCCCGACGCGGCGAACTGGCCGATAATCCACGAAATATTAACGAACGAGGTGAGGAAACCGCGGATAGGGAGCGGAGCGACTTCGGACGCGTACACCGAGCCGAGGATACCGAACAGGCCGTTCGGGATGCCGCCGAGCAATCCGGCCGTCGCGAGGATCTCGACGTTGGGCGCGAAGAAGGTCATAAAGTTGAAGGCGACGATGAGGACCAATCCAACCATCATGACGTAGCGGTGGCCAAACTTGTCGGTAACGAAGCCCATGATCACCAGGCCGATGAGGGTACCGATCATGCCCATGTCGCCCATGGCGACCTGCCACTTTGCGTTGATGACCCAGCGGTTCTTCTCGGCCTGGAACACGCCGTACTTGCGAGCAAAGGCGGGGAAGGTGATAAAGTTGCGGCCGAGCGAGGTGATGTACCCCTCCATTACGATCGTGAAGGACATGCCGATGCCCCATAGCAAGGCACCGGGGTAGTGCCTGCATCCGTCGCGGAAGGAGAGGGCATGCTCGCGGTCGTTGGCCGCCTTGGCGCCGTCGGCAAAGTCTGGCGCCTCGGTGATGCGGTCGACGGCAATGTTGACGAGGGCGTGCTCTCCGTAGTCGGCGGCCTCGTCATGCTCAATCTTGGGCTTCTCGTCGAGCGAGAGGTGCTTCTCGAGGTCGGAGGTCATTGCTGCGGCGGGGTTCGGGGTTGGACCGAGTCGTTGGTGTTTGTGTCGTGTCGGGGCTCCTCGCGGCCTAGGGGAGCTGCTGCTGTTTCTGCTGCTGCGATGATTGTCTCGTCGTTCCAACGACTACCGTTATAAGGTCTCCTCCGTGGGGCCATATCGGTACCCCGGACACCGATGAACTCTGATCGCGTCGCAGGTGCGGGGAAGCGCCGTCAATAGCAGTCAGAACATTGGGTGAGTGGGTGATGGAAAACTGTGCGCCGGCGCAAGGTTCCGGCCTCCGTCCGTCGAAGGGAGCGATGGAGCCGACCAAGGGCCGCCACGAGCCACGCGCTCCACCGTACAGATCGGCCTTGAATCGGCATCTCAGGGCCGATGGATTCGGCAGCGTCGCCTGTGCAGACACGATAGTCTTGGCACTGCTGTCGCTATAGCCGCTGCACGCTGCACGTCGAGCTTGCGCGCCGTCGACAGCGGGCCAGATCACGCGGCTTGACGGATCTTCGGCGCTTCCCGTCTCTAGTGTTGCGGTTTTCCGGATATGTGGGCAGCGGCATCGCGGGGCACATGACCTGTTTACAAATCGCATCTGTGATTGTGAGCTGTGTGTTGCCATCACGAACAAGCTGTGATGGATCATGGGACGCGAGATGGCCCAACGCTCAGTGGTGTGCTTCAGCACTGTCAAGGTCTCAGCGATAGCATGATGAACTGATACGTTCCCCCGCTTACGAGAAGGGTGCATACCTGCGCTCTTATTGAGAGTGCCCCGCCCCGCAAAGAGCATTTCGGCGCGGAGATTGTCAGTACCAGCTAGCTCTTATCGGACCGATATCAGCCCCGACGATTGCCAACACACCCCATCTGTCCCGCATCTTGCGGCTGTGGGTGCACTCACTCGGACCGACTTGGGCCCCGAGAGGAGCTTGGCAATCTGAGTTGCATCCGGGGTTGAGGCGTGCATCTGGAAGCCGCCGTCGAACCTTGGTGCCTCGGCATCAGCCGACCGACCGCCGCGCCGAACTCACCTCAAGTAGCGGGCAACGTCTAGCTGCGCACGGCGACATTGCAGCGACGGTGATATGCTGGGTACGTTGTGCCGTGGGGTTGTGGAGCGGCTACGTGGTGGTGGTGGTGCAGAGGGAGATGTGGAGATGTGGAGATGTCGACAATGTTGACGATGCGGTACTGACATCTCTCTCCAACATTGTCACTCATCGCAGCCAACAACAATGCCCAAGGACTCCACCCCGCGCGATGCTCGCCCGGGGCCTAACGTCAGCAGTAAGTCGACCCTCCACCGCTCCACTGACACTCCCAGGAGCATGCGTGAGCCCCCGTACAGCATGAGGGCCCTCTGACGCCAGGACAACTGCCATCGCATGAAGATCCGCTGTGTGGGGCGGCACCACCCCCCGTGCAACAAGTGCGCGAGCCTCAAGATCGAGTGCACATTCACCACCGAGGGCTCATCGCACCGCATCAAGACAAACCAGGAGTGCGTCGGGCTGCTGGACATCAGGGGGTGGTGGATCGCGACGCTAACGCGCCCGCAGCCGCGTTGCGTCTCTCGAGACGCGCATGGAGGCCGTGTCGTCTTCCATTCAAGGGGTGCAGGACCTGCTCCAGCGGCTACTGGATGGCAGTGCCCCCAAGGCAAACGACACGGGGGTCGTGGTCCTCAGTCCGCCCGAGTCCGAGGCATCAAGCCGCAGTACCATTGAGCTAGTCGAGCTGGTGGACCTTGACGCTGCCGACACCGACAGCGGGCCGGCGTCGCCCGCCCCGCTCCGGCGCCACACGATAGGCGAGCACTCGATCCTGAGTGCCGAGCGGCAGCCCGACAGCGACAATGAGGACAACGCCAGCCCTCTCGCGCTCCCGCGCCTCATGCACATCGTCGACGACGAGCGCGGCCGCACAGCCAAGAAGGCGTGCCGCCTCGCTGCGTGGGCGGCCATGTCGGGCCCCCACGGCGCGGTGCCGCTCGAAGCGGACGCTATCAAGCTGGGATACTGTACCGAGCGCGAGGCGGAGCACCTCTTCAACCTGTACTTTAATGGCCCGCACGCTTATCTCCCCGTCTTTGACCCCGAGGTGGATACGTGGGACAGGTGGGTCGGCTCGGGCTCGACGTGCGCTGACACCGACGCCAGCCTGCGCACACGCTCGCCGTTCTGCATCGCGGCTATCCTCATCGCGGGGCAGCTGGCCTCCACGGGGATCGGTGGGTAATAACACGCGTTGAATGGTCTGACCCGCCAGGATACACCTCGCGCGCAGGGCTCGCGCTGCGCGGCCAGCTGGTTCAACTCGCCGAGAAGATCGGTAAGTGGTGGCGTTGGTTGACGACCAACCCCTCCAACGCTCACACACCACAGCCTCCACGGCTATCTACGTCCCAACCGCTCCCCTCGAGCACGTGCAGGCCATGCGTAAGCTGCTCCCGACTGCACGCCCCGCTAACACAGCAGTTATCCTCACCAACTGGGGCGACACGGCGTGGCGGCCTGGAAGTGAGCCCGAAAGGGAACTTCGCTGACCCCAGACCTCGCCGTTGCGATGGCGTACGACCTCGACCTGCACCTCTGCCTTCCCGAACTGGTACGCGGTATGCGCGCGCCAAAGACGGAGGCCGAGATCGAGGCGGACCGGCCGCTCGTCAACGGCGCGCGCGTGTGGCTCGCCGTAAGTGTGGCTTTGGTGTTCGCATACTGACGACCGAGACGCTGAAAACGCACCTGGAGTGAGTCGACATCCGTGCGCGGCCCGCTGACCGGCCCCAGATTGTGCCATACCTACGGCCGGCCGTACCTCCTCGACAGGGACGAGTCGCTCCCCCTAGCGCGCAGGCTGCTCGAGCACCCCCTCTCTCGCGCCGACGACAGCCGGTGCGTCGTGCTGCTCGAAATCGCGGTCCTGCGCGTCGAGATCGTGCACGCGCAGGCGCGGAAAGCGAGCTATGCGGCGATCGACGCCCTCGTCGACTCCATCATGCGCAAGGTCGACGCTTGGGAGGTGTACTGGCGCGCGTACTATGCGAACGCTGGGCTTGAGCCGACGCACTTCCACGTTACGGAGCGTGAGTTGTCCATCCTTGGGCTGGCTGATAACCCCAGTCACGACGGTCAAGGACTATGCCATGTAAGTGTTGGTTAATCGGCGCTCCTGACCCCAGCCTGCAATTCAACCTCGTCCGCCTAGAGTCAATCCAGCACGAGAAGGAACTCGAGTCCATCCCCCCCGCGCGCCGCGCAGGCCTGGAAGCAGCCGCTCGCGCAGCATGCGCGCTTGTCTCGCGCGCCGCACGAGGAGACGACAACACGAAGATGCGCCACGGGAACCGGAACGTCCGTCTTGGGCTGGCGCACGCCGCGCGATACCTCGTCCACCTGGCGTGTTTGCTGCCTGACGCAATCGACCTCCCGCAGGCCGCGAAGGACATTGACAAGCTCGCCGGGCAGCTTGAAAGTTGTGGGTCTAGTAAGCGCGTCGCTGGCTGACACCAGACCCCGACTTTCCGTTCGGCCAGCTCCTCCGCCGCGTGGTCGACCAGGCGCGCAGTGTCGGCGACCAGCCGGCGCCGGCCGAGCCAGACGCTAGCGTGGCGGTGGCGACAGAGGCACTACCCGCCGCCAACGACCCCGCCGAGTTCGACTTCTGCCTCGCGGACGGCATCTTCACGTCCGACGGCGGGTGGATCGCCGCCCTCGGACAGCTGTTCCCGCCTGACCAGGGCGCCGCTGGGCTGGGGCCGGACATTGCGCCGTGGCCCGAGGCCGAGGTGTCCCCGCCGCTCGTCACGCTCTTTGACGACTTGCCGCTTGACGCTGGGGTGGTGGGTGCGGCTGCTGACGACGACCTGTGGACGACAACGGCGATGTCGTAGATGTTGATTGGGGATCCGTACCACTATACGTTGTAGTCCATGTGATGCCACCTTGACCTATCCAATACACCGTTTGGGTCCGGTCGGCACATCCGCGACCCACCCCTCCCCAAAAGTGGTCCGCGACTGGATTGGCCAGCATTTGCGGCTAGGCACCTACCTGGAACGCAGGCACGGCGTTGGGCAAGGCATGCTCCTGATGCTGTCCTGAACTCTGTCTGGCGGGAATTGATGCCTGCCTTGCTCGCGGTGCCCAGTGCGGGATTTGGTGGGCAGCAAAGTGTCCGCTTGTCGTTGCCCCAAGAGACCGCCGCCGCCTCAACACCGTCAGTTGTCCTCGCGCCCCTCCGCCCGTCAGTATGTCAGTGATTCAGTACACCCCCGCGCAATCGTAAAAGTCATCCATGCAAGGCCGCCATGATGCGGTAGATCCTCCTCCTGACTTGATATGGGTTTGGTTATGAAGTTGTGGTTTGGTTTGTTGACTGCTGATCCTCTGCTCGCTCGGCTCACAACTTGTTGAGCTTGCCGAGGACGTCGTCCTTCTCCTTGTCCTGCTGCACCTTTATTCTTGGGGCGAGCTTGTCAAGAGTGGCGTGGATCGAGTCGCGCTGGGGCGAGTCGATGGGGAGCAACACGAGCAGGGCCGTGAGGTCGCGCTGGGCGGCGGCGAGGGCGTTCCACGTGCCGATGCGCTCGTTTGCGGCCGCTCGTCGCTGCAGGGCCTTGATGTAGGTCGGGTCGTACGTCAGTGCCTTGGTGCACGCGTCGACCGTCTCCTTGTCCTTCTTCTGCGCGGCGTACACGGCGCCGAGGTTGCCCCAGATTGCGCGCTGTGCGTCGCGGATCGCCAGGTCGGCCGTCACGCGCTCGTAGCCTGCGCGCTCGTCTGCCTCGATCTGCTCGGCCTCCTCGTCGGTGATCTCGCGGAAGCGGTCACCGCCAGCGAGGTCGTCGAGCGACGGCGGAGCCAGATGCTTGGGCACGGCGGGAAGGTAGGACAGGGCCTTGAGGTAGTCGTCGCGTGCAGCGTCAAGCTTTGGTGGACGAGCAGTGTAGAGCTTGTTGCCCGCGTCCTTGAGCTGAGTCGCGCCTTCGAGGAGAGTCTGGGAGGCGGGGTTAGGAAATGTCTGAAGGGTATACAGTATGTGGGTTACAACTCACGTTGAGCTCCTCGACGGTGAGCTGCGAGCCGTCGCCAAGGTCCTTGAGGTCAAGCTTTGCGAGCCTTGAGTCGAGGGATTCCTGCTCCGGCTCAGGCTCCTCGACGACATCGGGTGTCGCAGCGGGGGTCGGGGACGTTGCCCTCTGCTTGCCCTTTGAGCTGGATGCCTGCTCTGGCTTGGAGTCGCGCGACGAGTTCTTGGGAGGAGCCGAGTCGGTGGTCGCCGATCCGGGCTCGGTGGTAGGAGGTGTCGGGAAGGAAGGCTCCTCGACGGTGGGTGTGTCGTCCACGTCCATGGGCACGCCTCGGTCGTCCTGCTCTGCCGTTTGGAAGCTTGGGGTCGAGGCTGCCGACGTGGCGCCAGACTCGGGTGGCGTGGGGACGGGGGTGAACTGTGGCTTGGAGTCGCTGGCTGCTGCTGTGGATGCCATTGGTGTGTGTGGTGTTGTGGTTGAGGATGAAGTAGAGATGGGTGAGATGGTGGGTTGAAAAGACTTGGTAAAAGTCGGGTCCGGGGGGAGGATGACGACGACGCTGGGCTTGGGGGGCAACCGAGGTTACGAGAGGTTTTGGTTTGTGTGTTGTGTGAAGTCGCTGTGTGTCTTGTCTTGTGCTGTACCTTGCAGTGAATGCTTTCTAGAGCTTCTAAGTTTGAGTTGAACGCGAGCAAGAGAGATGTTTAATAAGTGAGATGGATGCAAGAGAGTCGAGTTGTCAAAGAGAGGACCGATGACAACGGGACAAGAGCAGGGCAAATCACAATGCTCCGCCGTGAGAGTTGTCGACTAGCATTAATCCGCATTTGAGATTGTTTCTAATGAAATGTCGCTAAGAGTGACGTCAGCATTAGGATTTCCGTTGTCGGGCGACTAATGGGGAATTACTAGTGACTTCTACAGTGAGCCAGGGCGGACGAGAAGGCCGAGAGGGGCGGCTTCGACGGCTTCGACGGCGCACAGACGGCGCAGCTTGCGTCCGTCTCGGACTGCTCTTAACGGCCAGCCCCCCCGCGGTGGCCGTCAAGTCCGTCTCGCATTCCCCCTCGCTCGCTTGCTGCTTTACACGAAGGCAGAGAGCATTCTCGTCGTGGGAAACGGGGAAGATGCGAGCAGGTTCTGGGCTTTAAGGTCATCACGTGATGCCTTGGAGACGGGGCGTCAAGAGGCATTCGAAACTGGGCCTGGCGCACGTCCCAAGAGATGCTCCGTCGGCTTCTGGCGCATGCTGAAACACTTCTGACGCGGACCGAGGCGCACGGACAGAACAGAAGCAGCAGCGAGAAGGGAGAGATCAGCGCGCTGCAGATCAAAACGATCGGCACAGGGCGCAGGATCGGCGAGGTGTTGACTTCGCACCTGGCTGCCACGTGCGGTAACCACGTGGGAGCCATGTGGAATTTGCCGAAAGCGGAGATCGCTTCCAGGCCGTCGCCACTGAGCCAAAAGTCGTTGACGCATGTGGACAGCCGTCGAGATACGCAAACAGTTGAAACTAATCACATGCAACATCTTGCTTGCCGCATCGTGATCCACTCCTCTCTCGGCCGTCTACTTATACACGCAGCGTACACTCGACACGACTCTCTTCATCCCACTCCCTCTCAACCTCTGCGCACCACGCCAACACAAACACAATGACCACCGAAGCCCCCACCACCACCGCCTCCACCTCGCACAACGACAAGCGCACCGTCGCGCAGCAGCTGACGGGCATGGCGCGCGCGCTCGCCTGGCGCGTCACGGGCAACAATGTCGACAGCTACGACCCCAACAACCTGCCCGACAGCCAGCCGTCCAGCCCGACGGCCGCGGCAAACGCTGGCCCGCAGGCGTTCGCGCGCGTACGCGTGTTTGTGCGTGACGACCGTGGCATCAACCCTACGGACAAGAAGGCGCTGCTCAAGAAGGTGAGTGTGATGGTAGGGCCGAGGGATGTGTACGAAGCTGGGTGGTGGCATCCTTGCTGCTTGTGAGCGAGCAAGAGGTCCTTCGGCGCCGAGTCGCCTTGCTCGCTCCCGCAGCCTTGACCGTGGGTGGGAATGTCTCCAGCTTCGGCAGACAGTGGCCGTTCCCTCCCACCTAGAATGTGTCACGGACAGCGCTCAGTCGGCCTCGCAAACCTGCGAGGCGGCTGCGACGCCGCGACACCACGCACTGTCCGAAAGCGTCCGCCCGCGCCCCGCCGAGTGCGGGGAAGCACGCCACGCGGAGGCTCTGACCTCATTATTGTCCGAATCTGGCGGCCCCGCTCACACGCACAACGCAGCTCGACTCGGCCAAGATCAGGTTAGCCTGGCAGCTCGGCTCGATCGAGACAGACATTCTCGCGGCCTTCGGGGACGAATACTCGCTTGAGGAGACGCTTTGGGTGCTCGAGGGGCTGCTCAAGGAGAAGAAGGCGTCGATTGACGCTGGACGGGAGGCAGAGCAGTAAAGCCAGCGCCAACACGCGCAACGAGCGAATGTCAAGCCGCAACCGTCGCCATGGCCATCGCCATTCGTCGCCGTCTTCGAGACCACCCTGCCCCACACCACGACCGCTACACCCCCGCGACCGAGCCCGAACCGAGCCCGAACCCCGCCGCAGTCCGCCACCCCGCTCGCAACACAGACGCTCTTCAACGCGCGCGCGCATACCGCGCACGCGCACGTATAATGTAATACCTTTTGACGTTGACGCAGCCCCGGAACCAACTGACATCACTTGACATCACTTCTGATGTTGTGACCACCGTGCCGTGCCTCTGGCGTCGTCGTCTTATCAGATCTGCCTTGAATGCCTCCCAGGGGGGTCAAACAAGGCCACTCCGCGGGCGTGGCACTCGCATGTGGCGTGTGCGCTGCTCGACGCCATTGCTAACCCGCACGCGCCGTGTTTCGCGTTTGGTATTGAGGCTTGCGTTTGGTTTTCCGGGCCAAACCGTACCCGATAAGGAGGGGGCATGGGCCGTGGCATGGGGCCGCGTGGGGACGGGAGGGGGGAGGGCACCCCTGCCGGCGGGCAGCAGCGGGTGTGCGGTGGCGAGCACACCGTGCGCCGTGCGGGAGATTGCAACGTGCTCGCGATAACCATCGCCACCCGATCCGACTCGGGAAACCCAACAACGCTCGACGCATTCGACACGATGCATGATACCAAATCGATAAAAAAAACCAAAAGCAGCGGCGCGCACCGGGACTCTCTAGCCTCTAGGGTGTAGCTCTAGCTCTAGCTCTAGCCGGGCGGGGGCGGGGGCGGGACAGACAGGACAGACAGACAGGACGGGACAGTGACAGTGGTCTGGTCGTGGTCGTCGGGCGTAAGGACAGTGTGGCGACAACAGGGGGTACAGTGGTGGGGGGTGGTACAGGTTGAGGGGGCGGGGCTTAGACGCCGATGGCAGCGACTGGGGGTGGGGGTCAGCATGGTGCCAGTGTTGTAGCCAATGCCTCGGGCAGCGCTGCGCGCCGCCCTCAGCCCTCGGAGCACTCACGCTGCTCAGTAGTGACCGTCGACGAGCCCTTGCCGAAAGGACGCGTGACCTTGTGCGTGTTGCGCTCGGCACGGGGCGCAAGCAGCGCCTTCCAGCCCGGCGTGCCGTCGGCGTACACGGCCTCAGCGGCGGGCGGGATCCAGAGCGCCGTCATGGCCAGCAGGCCGAGCGTGGCGCCGACGCGCGAGCGGGGGAGGGCGGTGGGGGCGGGGACGGTGCGGGGCATTGCGGCGGCGGCGAGCGGGGGTACAGACAGACAATGAAGGAGACGGAGAGACAGAGACAAGCAGAGACAAGCAAGCAGGAGAAAGCGAGATGCCCCCCGGCCTCGCCGCCCACACGACCTTATTTATCCATATGCACCCCACCGCCAAGCCGCAGTTCGAAAAAGAAAACACCTCAGGAGCCGACACCCGGTTTCGAATTTTGGGAGTGTGGTGGGGTGGGGTGGGGGCAGTCGGGAGGGACGAGGGAGGGTCCGGTGAAGCGGCCTGCGGGCCAGTCGCCAGGACAGGCAAGGCGACCTCCCTCAGGCGCCCTCGACATCCCTCAGCCCGTATGCACACGACAGCGCTGCGCGCTGTACGCTTCTGATTTCGATTAGGGAGGGATTTGACGGCACATAACCTGCCTCCTTCAGGCTTCAGGGAGGGCTGATTTCGAACATTTTCCTTGTCCGACCCCTCTGCTCCGATGCGTCGAGGTGCCACTTGGGAAGGCGGGGGGCGGGGCCAAGGCGGCGACCGGAACACCTTGTGCCGCCGGTAAGGTCGCCAGCAGGCAAGCGCCGTGCTGGCCGGGTCGGTCTTGTGCGACGCGACCAAGTCAGCCTGCGTGCGTGCGAGACATCATCAGCGCTGGTTGCACGGCGAGAGATGAGATGTGCTCACAGGGAGGGCGGGGCGGCGATGGGGCACCGCCGCCGCCGTCAGTAGATGACCACCTCGAGGGCGCCGAGGCTGGGCCTGTCGGGGCGTCGAGGACCCCACCTTCGACGTCCAGCCTGACCTCATGGCCTGCGTCCGGTGCTGCTGTGTCGACGCCATGAGGTCACCCCGCCCGACATGCCGCACGCCCGGCTGCGGCTGCTCGTCATATCCGCGCGCCCGGCAACCCCTCGCCGTGTTCCTCGGCGTCTCGTACACGGTCACGCGTCACGACCTCGCCCACATTGCTCGTCACGCAAGGCGTGCTAATCGCCATCGGCGGGGGGCAGTGCGGTATGGGGTATAAGTAGCGCGCATGGTGTGGGTTACCGCGGCAGCTCGTCAACCACCCTCACCCACCCACACAATGGTCTTCGCTCTCGTCGCTTCCTTCCGCGCGGTGGACGCCGCCGCTGCTGAGCGTATCGTGGACCGTGAGTAGCAGCGAGCGCGCGGAACGAGCGGCGTGAGCGGCGTGGTCGAAGCCAACGGCACTTGCTGCCGCTGGTTGTTGCTCGTCCGTCGCTCGCTTGCTCGCCAACCCACACCTCGCCCGCTCGCACGCTGACGCGTGCTCGCTTGCCTTCAGTCCTCGGCAAGGTCCGCAACTTTGCCCTCTCGGCCGACGAGCCCGGTACGCTCGTGTACAACCCCGCGCGCAAGGCCGCCGACAGCCTCGACTTTGTCGTGTACGAGGAGTATGTCGACCAGGCGGCGCTTGGAGGTGGGTACGGAGGCGGGCACCGCGGAACGCGAAGCGGGGCGCGGGGTGCTGGGTGCGTGCGTGCACCGCTGTGCGTCGCGGCGACGCCCTGCACCGACACCCCCCTCGTGCAGCGCTCACGCCCCAGCCCACGTCACGTCCACCCAGTTCAAGACGCTCGAGGGCGAGGCGGACAAGCTGTTCGTCGGCGGCAAGGAGGGCCTCAAGATCGAGTACGTGAACCGGTTCTAGGCGGCCATGGGTGTCGGCCTGTCGGCGCATGCATCAGGCGTCTGAAGGAACAGGTGTGAGGGCAGGTCTGGCTGCTTCTGCCCGATGTTGGCGATTGATTGTCGTGGCAGTCGACCGCCATCAGCTCGTCATCCGGCTGACTGACATCATCAGCAGCACTGATCCATAACCTCGCTCTCTAACAGCGACAAGGCGGCATGACGGAACACGCGCCCTCCCTCGCACCTTTGCAGCCTCGGTGTTACTTAGTCACCGTTCAGGCTCTGCTTACGCCGCGTAGCTTACAGTACACAGCGCCATACGCAATGGTTACTCATCGCGCCTGGGTGGTGTGCCGCGTCGCCGCGCAGCCGCATATCCGCGCCGAGATATAAAGATAATGCATACGGCACAGGCATGCATGCACCGTACCACAAGACCACCAACATTATGACCGTCACGCTCATCGCCACCTTCCGCGTCGTGGACGAAGCGGCCGCCTCGCGCGTCCAGGAGCGTGAGTGTGTGCCGAGACGGCGCCGCTGACCGCCCAGTCCTCTCCAAGGTCCGCGACGTCGCGCTTAGCCCCGCAGAGCCCGGCACGCAGGTCTACAACCCCGCTCGCAAGACGACTGACGGCCTCGACTTTGTCGTGTATGAGGAGTATGCCGACAAGGCGGCCGTCGACGGTGAGTGTGAGGTGGGGGAGTGGGGGCTGTGGGCGCACCAGCGCGGCGACCCTGGCTCGGCGTGGTGGCATGCATGACGGTGAGGAGGTCGTCCGCAACTCTTCTCAAAGCGCTACGTCGATCACCCGCGACACGACACCGCCCACACACCGCGCCACGCCGTAAAGCGCAATCACTTACGCCTCGCAGCACACCTCTCGTCGGACGAGTTCAAGGCGCTCATCGGCGAGTCGGAGACGCTGCTCGTCGGCGGCAGGGCGGGGCTTAATGTGAACTACTATGCCAAGTTCTAGACTTGACTTGGAGGTGTAGGACATATGCATCGGTGGTGTTGAAGCGAGGCGGACGACTGGTCGAGCGAGTGATGGGCTGGCAGGTGGAATGATGTTGTGCACTGTCGGTTGTCGGTTGTCGTGGCGGATATCGTCATCTTGGCTCATTCGCTCGGCGGGATATCATGCCGTCTCGGTGTGTCAATGCAGAAACAGGCGTCAGCGCGTGTGTGCAGCGCTGCGTGCGGCACGGGCATGCTTTGCCCTGTGGAGCGAGTCCTTCACTCCGTCGGCACTGGGTCGTCGAAGCTCGCCATGTTCTTGATGCCCAGCCAGGCGGTGGAACGGTGGTCACTTCCGCCCATGTCTCGGTGATGAGACCGGACGCGCCGTCTACACCGTCCACAGCCCCCTGATGGCCCCTGACGCGTCCACAGCTCCGACGTCAACCACAGCCCCCTCCTCGACGTCGATAACCTCGTTCTAGACGTGTTGAGTGTTCGGTGAAGAAGCTTAGTCACGGCTCGGTGAGCCCAAGCCCCGTTCAACCGCCGACGACCTCGAGCTTGGCGTTGGTGTTCGTCATGGCGAGGTTACTAATCGCACTGATCACGCCGAGCGCCGTGCCGCACCGTTGGGAGGTATATAACCCGTGCGTGCGCAGCTCGGAGCATGCAGACTATCGCACCAGCAGCAACAAACCACACCATGACCGTCACCTTCACTGCCTCGTACCGCGTCGTCGACGCCGCTGCCGCCCAGCGCGTCCAGGAGCGTGAGTCGCTCCCACCATCTCTGGGGCAAGTTCGTTCGCTGACGCCCGTTCCCGCTCAGTCGTCCGCGCAGTCCGCGACGCGAGCGCCACCGAGCCCGGCACGCTCGTCTTCTCCCCCGCACGCAAGGCGGGCGACGACCTCGCGTTCTTCGTGTATGAGGAGTATGCCGACCAGGCGGCGCTTGATGGTGAGTAGGGCTGGGGGGAGGTTTTGGCGTGCCGCGGAGGTGACTGCGGCTTGTCACCGGGATGCCCTCGGCGCCGCCGATATGACGGCGAGGCGTCGAGGCGTCGTTCACTCAGGGCAGGCGGGTGCGCGGCGCGGCGCCGGCCTCGGTCGGTCGGTGTCGCGGGCTCGTCGGCCCGCAACGCACCCGCAAGGCCGCCAGCAAGCCACGCCACGAGTTGGAACGCATACTAACTCGCACGCAGCGCACCTCGCCACGCCCCAGTTCCAGGCGCTCATCGGCGAGGCGGAGACGCTGTTCGTCGGCGGTAAGGCCGGCCTCAAGATCGAGTACTATGACAAGCTGTAGCTGGCGTGATGCATCTGCTCTTGCTACTGCTACAGTTCCAGGGCTGCAGTCCGCCCGAGACATTGCTTGCCCTTGCGTTGTGTGTCTTTGCTGGAACGCGCGCTCGTTGCCTAGCTCGTGCGTGGCACTCGCCGATCTTGTCGTCATGTTGTCTCACTCCTCTCGGCAGCGCTGCGCTCTCGGTCGGCGGCAAGGAGTGGGCTCCTGGCCCCAGATACGACCAGAGCAAGCATGCACACGTTGCAGCAGCCCAGCCCAGTCCTCATGCACCCTCCCCCACTGCACGCACCCTACAATTGATTGCACGTCGTCACCGCACAATCCCTGGCAGGCACGAGCTTCCGGCACTCTGTCTTGCGCCAGCGGCGGCGCCGGCAGCGGGAGCGGGAGGAGGAGGGTGGCATGTCGGCGAGACATACTCTGCACATCACCACGTTGGTCCGAGCTGCGTTGCTGCTGCTACTGCACGGCATACATATGTGAACTGCTGCTGCTGCTGTTGCTCTTATCACGCACACATCGATACCCCCTTCACCATGGTCATGAGTGAGTGGAATCTGGCAGCGGCATGCCGGCAGCAGCGGGCTCCTCCTCTTCGTCACCCCAGATCTCGACGTTGCCCTCCGCCGGCATTTGCCTCGGCGCTACTGGTGTCGTCGGCGAGGGAGCGCTGCGCCGACCACAAGCTGCGCCGAGCACCCCTTCGCCGACACCGACGCCGTTGCAGGGGCCGATAGCGCAGCTGGCGACCTCGCTGCCCCCTCCCCACTGCTTCGTCACCACCGCCAGGAACGTAATCACCATTGCGTGGCAGGGGTCGAGGTGACGAATAAGGGGTGCCAAGTGGCCAGGTGGCTGCTACGGAAGCCCACCTACCCGCTGCCGCTGCCCGTGTACCGGCGGAACGCACAACTGACAACCCCAGAAATCTACTACTACGAGGCCGGCGCATGGTCGCAAGCGCTCGAGCTCGCGATCGCCGAGACGGGCTACGACGAGGACGAGGTCGAGTGGGAGCGCGTCAACCTGCGCTCCGGGGCAAACTTTGACCCCAAGTACCTCAAGCTCAACCCGCTTGGCCTGATCCCCATCTGCGAGGTCGACGGCAAGATTGTGCGCGACAGCGTCAACGTCGCCAAGGAGATCCTGCAGCGCGCACCTGGCGGCGCGGGGGAGCTGTCGGCTGAGCACGCCAAGCTCATCGAGCAGGTGAGCGGGCGCGAGTAGGGGACGACCTGCAGGCCGACACGCGGCCGAGGCCAGCCACGACAGCAGTGTCCACCCACCACAAACGGCCGCTGACACCACCCCCAGGTCCACGACGCATCGCGCGACCCCAAGCTGTTCGGCCTGTACCCCTTCGACGCGGCCGACCGCGAAGAAAAGGCGTCGGGCGAGGTCTTCCAGTTCATCAAGGGACGACAGACCGCGCTGGAGAAGTATCCTGCCGAGGCGCCCGAGCTGGCCGAGTTCTACAAGGGCAAGCTCGAGGACAACACGGTGCTGTACGACTTTTACCAGGGCAAGCTGGACGCTGCGGGCGAGGACAAGGTGTTCGCGCAGGGCAAGGCCGTGTGGGCGAGCGCCGGCGAGCTCGTCCACGGCCCGCTGACTGCCGCGCTCAAGACGGCCTCGCCCTTCCTGGCCGGCGACAAGCCCGGCGAGGCAGACTACCATGTCATCGTGTGGCTTGCGCGCGCCATCTCGCTGAGCGGCACCGAGCAGGGCCAGCCCGCAGACGTCGGCCTGCCCAACCTCCACAAGCGCATCGGCGGCCCCGAGATCGACCCCGCCGTCGCAAAGTACTGGGAGACGTGGCGCGAGCGCGAGTCGTTCACCGAGAACGAGGTGTGGTAGACATAGATGTGCATGATGCAGACGCAAGTGGCTTGGAGTGGTGGGCGGGCTTGGCGGCGGCGAGTAGGCCGAGGTCATGCGGTATGGCCGTGCCCGAGATCTCTTCGTCGTCGGTGCGTCATTGTTGCTGCATCGTCTCGCGACAACATTCCAC
Source organism: Vanrija pseudolonga (assembly GCF_020906515.1). Lineage (NCBI taxonomy): Eukaryota > Fungi > Basidiomycota > Tremellomycetes > Trichosporonales > Trichosporonaceae > Vanrija > Vanrija pseudolonga. Next base: position 4,364,399 of record NC_085850.1, on the reverse strand, counting down.
GTCCACACTCACACTCACCACCACCACCATGACCCTCGTTATCGTGATCCAGCTGCGCGCAAAGAGCTTGCAGGCAGCAGATCGCGTCCAGCATCGTGCGTACCGTGGCACTGGGCTGGGCTTGACTCTGGCCCGCCCGCCCTGCACCCCGCACGACGCAGCGCCGCTGACACCCCAGTCCTCGCCGGTATCCGCGACACGGCGCTCCTCACCGAACCTGGCACGACAATGTATCTCACCACGCGGGCACAGGCGGACCCGCTCGAGTTTCTCCTGTTCGAGGAGTACGTCGACGAGCTGGCACTGAAGCGTGCGTGGGTCGGGGTGCGGGGGAAGGAGACGGAGAGGCAGGGTTAGGCCGCTGACACCCCCGCGACAGTGCACATGTCCTCGCTCCAGTTTCAGGCGCTCAAGGAGGAGGCGGACGGCTTGTTCGTCGACGGCATCAAGGGGCTGCGGATTGCCTACTATGACCGGTTCTAGCGACCAGCAACTGCAGCAGCAACGGCTTCGCCACCCACAACCACACTGTAACATGACATTTGGACCCCGAGCACGCGACTTGTAGACTGGAACGAGGATGCATCTATAGGCAGAGACTATGGACGAGGGTGAATAGGCAGGACCGTCACAGGGCGGTTCAGGCCTCGATGTCAGCCACGACAGTCTCGACGATGCCCTTGGCCTTGGGCACCCAGCCGAGCGCGCGCGCCTTCTTGCTCTGCGCGAGCACGCTGCTGCCGCCAAACATGTATCCCTTGCCGGTGCCCTCCGGGATGGAAATCGCGCCGGCAGCCTTGACCTCGCCCTTGGCGTGGAGCGCGTCGCCAATGGCAGTGACAACGTCCTTCCAGTTGTGCTCGCCAACGCCAGAGTAGACCAGGTTGGACCAGCCGCGCTCGGTGCCAGCCGTCTTGGCGGGGTTCTGGAGCGCGTGGGCGAGGACCGCGAGGTAGAGCGAGGTCAGGTCGGAAACGTGCACCTGGGATAATGTCAGCGCGTGGTGCTGGAAGAGAGTCTGGACCTCAGCACTCACGTTACCCCACACGTTCTCGCCCTTGCCGATGTAGGCCGCCTGCCCGTTCTCCTTCGCGTACGCGACGTAGTCGGGCACCTGGAGCGAGACCTTCTTTCCGGGGCCCTTGCCGACGCCGTAGACGGTGGGCGAAGTGACGACATAGGCCGAGATGAGGCCACGCTCAGCGGCGCGGACGACGAGGCGGGTGCCGGACTGGAAGTAAGCCGTGTCGGGGAGCGCCTCCCAGCGCTCGGGCTCGTCGTCGCTCCACTTGGCGCCAGTGGGCGCCTCGCCGTCGGTACCGGAGAGGACAGTTCCAGTACCGACCGTGTGGATAAGGACCGGCTTGGTGTGGGTCGCGGCGCGCTGCTCGAGCGACTCGATGATCGCGCTGATCGCGGCGTCGCCGCCGCCAAAGGGCACGGCAAAGTTGACGACGACGTCGTGGGCCGCAGCCAGAGGGCCAACGGTGTCGGCCTCGACCGAGCCGAGGTAAACGTTCACGCCGAGGGGCTTGAGGAGCGGGATTTGGGCCTCGGAGCGCACGAGGGTCGTGATGTTGGCCGCGGGGTGGGTCTTGAGGAGCTCGACGAGGAAGTCGCCTGTGGTGTGAGCGGGCTGCGGTCAAGAGTCTCATCCAGCCTACTCACCGCCCATGTAGCCGGCGGCACCGAGGATGAGGATCTTGGGAGAAGACATTGCGTTGGTGTGGTTGGAGAGCTTGTTGAAGTGAGAAGGTTGAGTGAGTTGGTGAGTGTCGAGGACGTTGTCAGGCCTTGTTAAGTACTCGTCGCGACGGCCAACTTGGGCGCACCTCGCAGCAAAGGCATGTGTGCTAGTCCAACTTGCTTACATCTTGATTCAGTCAGCAACGCAGCAAGCTGCAGTAAGCTCCAGTCAGCTCGTTGATCTTGTTGCAGCGTAAAGAGTCTCGATGATGGCTGATGAGAAAGCAAAGCATGTGATGGTCGGAATGTCTCACTTTCGTCATGCCCCCATTTCGACGGTTTAAAGCGGAACTTCCGTTCAATCGTGCACTTTCCCATCTCCCATCTCACCTCGTCATCACACCCAAGCCGCATCTCGTTACGAATCACGATCCCCTCGTCCCGCCCTCAAACCCTTGCACGTTGCACCTTGCACCCTCCTGCATCCTGAACCAGGGAGGGGGAGCAGAGGGGAGGCTTATCTATCACCCACGCCGACCGCGCGTCAGGTGGATCTCGGCGAACACCATGCCGGAGACTCACGGGCGAGACGACGGAGGTTCCGTAGACGACCACGAATCATCATCACAACCCCCAGAGAAGAAGCAGCGGCAGGCGCGCCGCGCTCTCAGTTGTACAGAGTGTAAGCGGCGCAAGACAAAGGCAAGTGGACGGCTGCTGGATGCTGCGTCAGCCAATGTGTTTGGACACCGAGCTCACCTCACGCCCACCCCAGTGCTCTGCCCTCGGTAAGACACCATGCGACGCCTGTGTCCGGCGCGGCCGGCCAGGCGAGTGTGTCTGGATTGATGCGGAGGCACACAATGGGTGAGTTGCCAGTATGCAGTCCATAACTCACTCTCAGTCCGGCGTACGCGCTCACGGCCGACCTCGACTCGCTGCGGCGGCAGGTCGAGGAGCTGAAAGAGCTGCTTCAGGTGCAGATCACGACCACGGCCGGAGTGCTAGCGCGGATCGCCGAGGCGGCGCCTGTCTCAGCCGTGCCCCAAGCGGCACACGGCACCCCGAGAACCACTAGCAGCGGTGCGGCATCGGGGCCGGCTGGCACCTCAGCGGGGTCGGTAGCGGCGCACGATTCCGGCGAAGCGAGCGTCGGGCGGCGCGCCAGCACCACGCGGATGCCGCGGAGCGCGGTCGAGACGACGCTCAAGGGCTTCGAGGCGAGCGTGGTCGGCACGCTGCCCGGCACGCGGTTCGTCGGCCCCGGCTCGGTGGTACGCAATGCGGCCAGCATTCGCAGGGGGGACGCGACAGCGGCGCCGCGCGCCACGGCGCTCGAGCGGGCGTACGCCCTCCTCCCGCCCGTCGACCTCGGCCGCGCCATCGTCGACGAGTACTTCCGCGGCCCGCTCAACCGCGGCTGGCCGGTGAGTCGTAGGTGTGGCGGCGCCGGCGCTGACCCCAGATCGTCGAAGAGGTCACCTTCCGCCAGAAGTTTGACGAGTACATGAGCTTCAAGCCCCTCGAGGGGACCATGGACCAGATGTCGTGGCTCGCCGTGTATCTCATGGTAGGTATCGGTGCCGGCGTGGGCTCGACACGGCGCGTGGAGGGAGGGGGAGAGCATGCGGCAGCCCGTGATGCCCAGGTCGACCTCCTCGCCGGCCACCGGCAGACGCACCTCGCTCACACCGACCGCAGATGCTCGCGTCGACGACAAAAATGAATCACCACATGCGCCGCTTCTCCAACCACGATCCATCAGACCTGCCTCTCGCCCTATATTTTGGGGCGATGGACTGCCTCGACGCAGCAGACTACCTCACTGTCCCCCAGATTCGACATCTTCAAGTCGTTGTAATGTCGCTAACCTTCCACTTTGTGAGTAGCCGTGCCGGCTCACAGTTGACGCGTGATTAGCACTTTGCGGATGTCAACGCACAGGGCAATATCGCGCTGCGTAATGTCGACGCCGCGATCAGCACCTGCCAGTGGCTCGAGCTCGACATCCTTGAGGACGACCCAGCCGCACTGCCGGCTGATGATGCGGCGCTTGTTGGGCTCTCCCCAGTTCAAGGCCTCGAGCTCGTCAAGCGACTCGTTCACTACCTATGCTTTGCCGATGGTACATTCCAAAAGCGATTAGGACTGTGGCGGTGGTGTCATAGTAAGTTGAGATACTTGTGCCGCTGCTAGCCTTTCAGACCTCAAAACGCCCTTCCCGGGCAACTACATTGATTTGTGGCATCTGGACGACGAGCGACCGCTCACCGAGCTAACGAGCGCGACGCTTCCGAGGGTGAGTCTCTCGTCGACGACGTCGCCCACTTGTTCGAGCAAGGCAACCTCGCCGAGCTCACAGCCATGGCCAAACAAGCTCACACACATCAGATCGGAAGTGCATTCGCGACTACCATCGCAATGTACCACCGGCCAGAGGGCTTCTCGTACGAGACCATGCTGGCCTACGACCAGGCGCTCCGACGTGTGCTCGACCAGCTTCCCACCACCACTGGCCCCCTCTCGTCGTACTGTGAGACTCCAACACACCGCGGCTGCTAACCCGCAGGGATGATGCACATGATCAACTGTAGTATCCACAATCGCATTCTCCGCCTTCACCGCCCGTACATGTTCCCCAGGCACACCGATCTTATCGAGGCACTTGATGCGCAGGCAAGTGCGCGGGCAGCGGTCCACAGCTCGCGTCGGATCATCGAGATCCAGTTAATATTCAACGACAACCCCCTCATCAGGCCCAGGTGCGTTACACCTCCAGGGTGCATAATGCTAAACAGTACAACAGATTTGTGCACATCTGGATCCTCGGCGCTGTACTCGTCCTAGCCATCGACTACGTGTCTGGCTCGCGGGAAAGCAGGACGTCCCTGCTCCAGTCGCTCGAGATCTTCAACCAGTCGTATGTCTCACCCGACGACAGTCCCTACGCGACGGGCATTGGGTCGCGCGACATCATGCGGCAGTGTGCGCAGGCTGTCGACGCCATGCTCGCCGTGGCTGACGACCGTCTCGAGCGTGGCATAACGCCGACAGATGAGGGAGGCATGAACGGATACTTTGCCAGAGTGGCGGACCGCATCTGTACGTCGGTTCGAGATTGATGCCCCAGCGCTAACAAGGTACAGCTGCCACTGAGCAACAGCACGCCGTCGACGTCTTGCCGTATGACGCCCTTGCTGCGCTCTTCCCCGACCTCTCGGACTTTGAATTTTCCTTCCTCACGGCCTCGGGCGGCCAGTAGCGTAGTCTGTGATGCAACGCTCCCCAGCGACCGTATGTGATGCTGCTGCTGCTACCCCTAGTCGAGACGCATCTTCTCCACCTGCTCCTCGACCGAGCCGGCTTCAGAAAACGAGTCCGAGTCGTCCCGGGGGTTGGCGTACACTCGCTCTGCCATGCGGTAGCCGCCGTACCCGACGAGCGCCACGAACGAGATGATGAACAGGAATGTGCCTGGCTTGAGATGCAGCAGCGGCTGGCCGCCGAGGTGCTTGGCGTCGTTGCCGAGCTCGGGGGCCCAGTAGTCGTCCGTCTCTGTCCACCCGTTCTCACCAGGCTGCTGCTCCCAACCGAGCTTGGCGTCCGCCATGCCGGATGTGTGAGCTGCCAGCTGTCGCTGCATGCGCCGCGCGCTAACCAGCACTGCAGGGCCAGCGATCTGGTCCCAGGAAAGGAGGACGGCGAGCTGGATGATCCAGCGGCGCATGGGCGTTTGGCGGCGGTACAGCGCGTACCCGAGCCCGCACCACGCCAGGACGATCTGCGCCGCCAGGCCGAGAAGGAACACGGCGTGGAAGAACTCGGCGAGGATCGTCTCGCCCATGAAGACGAGGTAGCCTAGCTTTGCGAGCACGGTGAAGAAGATGGCCGTGAGGGAGGCGTGCGAGAGCCGCTGGAGTGTCGTGCGTGCGCGGAGTCGCGGTGTCGGGGAGGTCGGCGAGGGGCTCGGGGCCGAGGGCGAGTCGTACCACGACATGGCGAGGAGCGGGCCGAGGCGAGCTGCGAACATGGCCAGTGAGCGAGGTGAGTGGGAGAGACATGGCATAGTGTGCTCCGTCTCTTGTATGTCCTGTTGTGCACCATACCCGGTGCCAAGCGGCGGTGGGCAACAAGGGGCACCGGGCGCTGCGGCGTGCGTACTTACTTCTTGACAACGGGCGGCCGGCGACAGGTGTTTGCTCGCCGACGGGAGGCTGGGCACGAGGCACGCCGCGACGGCGGCAGCCGTAGCCGTGGCCGTGGTCCACATCTCCTAGGAGGTCAGCAACAACGGAGAGCGTGTCAGAGACCCATCACGTGTGGCGACCAGCCAGCCGCGCCCCCGCGCCGACCGGCACGGCTGTCGCTCGTTCCTGGGAAACCAATGTGGGCTGGCTGGTATCAAGGCGGCGGCGGTATGCTTGACTGGGTTTGTTTGGGCCCAGGCCGGGTCAGTGTCTGTCGGTTCGTCGGTGTCAGTGTTGTTTGGTAGCACGTTGTCAAGGCGAGGTTAGTGACCAGCCGCTCGTGGCTCGAGTTAGTCGAGGCGAGGCGAGTCGCACGCCGCCCAGTCAACCCCTTGCGTCGCGGTGCGGTATGACGGTAACGAGCGGGCCGCAAACAGCTACGAGGACACCGCAGAGCGGCGAGGTGCTGGATCGAGCATGCTCATCGCGATACCCACAGTCTCAGGCTGCCGGTCGTTGGAGGCGAGGAGGTCCGTTGTTGACGGGGAGGCGGTTGAGCGTCACAACAACGACACGCCCACAGTCTGCAGCACGTAGGAGCTTGCCCGAGTCGAGAACCCCAATGCTGAATGGTCGAGGCTCACAGCACCTCTTCAGCTTGCTGTGACGACAGCCAGGTCGTTGTAGCTGCAGACACTGGCGATAAATCGTTGATTCGAAGAGTTGTCGAGCAAGGTTTGTTGACAAGGTCGAAGTTGGATGATAAAGTGACACGATGCAAAACATCTCTCTAAACCAACAACCTCACCCGTGCCCGCGACCGCAAATCATCGCCAACAACATCCCCCAGCGCATCAAGCAGCGCGACACGATAGCTCCCCCTCCCAGGACCAGCATGCTCAGCAGCGAGCTCCCCAGCGACAGAGACGGCAAGCACGGCGCCAACAGCAGCGGCGAACACGTCCCGCTTGTCTCTGCCGCCCACGGCGCCGACGTACGCGCCGAGCACCGACCCAAGACCACACCCCGTGCCCGTCAACTCGCCGAGCCTTGCGCTCCCGTTCGACAGCGCAGCCACCGCCTCCCCGTCGGAGATGTAGTCGACCTCGCCGTGGAGGACGACCACTGCGCCGAGTTGCGTCGCGAGGCTGCGCACGACCGACGCCGCCGTCGCGGGATCGATGCGGCCCGAGTCGACGCCGCGCGACAGGCTATCGTCCTGGCGTAAGCAGCCTGCTCACGGCGAAAGTAGCTTACCGCGCCAGCTAGGTAGGCGATCTCGCCCGCGTTCCCCGTGACCACGGCCAGCTTTGAGCCCAGCACCTCGGCGGCCACTTCCTGTCGGTACGCCGTCGCGCCGACGCCAACAGGATCAAAGATGACGGGCTTGGCGTGCGCGTTTGCCGCGGCGACAGCGCGCGCAATGGTGGCGCGCTGCGCTGCGTGGATGGTGCCAATGTTGATGAGCAGCGACGAGGTGAGCTGCGCCAATGTGTCCTGTTCCTCCTCCGCCCTGGGGAGGTCAGATTGACGGCCCAACTGACACAAACCTACAGAGACATGATTGGGCTCCCGCCCACCGCGAGCGTCCAGTTGGCCTGCTCGTTCGCCGACACGATGTTCGTGAGCTGCACCACGAGCGGCGTGCTCGCCCTTGTGCGGTCGACGATGGCCGCTGCCGCGTCGACCAGCTGCTCGGACGTCCAGGTGTGCGCCATGGTGAGGGGTGCGTGGCGGTAAAGCAAGATCTGACAAAACTAGCCCCAGGTTAGACGCACAAAATGTCTGACCATCTGTACCCAGACACGATCGGGGCATGCACATACCTACCGGCCCGACAAACGACAGATACACCGAAGCGAGCCCCGCACAGTCCTTATCACGCCATCAGCTCCGGCGCTGACGCCGCCGGAGCCCAGTTACCCTGGGAGCTGCGAGATTACGCCGAGAGATATCCAACCGCCAGTGCACATCGACGCATTTGGCACGCCCAGCTCCGTAACTGCGCGCGGGGCTGGGGATGGCGTTTGCGATGCGGAGTGTCGTAGCCATGGCGAGATGCCCGTGCGACCGGCTTCGGAGGTGCGAGGGGCGTGCGCGCAGGCATCGCCCGACGTGCTGGGCTCGGAGCTGGCAGTTCGCGTGACGATGACGAGATGCCGGTGCCGCCGGCTTTGATTACGAAGGGTAGGCCCCTACACACTCGATTTGTCTTGTTGACATTACGCTTACCTATCAACCCCTCCGGGATGGCGACAGCAGTACCTCCGGGACGCGGCGACCGGGGCTGAGACCTCGCACGGCGATGACGAACGGCCTTTGCCGCCGGGTCTGAGAGGTTAGTGCGAAGCGGCCAGCGTGCTGACTCCGAGTTATTCTTGACGACGGGCCGGGCTCTCACCGCTGAGGTCTGCAACAACAAGCTGAACAACATAGTGCTCGAGAATCTGTGTCCGAAGTGGATCGGCAGAGTTCTCCAAAAGTCGTCTCTCGAGGCCTGCGTCTTTGGCTCTCACTGCACATCACCATGGCCACCGCCATCACTATGGCCACCGGCACCACTATGGCCACCGACATCTCGCCCGTCGCGCTCGCGACCGCTGCCCTTGGACTCGTCATCGCGCTCCTGGTGCTCAAGCGCATCGTTCCTCCGGCGGCGGTCCGCGTCCTCCCTGGACCAGATCAAGCCCACTGGCTGTATGGCCACGAGTGGGACGTCTATCGTCACCCGGCCGGGCGACTATGGAACGCCTGGTCGAGGTCGTACGGTGCTGTGTTCAGATACCGAAACGCCTTCTTCGTGAGTCTCATAGAGGAGCTGTCACGCTGACCCCAGAACGGGTGGACCATCGCCGTGGCCGACCCAGCAGCTGCCCGGGCCATCCTGCAAAACGACGGTGTGGCCTTCCACAAGCCGCCGTTCAACCGCGCGACCAACGAGCGCCTGCTGGGCCGTGGGGTCATTTGGGCGGAAGGCCAAGATCACCGGCATCAGCGCCGCCTTCTCAGTCCGGCGTTCAGCAACTCATCGATCAAGGCTGTTTCTGGCGCGTTCTACCGCACCGCAGAGGATGTACGTTTCGATACCCCCCGGGCTCGCTAACTAGTAGATCAAGGACGCGTGGCACGCCCTCCTCGACGGCACGGGTGACGATGTGGTCAACGTGGCCGAGTTCATGTCGTCCGCGGCACTCGATGTCATTGGCGCCGCTGGGTTCGAGCACGACTTCAAGGCCGTCCGCTCTGCCACGGCTGAAGCCCGCTCCGTGACTGACGGGTTGGCGGCTGCCCTCGGCGCTCCGCCGAGCTTCAAGATCTTCGCTGTAAGTGACACATGGCGGCGCAGCGCTCACATCAGTCCCTCACACTTGCGAAAGCCTTTCCGACCATCTTTAACCACGCACCGTTAAAGGCGATCCGCAACCAGCGGGCGTCCAAGGCCGCGATTGACAAGGTCGCAAGAGGCGTGCTGTCGCGGGTTGAGGCGCAGGGTGCCAGTGAGGGCAAGAGCGTGCTGTCCATCCTTCTCGCCGAGCGAGCGAAGGGGTCTGGCCTCGACGACAGGCAGATCCTTGACAATATTTCAACCATGATCACGGCGGGTCATGAGACGTAAGCCAACTGGGGAACAGCACTGACGCCAGCACCGGCATCACCCTCTCATTTGTACTGTACGAGCTCGCACGACACCCAGACATCCAGGCTCGCGTGCGCGCCGAGCTAGTAACACACTCGCCGACCCTTGAGCAGCTACAGGACGGTGCCGCGCCGCTCCTCGACGCCGTGATCAAGGAGATCTTGCGCCTGTACCCCGCCAACATCCGCATCATCCGGCGTGCAGAGCGGGACACGGCGGTGCCACTCGCCTTTCCCCTGCAAACTTCCAAGGGCACACTCAACTCCATCGTCATACCAGGCAACACGGACGTCGTTCTCCCCATCACAGCCATCAACCGCCTCGAGTCGTGCTGGGGGGCCGACGCAGATGCCTTCCGCCCCGACCGCTGGCTCGATGACGGCAGCATTCCCGAGGCGGTGAAGCACCTCCCCGGAGGATACGACCACATCTTCACCTTCATCTCTGGCCCGCGAGCGTGCCTCGGCATGCGGTTCGCCCTTGCCGAGATGCGTGTGATCCTCTCCACGCTTCTGACCAACTTCTCCTTTACGCCCGACAGCGAGAGGCCGTTGGATATTGTGTCGCCGACGCAGATCATGCTGCGTGCGCAGGATGCTGAGAGGGGAGTGTATGGCGTGCCGCTTGTGATCAGGCGTTTGGATTAGACATAGCATGTGGTGGGATGCAGCAGGTGTGCATGAAATGAATGGGAGGCTGTCACATCCTACTGAACTCCGAAATGCGAACAAGCACCAAACGGGGAAGCAAGAGGCCGCCCAACTCCAGCTCGCAAGGCAAGCTGGATCACAGCGAGGTGAGCCCCAGCGTATGCACAGTACGAGGCTATCTGACCTCTCTTTCGGAAACACCAAGTCGCACGCCACAAACTATTCTGGCTCGCCACACTCCCGACCGCCGAGCCGAGGGATCTGCCACAGTTCCCATCACCTCACCTCGGAGCTGGAAAGCACGCACTCGAATTGGCGACTGTAGCGCACGCTTTGCAAACCCCAGCGCCAAGGCATGAGTAAGCCCGAGCTCAAGGCTCGCGGAGGCCAGTGCGCGCGCTGGCCGGAGTGAGTCGGGCGAAAGGCCGGACGATGACCACGGGCCGGCCGGCCATCGTCGTCGACGGCGACGGTGACCAGGTGGTGGCGCGCAGTCGCCGGCGGCCCACATCCGTGCTGACGCTCGCGATCGCCATGTCGTCGAGTCCGAGAACATTCGGATTATTCTGCGAGCGCCCCGCGTCTCGCCCCCTCGCAGCGCCGAGCAACAGGCCACATGTCGTCATCTTCATTTCGGGAGTGGAGAGCCGGTGGGAGATGAGGGGCAAGGAGGACTGGAGCATCGAGGCGGGCGAGCGGACAACTGGCCGCGCACAACACCCCGGAGCTGGGGGACTGATTGCGATAGCACGCATCATCGCCATCCGCTCCGGGCCTCCGTGAGAGCAGCAGCTCCGGTCGCCCCTGAGTCGAGGGGAGTCGAGGCGGCATGTGGCTGAGGCAAGGAGCGTTTTTTGCTTGGCCCAAGCTATTCTCGTCGTTCTATTCGTTTATCGCGCCGTCGAGATCCGGCTGGAGTTTCCCAGACCCGCGGCACTACTGATCTTTTATAAGCCTTCGTGCGGGCGGCTGACAGCATGCTCCTCATCCACAACTACTCATCAGTATGGCGGAAGCACACCCCTCGGCCGCAAGCAGCGACACGGACGCGCAGGACGCCGCGGACTTGGTGAGCTCAGAGCCGCGGCTACCAGCAGCTACAGCCTGGCCATCGCTGACCCACACTCCAGGCCCAGATCGGGTACACGCCCGTCCTGAAGCGCACGTTTGGCCAGCTCGAGGCGTGGGCCGCGTCCTTCTGCGCCATGAACTTTGTCGGCGTGACCCGCATGCTGCTGTTCGTGGGGCTGATGTGCGGCGGCCCCCCGGCGGTGTTTACGAGCTCGGTGGTGACCATCTTTGGGGTGACGGTCACGGCGGCCGTGTTGGCCGAGATTTGTTCAGCGCTGCCAGTACGTATGCCCCCTCCCAGCTCTCCATCTCCCACTCACGCCCCCAGCTCAACGGCTCAATCTACGTCTGGGCCTCGGAGGCCGCAGGGCGTAAGTGGGGCCGCCTGGTCGGCTTCGTCGTCGGCTGGTGGGCGTCGACAGCGTGGATCTCGTTCGTCGCGTCCAACTCGCAGGGCCCGGCGCAGTACCTCCTCTCCCTGGGCATCATCTACGACCGCTCCATTCCGGGCGGGTTCAACCCCGAGTCGCAGGCGTACCGCGGCGTCCTGTTCGCCGTGTCGCTTGGGTGCATGTGGCTTGCTATCGGGCTCAACTACCTCCCGCCAAGGTTCTTCAAGTGGACGTTTAGGTTCACGGTCGGGCTGTTGTTCCTCGACTTGTTGCTGGTGAGTGGGACCTGGCCCTTCGGTGTCGCGCCGCGCTCACACCCCAGTCCATCACTTGGCTCCCCGTCGGCGTCCACCGCACGTACGGCTTCCGCTCCGCCTCCGAGGTCTTCACCAAGACGGCCAACTCGACCGGCTTCGGCTTCGGCTGGGCGTGGGCCCTCTCCTTCTTCTAGTACGTCTGCTCCCACCGCCCGCTGCATCGCTGACCACGCCTAGCGGCGGTTTCACCACCTGCGGGTACGATGCCGCGGGGCACGTGTCCGAGGAGACCAAGTCGGCGTCGACGACCTCGGCCCGCGGCATCTTCTACTCGGCGCTCATGTCGTCCGTGCTCACGCTCGTCTCGACTATCGTGTGGCTGTTCTGTATCCCGCCCATCGAGCAGTTCTACGCGTACACCGCGCCGCAGCGTAAGTCACCTGTCTGGGCCCGCCACTGACCGCAGCCTTTGTCCAGGTGTGGAACGACTCGATCGGACGCGGCGGCGCGACCTTCATGACGGTCCTCGCCGTGCTCGGCGCCATCATGTCCACGTCGTGCGCCGTCACGGCCTCCTCGCGCCTCATCTTCGCCGTCGCGCGCGACGGCATCCTCCCCGGCTCAAAGTGGATCGCGACCCCGAACGCGCAGGGCGTGCCGACCAACGCCGTGACCGTCATCGCTGGCCTGTCGACCGCGCTCCTGCTCATCTCGATCGGCTCGCAGGTGGCCTTCACGTCTCTCCTCAGCGCCGCGGCGGTGGGATCCATCTCGGCGTACGCGCTCATCGCCATCTGCCGATTCGCCGTCACGCCGCGCGAGTTCAAGAACACCAAGTGGAGCCTCGGGCGCTGGGGACCGGCGTGCTACGTGGTTGCGTTTGCGTGGAACTTGTTCCTCCTGGTGGTAAGTTGCCTCAGTGCTGGCTCAGTTTGCCGCTCACGCCCACCCTCCAGATCCTCTACTCGCCCCTCAGTTACCCCTTCACGGCGCAGAGCTTCAACTTTGCCATCGTCATCATGGCCGGCGTGTCAATCTTTGGCATCCTCTCGTGGTGGCTCGTGCCAGAGGACAAGTGGCTGCGGCCGGCGCTCATCGACGCAATGCGCAAGCACGCGTACGACGAGGAGGTCGACGAGAAGCGCGAGAGCGACAAGGTCAAGGCGTAGGGTGCGAAGAGTGTATACATTGGGATTAGAATACATTAATGGGATGCGCTGCTTTCGTCAGCAACAGGAGGCAACTCGGCGCCAACTCACCTTATACAGAAAGTTTCAGGCCAACCAACCAGTGATGCAACTCTGGCTACCAGAACTGAGTGTTGGTTCCAAACTCGCTCTGGCGCGTGTTGGCCTTCGCAGCTCCGTCCCCGCCCGGCCTGCAGAGGAAGCAAGTCTTCGGCGTCGGCGCAGCGGCATGGTCGCGCTGGTGGACGAGCATCCGGCGCGCGAACGCCGCGTCGCCCGCGGTCGTCTTGAGGGCCGCGCGGGTGTCGGCCTCGGAGAATCCCTCGCCTACGAGCGTCGCGACAGCCTCGTCGGATACGCCGCCGAACGCTTGCCGCAGCTTGGCCTTGATGCCCTTGCGAGCGGCAGGCGCAGCGCCGGCGCGCTCGGGGACGAGCGTGGTGGCCTGTGAGACGGCTGTGAGGGTCGTGCTGCTGGATGTGGTGCGTGCGAGGGACATTGTGTGGGTGAAGTGAGGGAGGGAGAGAGAGAGAGCGCGGGAGGCGTTCCGCGGCGCGGGTTAAGTAGCGCCCATTGACGGCGGCGGCGGTGTTGACATGCGGTGCGGCTTGGCTCGCGTGACGTCACGGCTGGCTGGCTGGTTGCCGACGTTGCCGACTCCGACGATGCCGGCGCCGCTCGCAGCATCGCCTTGGACGCATACTGGCCAGCTCCGCCGGCTCTCAGCATGCATACGGCGGTACGGCGGCCATCGGGCAGGTCGTGGCTCCAGCGTGCTCGACGGCTGGGCGTGCGAGGCGGACTCACTCCGGAGACGAGCTGCTCCGCGCTCACCGCCGAGAGATGCCACGAGCGGCCTGAGGCACGCGAGCTATCTTCGCCGCTCCGTCTCTTGGCACCGGTCACTCTCCAACACGGACACTTTCTTGTCCGCGCGCGTGCGACGACAACGCTGCCCGCCGCAGCATATAACGGCGGCGAGCAGCGGCAGAGGCGGCCCACGTCACCTCGACGTCCCCACCCCATGATGCTCTTCACAGCCCTCGCTCTCACTCTCGCTTCCCTCGTCGCAGCGACGCCGGTCGACAACCTCGCCCCACGCGCTCCGGGGCACACGTACACGGCCCTCATTCACCCTAAGGCCAGGCAGGACTTGTGCATCAAGACGGCGTCGAAGTACTACGGCGGCAGTGAGGCGCTGGTGATGTAAGCGTGCACCGTCGCAGACGTCGCAGACTCACCACGCCAGCGGGCCATGCGCCAAGTCGCTCAGCATTCCCCCACGCTTCATCTTCACGGACGGCAAGACACGCGTTCGGGTGGAAGGGTACAACTACTGCCTGCAGGCCGGGGTCGAGAACGGGCACTACACGTACAGCGGGGACGGGACGATCGCGTGGCTGGGTATCTGTCCCCCCGAGGGGACGGATGCGACGGGCTTCGAGTGGAACTTTGCCAACGGGCGCCTGGAGCAGATCAACACGAGTGGGTCGGGCGTGGCGCGAGGGTAGTGCTGATTGACCATAGACACGGGCAAGGGCCGCCCGAACCAATGCCTCGATAATACCGACGGCGCCAACTACGGCATTCAGATGTGGACCTGCTACGAGGGCAACATGAACCAGCAGTGGGTCGCTGACGAGTACCGTGCGGGCGCGTGAGCGGCGATGAGAGCAAGGACATTGAATGGACAATGCTCTGTAGGCGTGGCATGAATGCCGTCTCGGTTCTTGACTCGCCGCGCTGGCCGCACACTCACCACGCCTTGGTCACGAGGACGCCGATGCACCGAGTGACGCTCGTGGCGGTGCAGTGATCGCCCGCACGTCGGCATCGCAGCTTATGTAGGTGTCCAAGCAGCCGACAGTTGTGTTCTACACAGAAGAAGCCGAGCGACGACTCTCGGGCAAATCGTGGAATGCGAGCTGGCCGCCGGTACGATCACCTGGAGCCACGCCGCACCTCGCCCGCATTCCACGAACAGCTGATCACTGCCAAGCCCAGCTGATCATGCCCACCCTCGGGATGATAAGCATCGTCCGACGACGTCGACTCGGGCAATTGGCGTCAGAAGACATGGCATTGCCCGCGCTGGAGCGAGATGGGACGCGGCGTGGAGATATAACAACGAGGCAGAGGAGTGCGGCGCGCCACTCACCTACACTCACCACGCACACATCACACGACATCCTCACCAATGCTCGCTCCCATCGCCATCATCACCCTCGCCGCGCTCGCCACCGCGACGCCCCTCAAGCGCGCGTCCCACACTTCCACCATCCACCCCGGGGGCCGCACCGACCTGTGCATCCAGACCACGTCGCAGTACTACGGCGACAGCGTCGACATTGCCATGTGAGTCTGTCACCATGCGGAGCACTCACGCCCCAGTCGACCCTGCAACCCGTGCTCTCAGCAGCCGATCCGCTTCGAGTTCAACGACGGCCCGACGCGCGTCAAGCTGGAGGGGTACAACTACTGCCTTGTCGCCGGCGCGACCTCTGGCGGTGGTTACACCCAGGCGGACGGCAACGTCGCGCACCTCGGCGTGTGCCCCACCGAGTCTTGGGTGGTCGGGTACGAGTGGAGCTTCCACGACGGCGTGTTCCAGCAGCTCGGCACGAGTGGGTCGCCGGCGCGCGACAGTCATGAGCTGACACCCCAGGTTTCGCCGCCGCCGCCGTCACCTCCCTCGACCAGTGCCTCGACAACAAGGACGGCGCGTTCGGTGCCGTGCAGACCTGGCGCTGCTATGACGGGAACCAGAACCAGCAGTGGAGTGCGGATGCGTAGGGCAGTGCGCATGAGGATGCCGTGAGGAGGAGATGCCAGATGACAGACAGTCGGACAATAGCCCACGGACCATGAATACGATGTGAAGCGCCGAGCTGCGGCTCAGCTGTAGCCATGAGAAGAAGCGCTGAGCGCGCGGCCATGCAGACCACCACCAGCAGCTGCTACTGCAGACTCGGCAGGCGGCCATGGCGCCGACCGGCCGGTCGGCGACAGGTCGCTAACGCCGACTCCGACGCCGAGTCGGTTCCGTCCGGCTGCTGCGGACCCTCGGCGAGACGCACATCTCGGTTCCGAGCTCGTCCACCTCGCGCCGCATGATACGCTGCTGCTATCGCTGCAGAGTTGTGCCGCGCTGCGTGCCGAGAGCCGCGAGGCACGTCGATCGATCTGCGCGGGGGCGGCGCTGCGGCGTTGTGGCTTGGCACCGAGCGGTGGTCACGTCACTTGATAAGATAGTGCGTGGTGCGTGGTGGAGCTTGGCGACGTATCCGCCCGTGAGTGGGCCGCGTGAGTCAGTCAGTCAGTCAGTCCAGTCAGTCCGCGGCCATGCAGGCGGCCGTAGCGGCGACGGAGCACATGCACCGTTGAGCTTGAGCAAGTACGCAGCGCTGACAGACACGTACCTCGCACCGGCGCCCGGCGCGCCACATCGAATGCGTCGTGTGCTGGAATCCGTTCCATTCTTGTACCTGCAGATCCATCTGCCTCGGCTCCTCGCTCACACCAAATGTCGTGCTCGCTCTTCGGTCTCGTCTCGCTCGGCTGACGGCCGAGGGAGGGCCAAGCAGCGGCGACCCTGGCCACCTGGACGACGTCGGCGTCGGCGCCAAATTTGCCGACCTGTGTGCCATGGTGAGTGAGTGAGTGAGCAGTGGCGTTTCTGTAAGCGAGTACAAGGTTGGTGGTGGTCGCTGCCAAGCCCCTGTTGTCGTCGAGCACGCAAGAGTGAATGAAGTACGTGATGGAGAGATTGTTGATCGACAGTTCCTGGGCAACCGTCACGTCGTGTGAGTAGGGCTCTTACTGCTGCTTTTTGCGTGCCGGAAGACGTGCAGTCTAGGCACAGGCTATGCTTGTCCTGGCTCGACTAGCGTGCTCGTCCGAGGTCGCGGCGCAGCGCAGTCACCCAGCTAGCTAGCTATTTGGCAGATCATGAGATTGCAAACCGTTCTGTCTCAAACCTGTCCGCGCGCAGCCTGCCCTCTGCCGTCCTCCTGAGACCTCTCAAATGCACGGCGGCGGCACACCGAATTGGGCGGCGAGCCGAGGCAGTGAGCTCGTAGCGCGAGGGTCCGTCTGGTCGAGGTCTGCCTGAACCCAGGTTTGTATCAGTCACAGTCACCTTTTGGTCGCCGCTGTCGCGCCAGCGCCGAGAAGCGCGGATAGGTTGCCCAGGGATCACGCTCGAGACAGGCCTCCTCCTGGGGGATGCCGCGCGCGCTCAAAGGCCGCACCTGTGCCAACTGTCACATGCCCAGCGGCCCGCTTTCGTTCCTCTTTTGCCAGTCGGTCGTCCCACATGCAGCAGCATGCAGGCCCTCCTGGCCCAAGCGAGATGACGCCATCTGTTATTTTTTAATCAGGCAGAGGGTGCAGGAATGTCTCTCCAGCCCACCACCTGCGGCGAAGTGCCTGGCCTAAGCAAGTCAGCTCACCTTGCGTGCTTGCAGCAGCAGCAGCAGCAGCAGCTGATAAAAACAAGCCACTGCCCCCCATCCCTGCTTTCTCTTCACCGACAACCACCATGGCAGAATACGAAAAGAGCCAACGTAGCGACGAATACTACCACCCCGGCGGGGTGGACGCCGAGCGCGCCGCTGGCGGCAGCAACAGCGACAAGAAGGAGCCCGCCGACGAGGGCAACTACACTGTCGACTCGGCGAGCGACTACAGCGCCAACGAGAAGCGCGATCTCCAGAAGGGGCTCAGCCAGCGCCACCTGTCCATGATTGCCCTTGCTGGTGAGTAAAGACGTGGCGGTGGTGGTTATGGTTGTGGTTGTCGCGCACACACCGCGATGATCCACATGGTGGTGGCGCCATGATGAGCGATCACGCACTCGACAATCGTGCCGCCGAGGCATTCGTTGCCCGCACAAGGAAGAGATAAGCAATGCTTGTCCTCGTGGCCAGCTGCCCACTGGGCACTGGCTGCGGCAAGCCGAAACTGCCCATTCCTCTACTCAACGACGAAAAGCCCATGACAAAGCATCCTGCAGCGTGAAGGGCAGGCGGGCCGCAGCAAGCACTTGCTCCAGCGCTGCGGCTCGACCTCGCCGTCACAGCCTGGCAGTGGGCTCGCTCTGCAATGTCCAAGACCCGCTCTTTCCCACACACGGCACCCTCACCCGCACGCGCTCACACCCCCAGGCTCCATCGGTACTGGTCTTTTCCTCTCGCTCGGCGGCTCGATCGCGACCGGCGGTCCGCTCGGCTCGCTCCTCGCCTACTTTTTCATTGGCCTCATCGTCTGCGCGGTGCAGTTCGCGCTCGGAGAAGTGACCGCCCTGGTCCCCGTCACTGGCTCCTTTGTGCGTCACTCTGAGCTGCTCGCGGACCCGGCGCTGGGCTTCGCGCTCGGCTGGAACATTGTCTACGGTAACTGGCTTTCTGTCCCCTCGGAGATCTCGGCCATCTGCGTGCTCATCGCGTTCTGGAGGCCTGACCTCAACGCTTCCATCTGGATCGTCGTCTTCATCGTCATCACGGCCATGGTCGCGTTCGCAAAGGTGCGCTACTTTGGCGAGATCGAGTTCGGCTTCGCCATCATCAAGATCCTGCTCATCGTCGGCCTCATCATCTTCGGCCTGATCACGGCGTGCGGCGGCATCAAGGGCGTCGAGCGCGTCGGCTTCCGTTACTGGAAGCACCCTGGCCCCTTTGTCCCCTACATTGCTGAGGGGTCGTGGGGCCGCTTCCTCGGCTTCTGGGCCGTGCTCATCAACGCCATCTTCTCGTTCTCGGGCGCCGAGTCGGTCGCCATGGCCGCGGCCGAGACGCGTAACCCCCGCCAGGCGATCCCCAAGGCCGTCAAGCGTGTGTTCGCGCGTATCACCATCTTCTACGTCCTCTCCGTGCTCATCGTCGGCATGCTCGTGTCGTCCGACGACCCGCGCATCCAGGACGACTCGGGAACCGCCGCCACCTCGCCGTTCGTCATCGCCGCGTCGGCGGCCGGCATCAAGGCCATCCCTTCGATCGTCAACGCCGTGGTCATCACCTCGGCCTGGTCGGCCTCGAACCAGGCGCTCCTTGCCGGATCCCGTGTGCTTTACGGTCTCGCCGTCAAGCGCCACGCCCCGCGCATCTTCCTCCGCACTACGTCCTGGGGTGTCCCGTACGTCGCCGTCTCGACGTTCATCCTCTTCTCGTTCCTCGCCTTCATGTCGCTCTCGTCGGGCGCCCTCACCGTCTTCTACTGGTTCATCAACCTCGTCGGTTGCGGTGTGCTTATCTCGTGGTCGGCCATCCTCTTCAACCACCTGCGTCTCCACGCCGCCCTCCGCAAGCAGGGCATCAGCCCCAAGCGCCTGCCGTGGCACAACGCCTGGACTCGTGAGTCGCGAGCAGTGGCTTTCATTGTACCCCACTGACTCTCCCAGCCTACGCGTCCGCCGTTGGCCTCTTCTTCACCATCCTCCTCCTCCTCACCAACGGCTTCCGCGTCTTCACCAAGGGCAACTGGTCCGCGGCCGGTTTCATCACCTCGTACCTTGACATTGGACTCGTCGCTGCCGCCTACACCATCTGGAAGCTTGTCAAGCGCACCAAGTGGGTCCGTCTCGAGGACATTCCCCTAGAGAGCATCCTCCGCGAGATTGAGCGCAATCCCGAGGAGCCCGACAACCAATCCAAGGGATGGATCAAGATCATCTCGTGGCTCTGGGACTAGTCTGTACACTACTTTACTCTTTCATGGATATAATTTCTACACCGGGAACCACGGGGAGGGGGTCAGACATGGTATTGATTCTCGACGCCGTCACATCTTGCATTGATTCTACAACCTTTGGCTACCTCTCCCTCGTCCTCCCCAGCCCCACTCCCATAATCTCCCTCTCTCTTACACCTTCTTCTCATCGACACCCTGCACAGCCACGTGCGCGCCGTCCTTAGCCTCGATAGTGACCATCTCGCCGTGCGTGTCAATTCCGAGAGTCTTCGCCTCAACAGTGGGCACAATGACGTTCTCCTCGCCGGCAGCACCATACAGCGTCTCGGTAGCGTATAGCGCGACCCCGATGGCAGCGACAACGAGAGACGCGATCGTGACGCCGAACCACGCGGCCGCCTCGTACAAGTACCGGATCTTGGTGCTGTCCACGCCGAAGGCCACGCAGATGCCCGCCTGCGGCATGCTGTGCAGGACTGCATTGTAGCGCGCCTGCTTTGTCGGGTCATTGGACGCGATCGAGCACATGTAGAGACAAAAGTTGCGGAGCACGGGGGCCATGATGCCCATCACGAGGTAGATCTGACATGGGTTAGCAAAAGGCGAGTGTGGCAGGCGGGAAGTAGCGCGACTTACGCCGAATGGCTCGGCCCACGCCCGCCCCATTGTCCAGTCGAGCGCGGGGCCTGGCTTGTGCCGGTCGAGGTTGTGCTTGGCGAGGTACTGGATCCAGGCTGCCCAAGCGGCGACGTTGATGACTGTCGCCCAGGTGAGGGCGTATGCGATGCGCTTGCGGCGCGAGGGGACGAGGTCTGTTGACACGAGCCAGTTGCAGAAGAATGCGGAGGGGACTGGAGCGTAAGCCAGCCGAAACTACGAAGCAGCTCACGCCCACTCACTCTGGATGAGGTAAAACACCATAGAGTTGAGGGTGCGAGCACGCAGGCTGAAGGTAAACGAGTTCCAGCTGCCGAGGATCGGGAGCCACAAGTCGAGCGCAAACGCCGCAAACATGAACATCATGACGCGGGGGTTATGCAGCGTCTCCCACATGCCTCTAAGCTCGTCGCGCAAGCTCGCATGGGGAAAGACAGCGAGGTACGTCCCGTCGTTGCGGCGCACGGTGCGCGGGTCGACGATGAAGCACAGCGCGATGATCCCAGCGAGGAGGTGGATGCCAATGAATGCGCCATATACGGCCGGCCCGACGCCGGTCGCCTTCGTCTTGTTGTAGTTGGCGCTGAGGCCGATCGCGCTGCCGACCGCCGAGCCGATACAGATGATGCTCCACTGCTGCGCGATGAAGAGCGCCTTGCGCCGCTCCGGCGCGTACGCCTGCGACGTGTACCCCGACGCGTCCCACAAAAAACCGGCAGTCACACCCAGGTACGCGGCCGTGAAGAGCGGGAACGGCTCCCGGCCCGTGTTGGAGAAGTACCACAGCCCGCCGACGTACAGCGCGTAGCCTGTCGATCCGAACGCGAGGCAGTAGCGCGGGCCGAACATGTTGATTGCCGAGCCGGCGAGGATGGACGAGACTGTGGCGGGTTGTCAGCTCTCCTCGTCGTCGTCCTCGTCTTACGCTGACCGTTTTACTCACCGGTGAACACGCTGTACAGGATGACATTCGTTTGGTTAAAGAAGCTTACAGTGTTCGGCTTGCCCCCTCCAGCGCCCATGGCCGTGAGGGCGAGGAGGATGCCCGGCGTCATGGCGAGGACGCACGAGCAGATGAGGTTCTGGACGACTGGCGACCGGAGGCGGAGCCACGAGAGCGGCTTGTGCTCCTGCGCAGTGGGTTCGATAGTGTCGTCTGTCATGTTGAGATGCGCGCAGGGTATGGGGCCCGGTGGGGCTGCGAGCGGGGTGATATATGGCGGCTGGGGTCGATCGAAGACGAGGACCGGATAGGTCAGTGCCGCCCGCCGCCACGCCGAGCTGCCAGTTGTGGGCAAGCATGTTGGTCGACACCTTCGGCTAAGCGGTCGGCAGAGGCGCTCGCTGACGTGCTTATCGATTCGGCACAGGCGGGTACGCGCGCTCGGCGTTGATATTCCGTAGCGTGGGCTGGGCAGCACTATTCCGCGCCAACGGGGTCCTTGGCGCGCTGTGCCTGTATTGTAGCTGCGCACGGCGACGCCGTTCATTCATTCGTGATGCGTGCGGTGGGGGAGAAGCATGGCCGAGATGCCGGCGGTCGGCGGGCAAGGTGACGCCTTGTCGGTCGTGCTGCCGCCGACTCGCCGAGATTGGTCGGCCCGGGTGGTGGCAAGGTACCCGACCTGTTGGTCGCAGCCGCCACGTTTGTCGCTGTGGACATATTGGGCGGCTAGGTGCGCAGCGCATCCGCGGCGGTGTGTCAGCAGTGTTAGGTTGTCAATGGGTTGAGTGCAAGGTTGGGCTGGGGTGAGTCAACACCGACTGGTCGGGAAACGAGCGGCGCGATCACCTGCTTGTGGCAGTTGGCGTGGGGACCGTGGCCACACACGCAGCTGGATGAGGGACTTACTCTGCGCGACACCATCACATACGCGACGCCCACGCATGCTGGATCTCTCTCGGCGTTGCTGATATCCGGGCCGTGTCAGCTCGTGCGGTTTACCGGGCAGACGGAGTCGCCGCTACGGCGGGCGGAGTCGGCGTTCATCGAGCTCATCCGTCAGACTGATAATAAGTGTGATTCCACCAAAAACTGTGGTGGGCTATTTGCCCTTGGCCAGCTCGCACTTGTTTGATGCAATGTGGACACGGACACCCCTTTTTTCCTCCCCCATGCTCCAGCCAGGGTTATCATGTCTCGAGCGTGCTACCCCCACCTCGATAGGATTCCATTTGTGTTTAGGAATTATCATTATCGCCCCTTTACCCCTAAAGCCCATGACCTTGTAGGTCCTGGCACCGCAGTAATGGCCACCCAGGTTTGTATTAGGAAATGAATCCTAATGTGCGATACTCTATCGGCAACAAATGCGAGCTTGGCGGCACCTCCACACAAGGCGCCATAACAGTTCAGGCATGGGACATGCCCAGTTTCAAATCCGCGTGGATGCAAAAAGCCTGCATTTTTGGTCCCTGGGGGTTTCTTTTGCGCGCCTCCCTTGTTCAGTTAGGCGCGCAACACAGTAGTCGCACAGCTAGGCACACGTACGGTCCCGAGACCACCTCGTTTCCTCTTTTGTCGAAACAGGAGGGGGGTCAGGTATGCATGCAATCAAGACCAACAGCCGAAGAGGAGAGCACGCAGAGCACGCAGCGTCGATGCATGCTCGCTTGAGCAGAGAGGAAAAACCGAGCTAATGTACCCGTTTCTCGGAATCCACCATAGAGGAGGGAGGGGCAGGAAACGGCGATCCCCCGCCGGCGTCACTGGCAGCGGCAGCGGCAGCACCGCGCGCAGCACCTGCCAAGAAATGTCAGTCAACAACGGCCGCAGCAACGATCAGCACTCTTGACATTACACTCTCTTCCACCCCCACACCCCCACACGATGCTCGTCAAGTCGCTCCTCGCCCTCACCGCTGTGTCTGGTACGTCGCGTGCACGCAGCCCCCAGCTGACACCCCAGTCGCCGCCGCGCAGAACTCGTCCTCGCCCCTCCTCCAGGCGATTGGCGCCATCCCCGCCTCGTGCAACACGCCGTGCACGACCTACAAGGGCATCTTTGAGAACTGCCCCACTAACAACCAGGCGCCAGAGTGTGCCCAGGCTTGCAACGTGAGTGGCGCGGCGCGCAGCGCAGCGCGGCGCCGAAGGCGAGGGCGAGTGCCGCTCGGCCCCGGCTGGCGTCACGCAGTCTCACCTTCCCCGAGCACCACTAACACCTTCCCCAGGGCACCGTCCTCCTCGAGCTCCAGAGCTGCATCAACTGCACGCTCATCGACGGCCCGCCCCTCGGCGTGACGACCACCACCATCGACCTGCTCAACCTCGCGCAGCAGTACCTCGCCCAGCAGTGCATTGACGGCGGCTTCCCCGCGACCTTCACTGGCCAGGTCGTCGCGCCCACCGCTGTCCCCCTCCCTCCTGGCGTCTCGTCCACGCCCCTGCCTAGCTCGAGCGCCGCACCCACGACGGCCGCCTCGGGCAGCGCCTCGGGAGCGTCGGGCGCGTCGGGCGCCGCGGCGAGCCCCAGCGCCAGCAACAAGCCCAGCTCGGCGGGCGCGCTCGCCGCCCCCGGCGCAGTCCTCTCCGCCGCCGTCCTCGCCGGCGTTCTTGCCGTGCTCTAAGTGCCGCAGTTATGACATTCGCACCGCTATTCACGCGCGCCTTACGCCTAGTATCATGCACTCGATCGACTTCTGCTTGGCGCGGCTGCGGCTGCGGGCCGGCTGCGGGGCCTTTGTCTGGACTGACGTTGTTGCTGCGGCTACTGCCGGAGGCTGTGAACATTGACGCCGAGTGGAGGACACTCAACCACTATCGAGCGCACGGGCGGCTCGATCAAAGACTGTGATGGTGGGCGAGAGGGCAACGCTTGATCCAGGCCCTACGCCAAGGCCCAGTTGAGCCCCAGGGCACCTCGCGCCTGTCGCCGCCCAGCCAGCCGTGCCCACACCTCGGGGCTCGGCCTGTAGTCAGTCATGGTCAGGAGTCAGCTGCACTCATTACATCCGTAACGCTGCACTCAGCCTCTTCTCCGTCTGTGGCCTGTCGGTGGTCTGTTTGTTGTAAGACGTGCACCGCGCGCGGCAGCGTGATAGTTTGTCCCAATGGCCGCCGAAAAAGCAAGAGCAGTCGCGACGCGCGGGTGGAGGGGCGGTGAAGTGGTGCATTGTGCGGAGATTGGCGTCGGCATTGTCTTTGCATATGTAGCTCGGAATCTGCGCCTCGTCGCGCCATCGTCGAGCTCGCCGCGCGCTCAACGCGAGAGCCTCAGCGCTGCGTGTCGCCGTAAGCATACTTATGACTGCGCCGGCGCTGGCGCCGGACTTGGTGTGGCCGGAGCACGCAACCTGGCGTCACTGCGAGTCGGGCAGCTCCGAGCAGCCATCGACCAGCGACGAGGTCGCCGCCGCATCAGTCATCCTCCTTGCTACTTACACTGCACACTCGCTCACTCGCTCGCTCGCCCAGCTCCTCAGCCAAGATGTCCCCTCCCACAAGACCGACTCGCAAGCCCGTCAACGTGGGCCAAACCCAACTCGTCATCACGCCGGCCCTCCTCCCGCCGCTGCCGCCGGACCCGGCGTCCAACGTCGTGCTGCTGGACGCGACGTTCCTCTTCCAGCCGACCCCGGCCGACCGGGACCCCAAGCTCGAGTTCTACGCGCGGCACCTGGCCGGTGCGCGCTTCTGGTCGCTCAAGGACGTGAGCGAGCCAAGCGACCGCTTCGTGCTCGTCTTCCCCAGCCCCGAGCGATTCGCGGCCGCCGCCTCGGCGGCGGGGATCAACGAGGATACCTGGGTCATCGTATACGATTCGGAGGGCAGTTTCTCCGCCCCGCGCACCGTGTTCACCTTCTTGGTTGGTCGAGGCTGGGCGAGGGGAGCTGACGACGCAGGCGTACGGACACAGGCGGGTATCCATCCTCGATGGCGGACTGCCGGCTGCGCTTGACGCTGGGTACCCTGTCGAGACGGGCCCAGTGCCGCCCGTGACCGTGAGTGGAGTGCTAGGTGCATGTGCTCGCAGAGCTGCTCGATGACACTCGCCACAGCCAACGACCTACCCCGTGCCCACACTCCAGCCAGGCTTCGTTGCGCCGTTCCCCGCGGTCCTCGACCTCGCCGAGCACCCCACGCCCGGGACACAGGTGCTCGACGCGCGCGACCCGCCCGTCTTTGCCGCGGGCCACATCCCTCACTCGGCCAACGTGCCGTGGAAGCAGCTCCTGCGGCGCGAGCAGCGTACCAACTCGGAATGGGAGGAGTGGAAGGTCGAGGGCGAGGATGGGACGTACTCTACCCTCCCGAGTCCGCGGGAAGTGGACGAGAAGCTCCAAGAGGTGCTTGGTATTGAGAAGTCCATCGGCATCAAGGACGGCAGCGTGGCGGTTACCAACTGTGAGTTGCGCTCGGTTCGAACGAGCGAGCTGACGACCCCAGCATGTGGTGGCGGGCTGTCGGCTGCGATCCTCTGGCTCTCGCTCCGCCGTGACGGCATCAACTCGCAGCTGTATGACGAGGTAAGTTGGGGCTACAACGGCACCGCTGACGCTCCAGTCATGGCAAGGATGGGCCAAGCGCGAGGCGCCGGTCGAGAAGTCGTAGACAAGCCCCCAGCAACCGGAACCCCGCTCGACCCAAAACTACATGTGAACATTGCATTTGTGTAACTCTTACTGGCCCTATGAAACAACGCTGGAGAGACGGGCACACGCGTAACAGCCTAGAGGTAGGAGTCGAGCTCGCCGCGCATGTACATGTCGTAGATGCGCTTCATCTCCGTAGCCTCGGGGGTGCCGCGGCGCTGGTTGGCAGGAGCAGCATTGTTCTTGAAGCCGCTGAACCAGCATGCAGGCTGGAGAAGCTTGAAGATGCCCGAAGCCTGGCACTTGGCCGAGAGGATACCACCGGGCTTGCACTGGCCGAACTCGAGGTTGATGGCGGGTCCAAGGTCGCCAAAGCCACACGAGCCGATGATGCAGCCAGCAGCGGCCAGCGGGAAGCCGAGCGAGCAGATACAGTTGTTGTCGAGCGGGCCAGCACACTTCTGCGACTGGATGCTCTTGACGATGCAGTTGACACCGCAGGGCGAGAGCGAGTCGAGGTTGGGCAGGTGGAGGTTGGGGCACATGTTTGTCTCGAGCTTGAGCACTGCAGGCACAGCTGTCGAGTCGCATGCCTTGAAGATGCATTGCGTGGCGACGTTGGTGAATGACTCGGTACAGATACAGCCCGTGTTGAGGGGCGAGTTGCACTTTTGCGACTTGATCGTGTCGATGACACAGTTCTTGGCGCAAGTCTGCAGCGGCTTGAGGTCTGGCAGAGGCAAGTTGGGGCAGATGGAGGGGACAAAGTTGAGCGCGTCGACGACCTTGTCGTTGGGGCAGGCGTTGAGCAGGCATGGGGCGACCTGGTTGATGAACGGCGCCGAGCAGATACAGTTGTTGTCGAGCGGGCCCGCACATCCGGTGGCAGGCAGCGACGTGACGATGCACTTGGACGCGCAGATGTCGAGGCTGCTCAGGTCGGGCAGGTTGAGGTTGGGGCAGATCTTGCGTCCGACGTCGAGGGCGGGGAGCGCGTCCTCGGGCGGGCAGTTTGAGGTGACGCACTTGGTCACGAGGTTGATGTAGTTGGCGCCGTAGCACATGCACGCGCTGTCGAGCGGGCTGTTGCACCCGGCCGTTGCGATGTTGTTGAGCACGCAGTTGAGCGCGCACGTCGTGAGCTTGGACAGGCTAGGGAGGGCAGGTTAGCGTTGAACTGGCTGGAACCTGTAGGTAGGTAGCCCTTGCAAGACTCACTCGGGGATGGTGCCGTTGCTCGAGTGCGGGATGTTGGGGTCGACAGGCGGGGCGGACGGCTTTGCGCTCGGTGCGGCGCTTGACGGCGCGGCCGACGCAGGCGCGGGCGGCGCCTTGGACGTCGGGGCGGCGCTCGGCGCAGCAGACGCGGGGGGAGGCGACGCCACGAGCACGGGCGGCGTCGTGGGGCCAGCACCCCCGCCGTTGGGGGAGGGCACCGTCTTGACGCCGGGGGGCGCGCTGGGGCCGTACCATCCTGCCTCGGTGACGGGCCTGCCCCAGTCGTATGAGACCCAGTAGGCGTTGGCGGTGCCGAGGGCGGCGGCGGCGGCGGTGAGTGTCGTGAGCTTCATTTTGCGGTGTGGTGTACGGGGGGTCCAGCCAAGAGCTGCGCCATGCAGCAGACTCTTTATGTCGGAGGAGGGTCAGTCTGTTAGTTTGGCCGTGTCATGGCCGAGGTGCCTCTTTGTCGAGTGTCAAGGCACGCCACCTGCAGTGTTGCAGCAGTGGTGATACTCGGCGAGCAGTGAGTACTTGCGATCCCTGGAAGATTAAGCATGGGCACCGTCCCTGTAGCCTTCGGGACGAGCAGCGTGAGACAGCGCGCCTGCGTGCCCTGCTCGCCTGGTCTTCTGCTCGCTTGCCCAGCCGGGCAACGGTGGCCCGCACGCTAGCTCGCTGGAGAAGCCGACACAGAGCAGCCTGCCCACTCTGCGTTTTTCTGGGGGCAGGGCAACATTGAGGCCTCCAAGATCTGTGTTACGCTACTTGCTCGCGACCGTGTGCGTGTGCGACCGCGCGTGCGTGCGCCGCCGCGAGGACACGCTCGGTCGGTCGAGATGGTGGCGCACTTGGCGGGGCCGCATGGATGCTGCAGGTGAGCGGGGCGCTGATGCTACTGCGGCAAGAACCGCACACTGACCCAGTTGTTGTCCCCTCGGTTGCCCAAACTCGCCGACACTAACTGGTGGATGGTGGCCGAGTAGCTCGTCGGGGATGGCGACGCGGTGACGTTTGGCGTAATATCCAAACTGGCGCCAGTAGTGGGGGGCCCGCATCGAGTTACGGCACTTGGCCCACCTGACCGCGTTCCACCTTCTCCATGCGGCATGCGAGCCATTCCAGATGTCGCATCCCACACGCCGGCCAAGAACCACCAGCTAATGTTCGCCTTGCTCGGGCTTGCCTGAACTGACCAGAGTCGAACCTGACCCGGCTTGACCTGACCTGGCCTGACCAGCCAGCAGCAGCCAGGGCACTCGTCGTCGTCGTCGTCGTCATGACTCATGAACAATGCCGCATTCATGTCGACAGAACACAACAAACAGTGCCCGTGCATCCCGACAATGTTCCTGTCGTCTTGGAATCAGGCGACTGCAGTTGTAGCAGTGCTAGCAATGACACTCATCCTCCCGGCTATGCTGTTGGGATGCAAGGCTCGCTAGCTGACGACACGCGCCGACAGCCGCGGCATGCTGAAACCGAGCCTGGTAGCCTGCAGGCCCAGTTTGAGGCCTCGTTCTTGGCAGATCGCTCCGCATGCCCCGCACCAAGCGGGGTTCACGGCTACTGCTGGCGGCCACGCTACGCCTGTGATGTGGCATCGTACGCACCACCCTGTCCCCCGCCGATTGGTACGCCGCGGCCACCTTGCCTTACACTGGCGTCGGCATTCACGGCGCCTTTGTCTCCACCACCCACAACGCACACGCGCTAACACACCGCTCATTGCCGCCATCATCTGGCACACCGCTCACACAAAGTTCACTGTCGATCGCGAGCGCTGACCGACCGAGATGGGGCCATGAATGGTGGGCGGCGCCTCTCGAGATCATTGTCCTGCCAATGCTTGCATGCTGCTAGAGTACAGAGCCCAGCCGAGCTCGAGATGGTGTCGATGATGCCGGTGCTAAACCTACGACGGCGGCCTGGTGGTGAACTCGCACCGGGCGCGGATGCGCGAGCCTGGCGATCGTCAGCGGCGTCGGATACCTCACAAACCCACCGAAGTAATAGAATGCGTAGGGGACGGGGATCATCGCCACGGCGAGGAACCCGAGGAGTCTGGCGCCGTCAGCTTGCTTGCGGATCACAGTGGGGAAGAGAGCACTCACGAGCCGGCCCATGGATGGCCAAGGGTCTGGAACATCCTCGGGAATGCGAGGATGACGCACCCAGAGACGACGTACCGGACCAATGTTGCCCCCGCGAGCTGCGAGAAAAGTCAGAACGTGGGGGAGTGAGTCGCGATGCCGGCGCAACTCACGGCAGAGGACGCATATTGTCCGTAGGCGTCGATCAGGTAGAGGTACGAGTCTTGGAAGACGCCCAGCACACCGATACCGAATGGGATACCACTGAGGTGTGAGCTCTTAACTCGGTTCCTCGTAGCTCACCTCATCATCAGCGCCCACACAGAGTACCTCGACGGCGAGGTCCACGCGAACCAGAACAGGCCCGCAGGGAGGAGTATGCACGTGAACATGACTAGGGAGTTAGCTTTGTTGCAGAAGCAGACGCACGAGGGATAAGCCGCTCCTCGGGCTCGACGTGGATTAGCTTGCCGTCCCAGTCGACGTCGTTGGCCTCGCCGCCGTCGACGATCGTCGCGCTGTCCGACGATGCAGAGTTGGTGTCGGGTACCACTGGCGACGAGGGAATCTCCTTTGCCGGTGGTGTCGCAAGCCGGCGATACCGCAGGAAGTGGAGATACTTGATGATGAAGAGAAGGGCAAAGCCGACGAGGATGGGGATATACATCAACCCCACTTTCGCCGGCCCGATGCCGTGGGTTCCGAATACGATGGGGTAGGCCACGAAGAAGCCGTACAGGCAGATGTAGACGACTGAGGTGAGCTCCAGCATGTCCAAGGGGACTTACTTGTGAGGTAGAGCACCACCAGCTGGAGGATGGGCTCGACTGCGAGCATCTTGAACGGGCGCTTCAGGCTGTCGGCAGTAGCCTGGCCGAGGCTTGCCTCCTCGATGGGCGCGAACCACTCCTTGTGGCCTGCACGGCGGAGCTTGAACGCCTTGAAGCGTAGCAGCGCGGCGGCGTTGGTCTCGGGCATGAAGAGCGTCGTGGTGAGGAAGGCGGCGCCGTTGGCGATCACGACGATCCAGTAGCACCACCTCCAGCCGAGGTGCGGGCTGTTGGCGACGTACGAGCCGACGAGCGGGCCAAGCACGGGGCCAACGAACCCTGTCGCGGCGTACACTGGTAGCGTGAGGGACCTGATGACTGCATTGCTGACGTCGTTGAGGCTCCCGCCTGCGTTGGCGAGCGGAGCAGCCGACATGAACCCGCCCAGCAGGCGCATGATGCACAGGCACGTGATGCTGTTCGACACGGCGCACCCGACCGCAAACACGGTCGCGAGGGCCAGCGAGATGATGTAGACTGGCAGTCGGCCGAACACTGGGTAGGGAGTGTCAGTGACTGAGGCTGATGGGCAGACGCGTCGCAAGGCGCGACCCGGCTCGCGGAGCGGCAAGCATTGTCCCCATGGGGTGGGTCAGCATGTCCAGGCTTGCTGCGCGGAATGGTGACCGCCGAGATGCGCATCCAAGGTGGATGCGTGGCGCGCAGTGCGGTTCTGGCCACTATGTAGTGGCACTTGCCACGAATGACCTTGGTGGTTGTTCCTGGCCACGCATCCACTCTCCTCCACTCCACTCGACCTCTTGGCGATCACTCACGCTCAGACAGTGGTGCCGAGGGCATCGACCCAATGCCGGTCCCGATGAGGAACATGGTGGTCGTGAGCTGTCCCACTTCCCAGCTGCAGTTGAACTCGCGCATCAGCTGGTGGACGGTCGGCGAGGAGATGCTCGAGGCGAAAGTAAGGCTGAGGCTGAGCCACGAGAGCAGCATGACAACCCAGGTCTTGTACGGTCTTGACCAGTTATG
This sequence comes from Vanrija pseudolonga, assembly GCF_020906515.1. NCBI lineage: Eukaryota > Fungi > Basidiomycota > Tremellomycetes > Trichosporonales > Trichosporonaceae > Vanrija > Vanrija pseudolonga. The sequence goes on along the minus strand of NC_085850.1, from coordinate 4,333,326 downwards.
CGGGGCTGCCGGGTCGTCTGGGTCAAACTCGATCCACTGCTTGTTGGGATCTTTTGGCGCCGAGGACGAGCCTTCGCTCAGCTGCTTGCTCGGCGCCGGTGGCGTGGTGCTGAAAGCTCGGTACTGCCTGCACAGCTCCATCGTGAGTAGAATCAATTGCAAGAGGCGACCGGGGGCTGCTGGCCTCGAGAGCTCGCCCTCCGACGTGTTAATGAGCTCGTGACATCGGGTGCAGGTTTGCGCGCCGCGTCGAGCCGAGTCAACAGTGGCGTCAGTGTCGTCGGGCGGACGTTGCTTGTTGACGGGGTTCGCTTGGTCTCGTCCCTGGCGATATCGTGCGGCTCGCGTCGCCACCCCTGACACGTGTAAGCGGCGGTTGGACAAAGTTGGCGGGGCAGCACCGATGCGTCCGTCACGGCCGAGCATGAACACGGACTTGCGGTGATATCTAGGGTCAGTGGCCCGTGTTTCCTAGATTTTTTTCGCATCGAGTGGCGTATCAGTTTGGCGGTCGGGAAATCTGGGCGTCCACTGTTGCCGATTACGACACTGCCGCGGAACTCGTCCACTGGAGTCGGGCAAATCATTGCTAATCCAGTGCTCACGCTTCGTGTCACTCACTCAATCCCTGCATTTCATTTGCTGTGACAACTGACAACCAGATACTCGTCCGCGTCGGATGACTTGCCGACGCCCCCACCATAATCTTATCCACCCAACTTGTCCTTGCGGCCTCCACCTTCGACACTTGACCCGCGTCACTCAATCTTGCGGTGTATGATGTATTTGTGTCGGCCAGAAAAGAACCATGCCACGTAACCAAGGAATAACAGTCCAGGCACAATGACAATGTTGTAGTCTGCGCCTTTGTAAGCTGGCGACGTCGCTGGGCATGCAACCTCCACCATCCTCCACCTCCACCCTCCCCCAAGCCGCACAACTCACTAAAGTCCATGGCATCGTACGGCCAGGTGTAAGGGAAGTGCCAGAACACGGCCGTGAACAACTGGTACGCCATAGATCCAATGTTGATCGGCCAGCCCCACCGGCCGAGGCTCATTGGCGGCACCTCCGGATACTTGCGCATGCGCCACATGAGTAAGCCCAGGAGAGGCACATACACCCAAGCTTGGAGGACTTGGATGCAGCCGAGGATCGTGTGAAGTGCCATGTCAGAGCCGAGGAGCAGGAGCGAGAAGAGGCAGTTGAACACGCAAGTGAGCGCGATGGACCAGACAGGGACTTGGAGCTTGGGGTGGACGGCGCCGAGGCTGGGAGTGAGCTCGTGCTGCAGCCCTGCACTCACTATTGAGGAAGAAAGGCACCGCCCTCGCGAGCAAAGGTGAAGATGGCACGAGAGCCCTAGTCATCAGTGTCTCCACTCCGAGTCCTAGACCTACACCCAACATTGCCTCGAGACAAGCAGTAAACGCTGCGTACAGGATGATCGTGCTGAGGCAGATCACGCCGATGCGGTTGACGACCGTGTGCGACAGGAAGTCGTAGTAAGGGTACCCTGTTGGCGAGTCGAGCAGAGTCTGAAAGTCGACCCCACAGAACATCATGGAGATGGCCATGGCGGTGTACCTGGAGGGGTCAGCGAGATCTAGCCGCAGAGAGTAGAGACAGCCGCGCACGTCACCGTCGAGATAGCCGGCGAGAGGTACATGGCGCGAGGGATGTCGATCTCTGGGCGGGACGTCTCCTCGGCAAGGTGCGTCACAGTGTCGGGGATGCCGTAGCCCGGCTGAACGAAGCTGAGGCCTATCATCATGGCGACAAAGTCACTCCACCCCGACTGGTTGAAGACGGTTGTGAAGACTTCCTTGGGCGTCGCATGCTGCGGTGATACCGCCACTGGCACGATGAGCCAGATGAAGAAGCCAGCAATGAAGAAGAGCAGGGAGAACGTCTGGAGCCGGTGCATCGCTCTGGTGGGTCAGCTTGTCCACGCCTATTGACCCACGTGATCCCAAAGATGTTGATCATCGCGCCCGCGACGAGGAGACAGCAATTGACGGCCCAGATGTGCACCTTCTTGGGCTCGTAGCTCGGGTGGGCGTACGACACCATGGCGAGGATCTGTCCAGCTGGGAGGCGGGTTAGGGGTCTGGGCGTGCGCTGAACCCGACCTACCTTCCAGGACGGTGCATGCGAGGAGCGCGAAGAGGTACATGATCGACATGCTCCACCCAGTCGCGTACGACATGGCGCGCTTGAAGCGTGGCGAGGCGAGCTGGAAAGCGTACTCTTGCGGGCCGGACGAGGTGGGCCATGCCGAGGCCATCTCGCCCATCTGCGGTATCAGCGTACCACCCTCGACGCGACTCTCGGTCGTCTCGCTCGCACTCACCGTCATGTACGTGCACTGGCACCCGGCACCGACGATCCAGATACTGTAGATCAAGTTGAGGCTCTGCGCGTCGTGTCAGGGGTATCTCGGTGGCCACTTACCCCTCCGTACGGGATCGTTACGCCGAGGAGCTGAGGGAAGGCAGCCCACGCGCCGCCGAGCATGAGCGCGATGGCAAGGAGGGAAGGGACTGGGTATGTGAGCTCGAAACGTAAGAACTTGCAAGCTTACTCGAGAACCCCTGGCGCAGCTCGTCGACGTTGGTGACCGCGCCGTCGAGATCATGGCGCTGGTGGACAGCCTTCTCATCCGAGACAGGCTCGACACTGTGCTCGGCCATGTTGTCCTTGTCGTCTTCGTGCTGGAGAGATGTCATCAGTAGTGGGCGTGCGTGGTGTGGGGATGATCGACGCCGCTCGCGCTCACCTTATAAGCCTGGAGACGTGCCGAAGCGGCTGGGCAAGGAGCCCCGATGTGGGGGTATCGTCTCCACGTGCTCGGGTCTGGCGACGTCGAGGTGGTGATATGGTCCTCGGGAACCACCTCGCTCGAGATACGACAGGTTGACGCGGCGCGCGTAGATTGCTATGGGAGTGGAGATCATCTGGTGGGTGGTGAGCATGGTGAGCGCGCGTCTCTCGCAGTGTCGAGCAACTCTCACTTTTCGTCTGCTGCGCAGTATCTCGGCTGTACCTATTCGTTATTGCTGCCAAGCGAGTCGAAAAGGGCAGAGCGAGTTTGAGAATAGGTGATGCCAAGGGAGACGAGCAAGACGATTGGGGCGAGGTTGTTTGGCTTTCTCGCCTCAGCCGAGATTGCCGCCGCTTGTCGACCAGGTCTTGGCCAAAGGAAGTTGTGACGGTATGCAGATGGTGGTGGATGTGCCGCGAGGTGGGGGATGATAGGATGAGGAAGCCGACGGGGGGTAGGAGATTAGCAGAGTTTGGAGACACATGATGTGATCGTCGTCCGAGTATGGTGGGGGCAGGTGTGTATGTGCTCATGTGGTGTTGGCATCGGTCGCCGCTGATCAGCAGCACAGCGTCGGCGCCCCTGTCGGTCTGCCGGCTGGTGCAATGTCCATCAGTGCGTTGACGAGACACATGAAGGGATACAGAGGGAGGAGGCACCCGGTATGTATGCAGTGCAAGTAGTGGTAACAGTAACAAAAACATCATTGTTTTATGGACTTCCATCTTCTTCCTGAACGGAGCTAACACTGTTGATTATGCTCATGAGGACACCCCACTTATTCCACCCGCTAGCTCTATAATGGCTGATAGCGGGCTTCCTGTTTGAGTGTGCTACCCTCACCTCGATAGGACCCTATTAGATAGGATTAACAATACCGACCCTTTGCCCCTCCGCCCAGAACCTTATAGGTGCCTGGCGCTTCGGTAATGGTTCCCCTGGGTTTTATTAGAGGCAATACTAAATTACAATCGACAAGGATAATGTCGAGGGTTTTAGCATTACATAATATCGGTACTCTATCGGCAGGCAACAGTGCTAACGGTTCAAGCCGGAGACATCTACACCATGAAAAAAAACTGGACCTCGGCTGCCTTTAAAAACCCATGCCACATCTTGTCTTGGACGCAATCGAACAGCCGCCCGGTCGATCGATTCAACATTGCCAATCGACAACGTGGAAACCATGCATCCAGCACGTGGTGGCTCTCATCAGCATGCATGCATGCATGCATGCATCCACCTCGCGCTCGCTCACCAATCACCAAACTTGCACCACAGCTTCATGCATCCGACACCATGCACCACGCATCCATCGCGATGGATGGAAACACATGCATGCATAGTCACGTATGAACCAGGCGCACACCATGGCCACCAAGATGCATACTTGGTGTCTCCTCACTATGTACAGTTTGCTCATTGTAATAGTCACGTGATGGCTCCGACCTCCGGTTGCATCTTACCTCGCCTCTGCCGAGTTGGGGCAACTGATTGTGCTCTGTTGCCATCTCACTTCACGCGGCGCGACATCAACAACAAAGTCGAGAGCGGCCTTCCGTACTTCCGTCTCGACATCACTCTCTCGACATTGTCTTCGCCTCTACCGTCATGTTATCAACTCGCAAGTGACATCTCATCTCGCAACGTCACTCTCATTCCACTTCTGCCCCGCTCGGGCCTTGCAGCGCACCTGGCACAGCGCCTTCCCCCCGCACCCCCCTTGCCCCTTCCTTCCCCCACTCCCACCCCCACGATGGTCAAGCCAGACAGTCCGGCCATCAAGCTACGCTTCACAACAAAGGGCGCACTCGTCATTGAAGTAGGCGAGTGGTGCACCTCGTGCGGTCATGCACACCCTTCCTCCTCGACGCAGTGGGACGGGATCGTGCGCGCCGTCGCAAAGTGGATGGAGAAGCACGCGCCGGCGTGCCCCCACAACGCGCTCGCGTGAGTACCACCTCGAGGACAAGCATGCTGACTTCTCGTGACAGACGAGGCCAGATGCCTGTCGCTTGGAGCGATGGCGCCGTGTCCGATGCCGGAGGGAAGGCAGCCAACCAGGTTACCCCACAGTCGGATACTGGAGCTCCACCACTCGGCACGCCTTCCCCCGCGGAGACATCTCGCAGCGCCGTCTCCCTCCGCTCCCTTGTCCATCAGGCCCCAGATATCGCGTGCGGGAGTGCGCAGTCCACTACGCGTGAGTGCGCACTGCACACACCTGGCGTCCTCTGCTGACACACAAACCACAGCGCCCAAGGCCACCCGCCCCACGTCCTCGTCCTCACGCCCGCCAACGGCGAGCTTCAGCACTCCACGCGTTCCGCCGCCTGCACCACCGGCAAGCAACAAGTCGATCCGCTCCGTCACTGGGTGCTCGACGTGCAAGTGGCGCAAAGTCAAGTGTGACGAGCAGAGGGTGTGTACGACGCCCAAACAGCTGCTGACCTACCCAGCCGGAATGTGGAAACTGTGCAAGGAAGCCTGGACGCAAGTGTGTCTACCTCTATGCCCTGGCGTCTGGTGGTCAACGGCCACCGTCCTCCTCAGCAGATGTGGAGCCGGCAAACCCTGCTCCTCTCGAGCCGGAGCCCGAGCCCGAGTCCGAGCCCGTCACCGCCCGAGACCCCTCGCCGGTGGCAAGCAGCAACGCCATAGTGCCCTCTGGCAGCGTGCCACGGCCAGTGTCTCCACGACCATGGAATCCTCGAAAGCGCTCGCCGGATGAGACGCCCGAGCAGGCAATTCACGACGCGGGCGCCCTTCTGCTGAGCAAGAGCGATGCCCCACCACAGAAGAAGCGCGCGATGAGGCCCAACCTGCGCCTCACGCTCACGAGCGACCTCAGCCCGGTGGCCACCACACCGAGCAACATGCCGGCTCCCACGCCTTGTAGCCTACCAGCACCAACTCCCAGCAGCTTGCCAGAAGCAACACCAAGCAGTCTACAAGCGCCAACTCCAAGCAGTCTGAGCGCGCCGACGCCTCGTACCCTGGAGGCCGCCATCTCGGAGGCTGCAGTTGCACACTCCTTTGCACCGACATTAGTTGGGCGCCCGCGTCCTCCACCACTTTCATTCAACAGCGGTGAGCCGAGGGGCAAGGTTATGGCTAACCAACGCAGCATTCCACGTCCAGACGCGGAGCAACCGGCAGTTGGAGCAGATTGTTGACCAACATGGCTTGACGTGGTTCATTGACGCCAGCGAGGTGCTCGACCAACAAGTGCTGGTAGGTTTCGGGGACTCTACCTCTGTTGACACCTCCAGGCGTCCCAACGGAAGCGCACATTTGCAAACCACCGCCAGACAGTGCTTGCATACTGCTGGGACAAATACCTCTCATGCCAGGCTAGGATACCGCTCGACCCCTCGGCAGTTTCAACATCACGAGACGAGCTGGCCACTTTGGCCTTGCTCTATGCCTTCCTCAGCGTCGGCGCGAGACATTATGCCTACTGGGTCAAAATGAAGATGATGCCCTACGAGGACCACAAGATTGGAGGGACTGTCATGTTACGCCTGGCCGTCGAAGCTCTCCACAGCCTTGTGGAGGCTGGGAACCCAGCATACGACGATGCTGTCGAGGTCGACATCGAGTGCAAGATCATCATGGCGCTGGAGATCAGTCTCTCGTCTTCTGTAGGTTCGAACTGGTCGTCCCCACCTAACAACCAGGTCATCGGTATTGATCCGCTCGGCCATCAAGTCCTCGCACTCATCACCACCGTGATGGCGCGAAATGGCGGTCCAGAGGCCGCTGCCAAGATTCTCACTCGCACCTCGCTGAGCACAGTGTCCTTTGACATCGTTGCGGCGGTCATGCGCGAGAGCATTCGTGAGTTCCAATTTCGCTTCGGCTGCTAACATTAACAGAGTGCGTTCTGAGAGGGCGGGCATCAAAGATACAGCCGGACGGAGACGGTTCTTGGCTCGACGACCTGCCAATCGCCCACCGTGTGCTCCCCGAGTCGTTTGGCGTCAGTGCCCCCATGGTCAAGACGATGCTTGAGGTGCGTACTGGCGCGTTGCATCACATTACTGACTGGAGCAGACCATATTCGTTCTATACGGCAATCCTTCAGAAGGGATCTCACCCACTCGCCTCAAGGCTCTCTACCACACACTCAACACGACCTCGATCATTACCATCTACTCATCGCCTCAACCTCCGCGCGTGCAAGTTGGAGATCTTCTGTGAGCTTCGCCGTCCTGAAGATCGAAGCTGACATCACCAGCCTTCGCCATGTTCTATACGCTGTGGTCTATCTGGACGGTTTCAGTCTCAAACCGTGCGATGCACAGCTTCAGAACACTTCGGCCGCCATCCTCGAGCTGCTCTTCGAGGTCCTGAACATGGGCTACCCTGCTGCCCGCTGGAACCTGGCCTTCATTATTGGCGCGTCGCTGTGCCGCTCTGAGCAGAGATCAGCTGCTCTGTCCGTCTTGAGGCTCATGGCAGACACTTGTGGCTGCGACGACATCGAGGAGGCGACCAAGACGTTGCTGAAAGAGGTGTGGAAGCGCCGCGACGAAGGGCGCGGGGATTGGAGGTGGAACCATGTCATGACGAGTGTCGATGGTCTGGATGTTTTGTATATTTAGAAAAGTGACGATGTGATGCATGACACCTGCTCGCCACCAGATCACCCTTGCTCGCCATCAAAACCCGGGGCCAGACTGGTTCCTTGCCGTGTCGCTGCGCCAACTCGAATCGCATCGGTTGCCCCTGTGCCCACTTTATCGACAACAAAGAACCCTGAGGGCGAGCCGGCAGGCGGTGCCATTCATTCCGACGCATCTGGTAATTTTGATGGAAAAATACTTCCGTCAACGACGCTAGCCTGGCAATCAAGGGCCGTACACTTGCGGGGCTCCATGCCCAAAAGTCGAGAGTGGCTGCGTCGCGACTGGCTTGCTTGTCAAGTCGTCTGTCGCCAAACCCCCCTTGCAGACGCAGCGCGCCGCCGCCGCCGCTGGTTGCTGCACCGTCCAGTAAACACGCAGACACAACCAATCGCCACCAAATGGTAGCCCAGACACGATGCAGTGCATCCACAAGCATCTCGAGCATGCATGCAGTCCACGGCGCTCACTGCGTTCAATTGCCTGAAACGCGCTCTCCTGTACGAGTTGCTGTCGCTCTCTCGCCGCCGCCGCCGCCATCACCACGCCCGCGTCCTGCGCGTCAGAGAGTGCAGCCAATCTAAATTTGGACCCTTGCAGTTGGGCTAGCGTCTCGCACCCAGCTGCCTCCCATCAGCCAGCCCACCATACTTCACTCCACCACTGCTGTACCGTCTCAAAGAGAAAGGCTCACCCCCCCCCCCCCCCCTTCAGACACCGCCACCACCGCCGCCACCCCCCCTCTTCTTCCTCCTCTTTCCTCCCACTCACCACAACACACTTCAACACCAAATCACACTCTTTCCACCAACCCACACTCTCTTTGAATCCTATTCCCTTGTTCCTCGCGTCGTTTGTAAACTGTGTGGCGTGACAACATGGTGAGCAAGCAAAGAACGAGCCTCAGAAAGAAACTGACGAGACCAGACCAAAAACCACTACCACACGTCCAATGTCAAGTCCAAGATCCACCTCTCAAAGCATCGCGCGGCGGCGCCTGCGCCCCCGCGCATCGAGCACCAAGCTGCGTCGACCGCCGCCCCGCACGTAGTTCCCGCCAGCGACGAGTCCGCGCCGCCTGCGAACGAGGAGCCCATGGACATCGACGACCTCTCACACGACACGAGCCCTACCCCTCCTGTTCAACAGGCAAGCACCACTGCTCCGAGGCCTGACCTCACCGTCGAGTCGACCTACACCGAAATTGCGGCATGGATTATATCCGATCCTCTGCTCGACAAGATGCGCCGCAAATACAAGGCCCTCTCTCACGCTGGCGTGACCAGCGCCGCGAGCGACGCCATCCTGGCGGTTGCGGCGCGCAGCGCCGCCAGGCGCGGCGGCTCAGTCATCCGTGCCGCAGACATCCACCGTGCCCGCCTCGTGATGCGCCAGTGGCGCTCTGTTCATGTCCTCCGCAAGGTCGCCAAGAAGGCAGCCGCCAAGGGGATAGTCCAAATCCCCGACGAGTGCTGTACTGAACTCACCACCGCCCGGAACCGCCAAATCTACCGTACTTGGCGCTCCCAGCGCGAGGCTGGCCTGCCGACCTCCCGCTCCTACATGTCGTTCATAATGTCGCTTGTGATTAACGAGCACACCTGGCTCGACCACCTCGACTCGGTCGCTCACATGTATGCCCACTCGGAGAGCTTCCACTAGAAAGGACTCTTTTACCAAGTCACTGTCGTACTAGGACACTCCATTCCCATTCTTGTTGTCAATTGATAATGCATAGTTGCTTGTGGCTTCACCATCAGCTCATCACCTCGCCCCCGCTCGTGGTGGCGGTACTGGCCATGGTCCAGCCTGAGAGATAGCCGTGATGGCGCTGTCCTTTCGATCTGGCACATAGGCTGGGAAGTCCTCGAGCAAGGGCAGTAACCCCTCATCAGGTACGTGCTTGTACACCTTGTTGACCTGGTCCTGGTAGTGTGACGCAATGTCCATTCGTCTCAACTCTGCGTGGGTGTCAACACAAGCACAACTCCCACCCAACAGGGGCCAACACTCACTCTGCGCAGCCGTCAACATGCCCGTCTCTGGTGTCCACTCGTCTGGCACCAGCACCAATGCTTCCAGCAACTCGTTGGGTTTCAACCCCTCGCGCTTGCCGACCGCGTTGAGCTCCTGGAGACACAGCCTCACGACCTGGGGGTCGGAGCAGAGCTCGTCAATGTCGATATCGGGGATGGTCGTGGAAGTGGTGCTCGTGCCCGTCGTGGCCGTGTTGGCCGTGATCGACGAGCCGGTCATGGAGCCCGTGCTGGAGCTCAAGCTGAGCCTGCTGATCGAGATGGAGCTCGACGACTCGAGGTTGACGCCGCTGAGCACGGCGGCGTGCTTCTTCAAGAACGCCTGGAGGTTGATCGCGTGCGGCGTGACGATCATGCACGGCTGCGCGTGCTTCTCGTTGGCGACGAGGCAGCCGTTCCCGACAAACTGGCACGTCTTGTAGATGGACTCGAGGCGTTCCAGGGCAATGTGCTTGCCGCCAGCCAGGGAAACGTGGTTGAGCACCCTGTCGATGATCGACAACGTGCCGTCCTTGTTCCACTGGCCGATGTCGCCTGTGCGGAACCATCCGTCTTGCGTAAAGGCCGCGACGTCAAGGTGTGGCCGCTTGTAGTAGCCTTTGAAGACGGCCGGCCCGCGAATGTAGATCTCGCCTCGTGGTGGGTTATCCGTTGACAAGTACTCGAGCCCCGCTTCTGGTCGGTCGACAAGCTTGATCTCGCAGCCTGGAACGGGCCCGCCGACCGTGTCGATCGCCATTCTGTTTGGGTGGTTGATGCACGCCATTGCGGTGCCTTCTGTCAAACCGTAGCCTGGGTGGGTAAAAGTCGAGCGTGAGCGATAACTTCTACAGAAGGGCGCCTTTCCACCCCAATCGGTTCAGAACTTTCCCGCCATGCGTTCACCATTGCCAGTCCCGCCCAGATCGGTTTAGAACTTGTCACCCGGGAGAGACATGCTCTTCCGGGGCCTGGTCGCACCTAACCCGTTCGGAACTTCTCACCCAGGAGATGCTATTCCCCTGTCCGCCCCAATCGGTTCGGAACTCCTCACCCAGGAGCTCCACTCGTTCCCTCCCACCCCAATCGGTTCTAAACCTCTCACCCAGGAGCACTCCCCGCCCCGTCCCACCCCAATCGGTTCGGAACTTCCCACCCAGGGCCACAACCACTCACCTTGGACCATCTTGACCAGCGCGGCGCTCAAGAACCTTTGCGTCGCCTTGCTCACGCGACCGCCACCGTTGAACAGCAGCCGCAGGCGGCCGCCAGTGGTCGCCTTGACCTGGTTGAAGACAAGGGCGTTCGTGACGCCCGCGACGCCGGGGATCGAGTGCTCCATCGCGGCCGTCTTGGCCTTGACCGCCATGTTGAAAACCGACTTCTTGACCTTGCCCGACTGGTCGACCTTGGTCACGATGCCCTTGCGCAGCAGGTCCCAGACCTGCGGGACGGCGATCATAATCGACGGCCGCGCCTCCATGATGTCGTTCTTGCAGTGCCGGACGCCGGCGTCGCTTAATGTTGTTGTCCGGCCGTAGGCGATCGGGATACCGATGAAGGAGAACACCAACTCGACAACAAACTCGAAGATGTGTGCCTGTGGCAAAAAGGCGAGGTAGCACTCGTGGTCTGCTAATGCGGCGCCGACGAGCTTGTGCACCGAGCCCACTGCTGAGCAAATGTTGCCGTGTGTGAGGAGCACACCCTTTGCTCGTCCGCCTGGGGCATCAGCGCAGCTCAGGTCAGGTTGGAAGGGCGCCGGCGGCTTCGATACGACTATTCGGGTACCGCGTGACGCGGTTACACGAATGACGCCTGGGCTCCTCGCCCCCTCCAGAGCTTACTCACCTCCACCACTCGTGTACATGCAGCAGAAGACGTCGTCGCGCTTGGCGCGGATGGCCTGGTGCGGGCTCTGCATGCCCAGCCGCCGCACCTCGTCAACGTGAACCAGCTTGACGTCCTTGCACCAGTTGAACTTCTCGAGCAGTCCCGGTTCTGGTGTTCCGTCGTAGACAATGAGCTGGAGGGATGGTGTCTTGGCAATGACGCGCTCAATCGTCTTGAGCAGGTCGGCGTTGGTGAACATGGCGAGGACGGACGCCTCGTTGAGGGCGAAGAGCAGGTCATCGGCTGTGAGCGTGTCGTACAGCGTGCAGATGGGCACGGCGTTGAACGCGCACGCCTGCGCCATGAGCATCCACGAGGCGCTCGACTTGGCGTAGAGGTTGAAGTAGCTCTTGCTGCGGCCCTTGCCTGACCACTCGGTGCCGATGCCGAGCTGGCGCAGGCCGCTGCCGAGCGTCCGGACCTCCCACAGCACCTGCTCATAGCTCAGCCAGTTGAGCGGGGACAGGTGGAGGAACTCCTTCTTGACGGTTGTCGAGTGGACCTTGTCGCCAACGGTACGCGTCACTTCGTGCTCCTCCGTGATGACGTCCATGACCTCGCGGGAGCCCCAGCCATTCTTGGAGCCGTGCGTGCGTCCTGCATAGAGGATGATGTCGTGGACAGTGTCGATACCGGGTGCTGGGCCTGCTTGCGTGGAAGTGTGGCATGGGGCCAGCGGTAGCGAGTAACCGGTTTCGGTTGTTGAATGAAACGGTGGCGATGAACGGGAACGCGAGTGACGATTGGAACGAGTTACGCGTCAGCACTAGCCCAGCCCCCGCCACTCGCCCGACGCCAACGTTCCAAGTCGAGCCGAGATATGATGGATGAAGGGTGGACCGCCACATGGCAGTGGACACCTGAGATGTGGCGTCCACTGACTTGTACCGCGCATCAATTTAACGGCATTGGCGTTCAGGGGAGGGGGCAGAGCGGAGCACGGCACAAGCGGCGGCAAAGGCTCGTCGATCCAAGCCACATCGGCTCTGTCTCTATCCCCACCCTGTGCCCACCCCAAAGCGTGACGGACGCGCCCACTCATGCACGGTTATGAAGAGGCCGTGCGTGGTCATCCATCAGCGCGCAGCACTAGTCGATGATGACTATGCAGACGCTTTCCGATGGCGACGAGCACGACGCGGTCATGTCGCTGAAATTAATTCCCAGTGACACGCCAGGGGAAAGCGCACACCTCCGCTCTTGGCCTGGTGCCGAGCCCGGCGCAGCTTTGGGTCGGCGACGGCCGTCTTTGCCTGCCTGCCGTACATGGGCTGGTCGGATGGCGCTAGACATAGCTCGTTGGGCACAACCCTCAACGCTAACGACAGTGTCGTGGGAAGTTTGTCCCCACAGAGCGCGTTTGGGTGTGTGCGGATGGGTGCACTCGAGAACAAGGATTGTGGGGAGAGGGCCGGACCGACCCGAGCCAAACAAATCGACACGACACACGACGACGCGACTTACGCTGAGTGAGCTCCTTGGTGCAGTAGCTTCGACGGGCGCGAGTCTCGCCCTTGGGCTTGGGCTTGTCGGCGTCAACCTCCCAGGAGGCCTCTTCGCCGCGTCGTGGCCCGGTAGTTGGTGCCATTGGTGGTGGCAAGGTGGAGGAGGGTGGGGGGAGGGAGGCTTGAAAGAGAGGTGGAGGGCTTGGTGTCGGGTGAGGCTTGAGGTACGTGGTGCCTTCGTGTCGCAGTGTCGGTCCTCGCTGTCGCTCGTGTCGTTATCGCTAGTGGCCAACTGAGGATCGCGGTGGTCAGTTAAGAGAGACAATGCAACGTTAAAGTAGCCAGGTTCCAAGAACTTGGGTTTACGAACCTCGAACCCAGGTTGCGGTATGCAGGGTGCTCGTTGTCTGAGCTGATACAGCTTGGGTTTCTTTGCCGCTGCTGCGCGTCCGCCTGCGGGTTGTTGTTTACAAATGGTTTGGGTGCTCCCCATTTGTGTGTGTTGTCCCTGTGTCGGGCGGGCGGTCGCAGAGCTGAGACGTGATGCGCTGGCTCCTCACCCTTGTCGTGCAGGTGCTCCACCGACCGAGCGAGCGACCGAGAACCGTAACAAGGCGTTTTGACCAACTTTGAGCGGTAAGATAATGCGGAGGTACGGGCTGGAACACTCTTCGGCACCCAGAGACTTGGCTCTTCCTGCCCTGATCTGCCTCTTTGTTTTTGCCGCCCTGTCAGCGAGACACGCCACGGCTCTGCGCGGGATGTCAAACTTGCATCGTGGCGTGTGCCGTGACTCGAGAGCTCAAGTGCGCTGGTGTGCTGCTGCTGGCACGAAGCCAAAATGTCGCCGCACGCCGCTGACTGTGCTGCGCGCTGCCTGCTGCTGCTTGTTGCCAAAAGTTCGAGCAAGAGTAAAAGGGCGGGTAACGTCACGGGGTAGGGGCGGTAGGCGGCGTCAGTGGCTTCGAGGCAGTGAGCCGACAGGGTCCTGGGCCATGCCCACTGTGCCTCACTTCCTTACTCGGGAATCAACAGGGTCAAGAGGTTGAGTAGGTTGCCAGGTTTGGGCTGTAAGCGACTCGAGTGCTACTGCGCTGGGCTGTCGGGCTGGTCGGTCAGTAATCAAGCCCATTAATTCTCCACGGATCAAGCAGCCTGCCTGATCGACGCCCAGGACCCAAGCCAGCAAGTCTCGAGCGCGCGGCCGGTTGTCGGTCGGGGTAATCCAACATGCTTCACACTAGTTCGCGTGGAGGGCCTGGCTCGACGAACGTCGCAAGGCACCCCAAAGCTTGCTTGCTGCAGCAGAGCAGAGCACACCTCCGCTGTCACCGCTGGGATCCAAGTCGTCATGTGTGCGTTCCAAAGGCATACTAAGACGTTAGCAGTGTCGCTTTGCTCCGACACGGTTTCACTGCCTTGAGTGTCTGTCAGTGTTCTTGTCGTCGTCTTGCCCACTCGCGGCTCAGAGCCATCCGCGCTGCCTGCCGGCTGCCGGCTTCTGCAGCAGTCGCCGCTGCCCAGGCAGCCCGCCACGCCCGCCCATCTCATCTCAGAGCCCTTTACCCCGAATCCGAATGGTGTCCGACCCGGGTTCGCGGGCGGGTGTTCTGCGGCGTCCTCTTGGCGCCCGTAGAATGCGGCATGGGCAAGAGCATCAGGCAGGGAGGTCGCCAAGTCGGCAGGTCGCGTATCGCCACCGCGACACACGCACGGCACGCGCTGGCACCTCTCACACGACGAGCGAGCGAGGTGCAAGTGCAAGTGCAAGTGCAAGTGCCGGTGCCGTCTCGTCTCGGAGAAAACAGCCTGATATTGCCCGCATGTCGGTGGGCAAACGGTTGCGCCTGTGCCTGTGGACCTCTCACGCATCACGTTGTCGGGACTGGGTGCTTGCAGACCTGCAGACGTTGCCAAGGGATCGTGTTCCGAGCAGTGGAGACGGGGGGTCCAAGGCACTGCCCAGGTCTGCCCAAGGTTGCGTCCGTTGTCGTCGTCGTCGGCGTGCTCGCCGTCGTCGTGGACGTCGTCGCCGGTGGGCCGTAAACGAGAAGCGTGCGAGGAACCGGCATCGCAGTACCTGGTGCGAAGGGGTCAGGTGCTTGTCGCTGTACAGAGTTCATTGGAACTATGCACGTCTCCGTTGGTACTTGGGTTGACAAGATTGCTGGAACGACAATGAACTGGAAGTGGATCCTGCAGGGTCACAAGAGAGTTTGGTCGTTGTCGTCACGGGCCACCCACCTCGAGGTGTTACATGGTCCTCATCTCACACTGACATTGCACCTCGCCTCGCATCATCCACCCTCTCTCCTCATCCCAACGGCTCTTGGTCGCGGCCCCCGATGCCGTCATGACCACCACAGACGAGCCACAGAGCGACACTACAGACAGCGACGACGACCCTCGCCGCGTCAAGCCTCCTCCACCACCTCCACCAGCAACATCACACCCTCCGACGACTCCCATCATCTCAACCCTCAAACTCACCCCCTCCCCCGTCTACCTCCCTCCTCCTCGACCAGCCTCAAGCTCTGTAACGCAAGGTGACGCGACAACAGCCCACCCATCGACCTGCCGCCTCTCGCTGCGCCTGGCGTGCCCGCTCGTCGCGGACAAGCTCCATCTCGCCCTCAGTCTCATGCTGCACGGATCCCGCGAGCAGTGGCGCGTGCATCTCGGCTTTGTTCTCCGCGTCTCAAACCACGGTACCGATGTCGAGCTGCCCTACAGCGCCAGAGTCCATGCAACAGTTTGGCGCGTCGTCGGTGGTGACGCCAGCGACGCGGGCCGCTGGAGGAGGTGGGCAAAGGTCGATGTCGAGACAAGGCCAAGACCCCCATGACGGCGCGGCGCGCATCAAGGTCTTCTCAACCAGTGTTCCGGATACTGTCTCACCTCGGCACAGCGCTCGATGGCTTTTGGGCGCCGAATACGGCGGACTCGGACTCGCGTTGGGTGCTCACGAACTCCGGGCTGATCAAGAGAGTTCGCCCACATACCGACGCCACGGCATGGACGGCGCTCCCGCAAAGCCATGGCCTCCGCAGCAAGTATCAAAGCCTTATCAAGCTTGCGCGCACCCGCTGAGTATCAATATCAACGCCGAGACAGCCGCCGAGACCGCCCATAGCCAAGTGGGCAGCGGCCAGGCATCGTCGCAGACATAGGCACCCGCGGGGTTGCCCACCAGGCCAATGGTCTCGATGGCTCCCATCTCCGACAGATCGACTGCGCATCAAAGTCGGTCCTGCGCGCCTCGTCGTCATCGACGAGTCGTGGAGATGGGCGATGAGCGGGGTTGACGGCATCGAGCCTTGTCGTCGAGAAGGATCTCGAGCCCGGCATGTCTCGGCACCAGCCTTCTAACGGTGCTGTATCTTCGGTTGACAGCTCGTCGAAACCTGCCGAGGCCGATCTTGTTCCGCTCAGACGGGCTCGGGGAGTTCTGGCTTTCTGGGACGCGGCTACGAGTCAGCGACGGCCGCAAGGATGTCGCGCACCTAGGAGCGAGCCTCCTCTTCAACCCGTGATTGGATCAGGACGTACCGCGCTCTCTTGGATGTTGACAATCGTGGGGCGACAACGTGAGCACCAGTGACACCATGGATGTGCAGCGATCAGACGAGACGCGCAACTGGCCATGGTGTCACTGGCGTTGACCTTGTCTGTCCCCGCCTCGCCCCCCCCCGCAGGTGTGCACACTGGCTCGCTCCACTCACCACGCGCTGGTGAACCCGACCAAAAGGCAGCCGAAGTGATCGCGAAGGACAATCAAGCATTGGCGGCGAGGTCGCGGTGTGTAGCGTCGAGGTCAAGGCGACGACCACACGGCCGGCGTGGGGATGCCGACGCCGCACATCCGCCGCTCTTGTGGATGCCGCCCGCACGTCTTGTTGCGGCATGTCGCACCTCCAGACTGTGACAAAACACTGTTTGGGCCGTTGGGAAAGCTTTCCTGGCATTGGCGGAAGGATCACGGCGATCAGCGTCGAGGTCAAGGTCGAAATCGAGGTCAAGGCCGCCCGCGTGGGGGTGGACCCTGGGCACGCCGTTGGCGCGTTCTTCGTCCCTTCCTCTTGCCGCAACACGTCGCCCCTTGAACCTGGCGATAAAGGCTTCCGAGGTGATCATGGAAACATGCAAGTTACGACATGAAGGTCGAGGTGGCGTGGATCGAGGTCGAGGAGGGTTCAAGACTACAAGTGTTTGTTCGGGTGTCAAGACGACAAGTTCTTGCTCGCGCGGCACCGTGGTCGCACCGCTGCCCCCGCCGAGCCAAACAACACGCGTAATACCTCCCGCCGCGTCCTTTACTCGCAGTGGCAAGCTTCTCGAGTGACGTAACAATGGCGAGGGGATCGGAAGGTGGACCACCTCCACCGGGCTCGTGCTCGCCCTCCTCGTCCTCCCCATGGACGTCGTTTGTTGTGTGTGTCTTGGCTTGCACAGCTCATCCAGCACACCAATACCCCTGTCAAGCGACACTCGCAGAGTTACCGGCGCTCTCGGCCTCGTTGCGTGCCCCGCCCGCCCCTCCTCGCCGCCGCTTCCCCTAGCCTCTTGGCGGCGGCCGGCCGGTCTCGACGTCGGTGTCACTCCCTCTCGCTCCCACTCTCAAGCCACTGCACACAACAAGATTGGCCCACACAGCGAGACAGGTCGACTGGCTCGACCCCGCTCACAGGCAGCGCGGCGAGTCTCGCCCCGTCGCCCCATGAGAGCGCGCATAAAGCCTCGACATCCCCTGCTGTCCGCCGTCCTCCAATCACTCTTCCCCTCACTCTCTACCGAACAACTCATCAAGCTCTACCACAATCAAGCACAATGGGCAACGGACAGTCTATCGTCACCACCCCTAGCGACCTTCAGTGCGCTGAGGGCTGTGACCAGCCCAACTGCGGCCACAGCAAGTTTGCGTCCCACGGCTCTCCCGGCCAGCCTGCGACCCAGTCGGTCAACTCGTTTACGACGGCCGCCGGTGTTTACTGTATGTCGCCTCACCCAGCCCAAGCCAAGGACGTACTAACCCACCTACAGGCTACAAGCACAGCTACACCATGGAGAAGGACCGCCTTGGCATCTACCATTGTAAGTGCCAGCGCGTAGTCAATGCGGTCGCCCCTTGACTCACCTGTCTAGGCTTCTACTGTGACCTGGAGCACGGCGTCGAGCACGACCCGTCTTCCGACCCACTCTCGGACATCAGAAGCACTGTCGCCCTTGAGCGTACCAACCTGGCTGCCCCCGCCCCGGCCGCCCTCGGTACTGGCATCCAGCGCATGGGTTCGTCAACCATCGGTCCCACCATCCCCTCTCTCAAGAAGCGTAAGTTGCAGCGATCAACAGTGTGCTCATCCTTTGCAGCTGCGCCCGTTGCTTCCCTCGCCCGCCAGTCCCAGCTGCCCCAGCTCTCGCGCGCGGAGCAGTTCAAGCTCATGTCGCGCGACGAGCAGATGGCCAACCTCGACATTGGCAACGGCGCGCCCGGCGACGCTCACCACCACTCGGCTGCGTCGGGCATCCCCCGCCCCACCAAGCGCGGCGGCAAGAAGTAAGACCTGCGTTGAGGAGGACGGCGCCTCGGCCTCTAACCGGAACGAGGCGTCGTTCGATTGATGCGCAAAGAAGCGACGCGACAAGGACGTGGCGCTCGATACCACCTCTCGGCTTTTACCACCCCTTCTCGAACCACCCCTCATCCATATCCCGAGCGACCCCTTGTCTGAAGCTCATGCCTGTGCCCTCCAATCCCTTTGCCCCAAGCAGCTCGGCGCGTTTCTGTGCGCCTCGTCCTCCATGCCACCACCCTCCTCCCCCTCCCTCCCCCTGGCCCTCCCTCCCATGCCCGCGCATCGTCCCTGCACCATCCACAGTGCCTCTACATCCCCAGCATCCCCTCACATACCCATACTCTAAATGCAGTTTAGTCACATGTGCCAAGTGAGGAGGAGGGAGCACGTGAGGTGGCTGACTCGCCCTCGCGTCCCTGCCGCCGTCGTGTTATCGACCCGCCCGCCGCGTATACCCATCCTGTGGATATCAAGGCCGAGTGTCTGGTCCGGGGTGTGTGCGTCAAGTTGGCAATCGACACGGAGGTGATCACAAGGGCGTCGGCAGTGGATGACTGTGTGCGTCTGTCTCCGCGACACCGATACATATATGGGGCGTCAAGGCCGTCGCTTGTGCCCCCCTCACAACGAGCTCCGCGTCTCCGTCGCCGACCCAGCCTCCGTCCACCACCACTAACTCTCCACAGCACGGCATCTGCCCTGCCTCGCCCCCCGCGTAGCCGCCACACCCGACGAATAGACGACGGCGCGGCGCCGACCCGCTGCGCGTCCACCAACAGCAGCAAGCTAGCAAGCACGAACATGTTGGGGTCTCCGCACCATCCTTCGAAGGCTTTGCGCACGCCGGCATTCGCATTCCATGCACTCGCTTGTCGACACATTCACGCCGTTCCCAGGAAGGCAGACCACGCTGCTATCGCCGCCACCGGCCGCGCGCGTCGGCGGGGCTGACGGCGGAGGGGTGCCGCTGCCCCCGCTTGGCGGTGCCAAGATGCGTCGCTTGGTGAGTGAGTGTGGGGCACGCCGCGGCACGCCAGGGTGGGCGGCAGTGGGCGTCGGCGTGCATGCCTGGGTGTTCCAGCCAGCACGTTGCAGGCTCGAGATGCATCCAGCAAGCATCCAGCGACGCCAGCACGCTCCATGCATCGGCTTGGCGCCGACAGTGCATGCACGCATACATCTGTGCGCTGGTCGGACCGCGTGCTCGCCTATTGCCTCGACGAGGTGGTGGGAGGGGCTCGACGCGTCGAGGCGCCGGCTGACTGGCAGTCTTGGTCGCGCGGTTCTAAGCGGCGATACGGCAAGTGGGTTTTCCACGTGCAGAGGGTTGTCGCAGATGCTCAGGAACATTGAGCTGCATGCTGCCCAGTCGAGCCGAGGCGAGAGGAGCGAGGGGGAGGGGGAGGTCGACGATGCTCAGGCAGGCAGCGCTGCCGCGTCGGCTAAGCTCCCTGCAGGTCGTTAGCCGATTGACCGGTCCGACTGACCTGACTGACTACTGACGTCGAGCCAGACAGCATCGGAACAGCACCACCACGCACCCCCATCACACCACCCCGCGGGCCACCACCTGCCCCACCACGACGCACGCACGGCACACCTCGACACTACATCGAGAACACTCGGGCCGTCGCTTGGCTCGCAGTCTGCCCTGGGCACCTCGTCTCCTCTGGCCTCTTATAATAACCTTTGACGGCGGCTGCATCCCCCTCTCTCCTCTCTCTCCCCTAAGCCCAGCCGCCTGCCAGCCAGCACAATGTCCACCGACCACCTGCAGGACGAGATCCACCGCGAGTCGCTCGCCGACCCGGAGCGCTTCTGGCGCCACCAGGCGGAGCAGCTGCACTGGCACAAGTTCCCCTCGCAGATGCTCAAGACGTTCACCAAGACGCTGCCGAGCGGCGTCGAGCACAAGTCGTGGGAGTGGTTCCCCGACGGCGAGCTCAGCTACTGCTACAACGCGGTCGACCGGCACGTCGCTGCTGGCCGCGGCAATCAGCCCGCCATCTACTACGACTCGCCCGTCACCCGCAACAAGCGCACCATCACCTACTCGGAGCTGCTGGACGAGGTCGAGACCCTCGCTGGCGTGCTGCGCGAGGAGGGCGTCGAGAAGGGCGACGTCGTGCTCATCTACAGTGAGTAGTGGGTCGCTCGCATCCACTGGTTTCCAGAGGCTTCCGGGGGGTTGGGGTCGCGTTGGGCTGGGGTTGCCGACCGTCGAGTTGCGAGCGCTCGCTGTCGCGCTGGCGGCTAGCAGTGATGCTCCTCGTCCCCAACGTCACTGCCCGCCGCCGTGCTCGCACCCTAGGTGGCTTGCGGGCCAGCCGCTGGCGAGGCTCAGGCCCCGCCCAGCGCCGCCCGGTGCTCCGCTCGGTGCTCCAGAACCAAATCAGCCCCTCGGCTCTTGCTTCAGCCGAGCGGACGTGCGGGGGGTGTTGTGGTTGTTGCCGTCGCGTCGTCGTCTGCATCCTCGCGTCCACCGCTGACACCTGCCCCAGTGCCCCAGGTCCCCGCCGCCGCGATCGGCATCCTCGCGTCGAACCGCCTCGGCGCGGCCCACTGTGTCGTGTTCGGCGGCTTCTCGGCCCCGGCTCTCGCCCAGCGCATTGACGCCGTCAGGCCAAAGGTCATCCTCACGGCCACCTGCGGCATCGACGGCACGAAGCCACCCATCCCGTACCGGCCGTTCGTGCACGAGGCGATCCGCCTCGCGACCCACAAGCCGCGCCGCACCATCATCTGGCAGCGCTCGCAGGTCGACTGGCCCGCCGACGAGTCCAAGGGCGAGCGTAACTGGCAGGCGTTGGTCAAGTTTGTGCGCGACCGCGGCGTGCGCACCGAGTGCGTGCCGGTCGCCTCAACGGCCCCATGCTACATCTCGCACACGTCCGGCACGACCGGCAACCCCAAGGGCGTGATCCGCGACACTGGCGGCCACGCCGTTGGCCTGCACCTCTCCGTCGCGATGGTGTTCAACATCCGCGGCCCCGGCTCGGTCATCTTTGCTGCGTCTGATATCGGATGGGTGCTCGGCCACGCCTTCATCCTCTCGGCCCCATTGCTCACCGGCGCCGCGACCATCATCTACGAGGGTAAGCCCGTCGGCACGCCCAACGCCGGCGCCTTCTGGCGTATTGTTGAGGAGTACAAGGTCAACACGCTCTACTGCGCTCCTACCGCCCTCCGCGCCATGAAGCGCGAGGACCCAGACTACAAGTACCTCAAGGAGATTGGCGAGCGCGGCGGACTCAAGTCGCTCCGTGCCCTCTTCCTCGCTGGAGAACGCTCCGAGCCATCCATCATCACCTCTTATCAGGAACTGCTCGACGCCTACGCCGCGCCCGACGCTCACGTTATCGACAACTGGTGGTCGACCGAGACGGGCTCGCCCATCACGTCGCGCGCCCTCATCCCCCAGGCCGGCAAGGACCGCCAGACCAAGGAGGTCAGCTACCCGCCCCCGGAGCTGCGCCCCGGATCCGCCGGCAAGCCGATGCCAGGGTTCGACCTGCGCATTGTCGACGACGACGGCAACGAGGTGCCCCGCGGCACCATGGGCAACATTGTGCTCGCGCTGCCGCTGGCCCCGACGTCGTTCAACACGCTCTGGGAGGACGAGCAGCGCTTCTACAAGGGCTACCTCGAGCGCTTCAACGGCAAGTACCTCGACACTGGAGACGCCGGCTACCAGGACAAGGACGGCTACGTGTCGATCATGGCGCGCAACGACGACGTGCTGAACGTGTCTGCGCACCGTCTGTCGGGCGCCGCGATTGAGCAGTCGATCGCCTCGCACCCGCTCGTGGCCGAGGCATGCGTTGTCGGCGTGCCCGACGCGCTCAAGGGCCAGCTGCCCTTCGCGTTCGTCACGCTGTCGGTCGCCGACCACCCGACGTCGGCCGTGCCGGACCCCAAGCTGCTCGGCGAGATCCAGCAGCTCGTCCGCTCGCAGGTCGGCGCGATCGCGACCCTCGGCGGCGTGATCCAGGGTGTGGGCATGATCCCCAAGACGCGCTCGGGCAAGACGCTCCGCCGTGTCCTCCGCTCGCTGCTTGAGAACGCCGCCGACGGCGACTTTGACGCAAAGGTCGACGTGCCCTCCACCGTTGAGGACATTGGCGCCGTCGAGGCCGCCCGCCAGAAGATTAGAGAGTACATGGCTATCAAGGGCGCGAGCCACAAGGCCATCGAGGCGCGCCACAAGCTCTAGACGACGCGAGCGCAGCGAGCGGTGCAAGTAGAATGCACCGACGCGCGGGTGCACCGCGCCCTGCATATCAGCTATATCAGACGTGTTAGTCTTGGTTGTATATAAAAGTAGGAAGAGAGTGCAGTCATTGGTATCAAACGCGGGCGTGAACGGACGCGGGCGGTGCGGGGCCGCGCACGGCGATTGTGTTGGTGCAGCACTGAACATCGATCTGCAGTGCTCATGTGCTTGTCTCTCTCATATCCTTGAGTCCTCTTACACACTTCCGCAAGGCGCGCGCGTAACATCTTGCACGATACACGGACACGGCGGCGCACACTCGAGAGAGGCTACGCTACGCGACGCGTCGCGGCCGCCTTCGGCCCGTCACCTCGGCGCGCGAGCTCATGGCCTCGCCCAAGCCCTCACCCATCTCGAGCACGCGACCACCGCACCGGCCCTCGTCGCATGCTCGGCGTCGGCGCCACTCTCGCGAGCGCATGCACGCGACTCCACAGCGGCGTGCTCTAACCCAACTGTGCAGGGCCAAATGGCCGTGTCTGACCCCTTGTCCCACCCGTCGCGGGCAGCGGCCATCATCCCCGCGCCGCAATCCGACCCACTAATCCGCACTTGACCTCGCGCGCGTCGAGCAAACGAACCCATCACCGCGACACTCAGCATCGTACTCTAACTCACCCGCCGCACGATGTCATACTACCACCCGCAGCAGCCGTACGGCGCGCCACCGCCGCCGCACCCGCAGTTCCAGCACCTCCCCCCACCTCCGCCAGCAGGCAGCCTCCCGCCGCCGCCAGCCGGCGTGGTGGGCTTCGCGAGCCCGCACATGGCGCCCGCGGCACCGTACCCAGGCTACGCTGGCGCGCCGTCGCCCCAGCCATACCCGCACACGGCGGCGGCGCCATACCCACAGCAAGTAGGAGGCTTGCAGCCCGCGCCCCAGCCGTATCCGTACGCCGCGCCGGCGTCGCCTTACGCGCAGCCCGTCACCTCGCCCCAGGCCTACCCGCAGCCAGCGGCCACCCCGCAGCCTCCACCAGCATCAGCGTACGCGCCCGCCCCGCCAGTGGCAGCGGCAGCGGCATCCCCAGCACCGGCGCCGTCGCCGCCCGGTTTCTACCGCGTAGAGAACGTGCCGGCCTCCGAAGTGCCCAACCGGCCGACACGCTACGACATCCCGGCCACCGCGAGCTCCGTGCCGCCCGCGCACCCGCCGTACGAGAGCGTGTCGAGCGTGCTCTTCGGACAGCAGGGGCAGGCGCTCCCGCCGTGGCCGTACGCGAGCGCGCCGTACGCCGTGCCCTCCTCGAGCTCGGCGACATCGCCCGCCCCGCCCTCAGCAGCGTCACACGCGCCAATCGCCGCGATCCCGTCCGAGGCAAACCTCGCCGTCGCGAACGGCGCGCCGCCAAACACCGTGCACCAGGACCTGCCTACCTTCGAGGACCACCTGCACGCGCTCGCGCTGGCGTCGAGCGAGCGCCCGGCGCGGAGACGCGCGCCGGCCGTCCCGCCGCCGGCGGTGCCGCCCTCGCGGCCGATGACCATGTCCCCGCCTGTGCCAGGCATCGCGTACGCCTTCTCCCCGCCCGTGCCGGCCGTGTCGCCTGCGTACGCCGTGTCGCCTGCGCCGGTAGTGTCGCCTGCGTACGCTGTGTCGCCCCCGCCGCCTGCGCCCGTTGGGTACGCGTACACGCGGCCTGGGGCTGTTGGTGGGCCGCGGGTGCCTGGCGGGCCACGATGAGGGAGAAGTCTGGCGCGGGGGAGGGAGACACGGCGAGCAGGAGTAGCGTAGCCTGCCTACACTGGACAATCATCTAATGCCTCACATGCACGTTCATGCCACTTGCAACGCTGCGATACCACTGAGCTCGATACGCGACTCCACTACTCCACCACCGGGCCGCCAGCCGGCTCGCTTGCATCTGCCACCTCCACTCCCCCACCCTCCACTCCTCCACCGCTACGCGAAGTCTTGCCAGCGCCGACGGCGATAGCAAAGACAGAGGCGACGCTTACGAGCGCCGAGGTTCGGCGTGGACAGCACCAGACCGAGGCGGGGCCGCGTGTCGGGGTGGTATGTTTGTCGCGGTATGTGGTGTTGGTGGTCGTGGTTGTCGTCGTCGGTGGTGGTGATGGATGATGGGACGGCGTACACACCCGACGCTTGTTCACGTGGTATGGTCTGCTCTGCTTAGCTCAGCTCAGCAGTCTCACGTCTCACATCTCGGCATGCATGCTTCTTCTGTACACGCGTCGGCTCGGCTTGCGCTACAACCTATCTATTGTGCATGGACGGACGTCGCTCGGAGTGGTGCAGGCCACGATATCGCCCCAACCGAGCCGCTTTGCCTTGTCGACCGAGGCAGCCGAGCCGCGCCCAGGCAGGGCTGACACACAAAAGTGGACGTCGACCCGTCCACCGGGCCACCGAGGCACAACCGAGATGCCGCGCGCCATTCCAGTAGCAGAGCCCAGCCCAAGCAAGCGCACAAGGGCAGCACGTGTTTGGTTCCAGCCCAGAATGCTACGACGTGCGACTTTGCACGATGCCGACGCGCTGATGTCACTACTGCAGCAAGTTTTGATTCGCGGCAACGCGGCCCGGCACCTCGGTGCTCCTGTCGCCGTCCATCCCGAGCAAGCGTGTCTTGCTCAGCTCTGCGCGCTCCGCACTGGTATTTGCTCCATCTTGCTTATGCACCAGCAGCCAGATTGCATCTTGGCTCCCGGAAATCGACCGCACTGCTGCGCTGGAGTGCAGGGAGATACGGGTGTGGTTGGCCAGACTGACATCACTGATGATGGAGATTTTTGCTAAGCTCGCTCCTGGCTCACCGACGTGGAGTGACCTCACGAGCTGACGGGGCGTGGCATCTTCCACAACGTCGGCGTTTCAAAGTTCTGAACGAGGTCGTCGATGTCTGCATGGTATAAAGAGGAGGACTGAGACGCGGTGGAGCAAGTTCCCATCACCTCTGCAAGCTCAAGCTTCTCCACAAGCACCCGCAACATTCCCACTCCACCTACTCCAGCTCCACCACCAACCTTCACAAACCACCGCACAATGTCCGACACTACATTCAAGGGCTGGGCCGGCGCCAAGGTCGAGGACCCCACCACGCACCTCACGCTCAAGGAGTTCACTCCCAAGTCGTTCGACCCCACCGACGTCGATGTCGCCGTGCGCTACTGCGGCATCTGCTACACCGACATTGGCTCGTACCAGGGCGAGTTTGGCGGCATCGTCGAGGACCGCGTGTGCGGCCACGAGGTGATCGGCGCCGTCACCCGCGTCGGCTCCGATGTCAAGCACCTCCATGTCGGCGACATTGTCGGCATCGGCGCCCAGACCGACTCGTGCGGCGAGTGCGAGTGGTGCAAGTCGGGCCAGGAGAACCTGTGCTCGAACAACGCCCTCACCTTTGCCGGCCAGTACATCAAGGGCCCGAGCAAGGGCACCCCCGTGTACGGCGGATTCGCCAACTACTGGCGCGGCCCGGCGCACTTTGCCGTGCGTGTGCCCGACTCGCTTGACCCCGCCTCGAGCGCCCCTCTGCTCTGCGGCGGCGTGACCGTCTACGCGCCCCTCAAGCGCTACGGCGCCGGCCCGGGCAAGAAGGTCGGCATCATCGGCATCGGCGGCCTGGGCCACATGGGCATCCTGATCGCCAAGGCCATGGGCGCGGAAGTCACTGTCCTCTCGCGCGGCCAGTCCAAGAAGGACGACGCGCTCGCCCTCGGCGCCACGCACTACATCGGCACGGGCGAAGACCTCGCCGCCGACTTCAAGGGCCACGAGAACAGCCTCGACGTCATCATTTGCACCATCAACCCCGCGACCCTCCCGATCGACCAGTACATCAGCCTCCTGCGCCCCCGCGGCACCATCGTGCTCGTCGGCATCGTGCCCGCGCCGCTCTCGCTCAACACCCTCCCGCTGATCTTCAAGTCGGTCGCCGTCGCCGGCTCGGTCATTGGCTCCCCCGCCCAGATCGCCGAGCTCTTCGAGCTCATCGCCGCCCACCCCGAGGCCGCGCCCTGGGTCAACAAGTACCGCTTCGAGGACATGAACAAGGCCATGACCGACTTCAACGCCGGCAAGGCCAAGTACCGCCTCGTCGTCGTCAACGAGGAGAACGGTGGCAAGCTCTAAGCTCGCTGCCGACTAAACAGGCCTACAGCCTCTGAACCCCGTAGTTTTTGTACATAGACAGCAGATGCACCAATCAGTGTGAAGGGTGAAAGCAGTACTGAACCGAGCAATGACACGTCGAACTAATCCAATCCCAATCAACTCATCGCCTCTCACTCAAAGGTTGTGGCCTCGCCGAATGTCAAGAAGTGAGGCGACAAACCGGCAGCAAAAGGATGTATCTACCAAACAGCGAAACGAGCTACTGCTTCTCGGAGGGGTAAGTACCTTTACCAGTGGAGGCGCCACCACGTGAAGAGGTCTCCTGAGGCGCTCTTTTCTCAGTGGCCTCAGTGGGGCTTGTACCTGATCCTCCACGCGCGGCTACACCTGCGCTTACACTCGCTTCCACATCACTACCTGTGGCAGAGTCGAGGCCACCACGCCAACCCGGATCGTACGAGGGAGGTTCAGCCTCGGTGGGTGGGGCAGCGGGGGGGTGGTAACGGATGTGGTCGCTCTGGTGACTGTGATTTAGAGTGACACGGGGAGGAGGCTGCGCATCCCATGAGGTAGAGTCATTGGCGTGGACATTGGGAGGAGGGGCTGGAGCGAACGTTGTGGCACGCGCCTCGGATATCGAGGGAATGCCACTGTCGCCGACGCTCGCCTCGGCGGCAGGCGACACGAAGGGCTCTACGGGTGCCGAGTCGACCTCCATGGCGTTGTTCTGGTTTCGGTTCTTCGAAGCCGATTGCCTGCCATTTGAGCATCATCTCTAGAATCCTCCAAAGTGGCCGCACTCACCTCCATCTCCGGCGGACAAGGATCACCATCACCGTTCCAATGATGAACAGCGCCGCCATGCCACCGGCCTGAGTGGTCAGGCCGAGCATTTGATTCATTGTGCACTCACAACTCCCCCCGCAATTGCACCGACGTTCGGTCGAGAGACATCTTGTGTTGGGCCTGGGTAGGTCGAACTGTATGTAGGACTGGCGTGGGTCCTGGCCGTAGTGGTGTTGGTCGTGATTTGGGTCGTGTTTTGCACCGTGTTCTGGGTCTGGCTGGAAGGCGCGACGACGTCGCTTTGGGGATTGATGCCAAAGTCAGTCGCCCATGAGGCGTCACTTGCCATCAGAGCTGTCACTTTGCTTTGCGCTGCACTCACTCGAGGGCTGAGAATACGTTGACAGACTTGATGAACACAGAGCCACCTGTTCCTGCCGTCATTGTGAGATTGTAAACCAAGGTCGGGTCCAAGGGTGTCTCATAACGTGGCGTAAAATAAGTTTGCGAAGGTCGAAATGGTTGTAGAAACTCCTGCATCAGGGACAGGCGCGGAGAAGCTGAAAGTCAAGCTCCCCGATTGAAAGTCCGTGAAACCGAAGATGGAGGTGTATGTAGTATTGGCAGGCAGCTGGATAGTACAGTGGCTTCCGGCGCTTCCTGACATCGCATCCACAAGCGAAGTGAAACCTATGGCCTCGGTCAGATGATCCCCGCACGCAAACTCACCGCCTTTCGTGGGCACAAAAACCCAATTCCCCGAGAAGGAAAAGACTGGGTTTGCGATGCTGTGTAATGCCAGCGGTGCCACGCGAGAAACAACTTTGCTTGAGTCTATCCTGGGAGGTTGTCAGACGAGTAGCCGTGGTTGAAGTTTGCGCACACAGTGAGGCAATCATGCAACTTACGCGTTGGTTTGTAAGCCATATATGATGTCCACACTGTGGAAGGAGGCGAGTACCATACCACCGACGCTCACGTTGAGAAGGCGTTGGGTTGACGTGCTGCGAAGACCTTGTGGTCCAACGTTGATGGCCGGCGGAAACACTGCAGCAGGACCTTGAAGGCTGGCAACTGGTGTTGGGTTCATTGAAACCGTCCAGGTGGTGCTATCCAGTGATAGTGTCACCACCACGAATGCCAGGCTTGCATTCCAAGGAGATACCGTCAGGGCTAAGCTCTGGACTCCGGCACCGTAGAAGGGGATGGAGAACGACGCAGCAGACGAGGAGTTGCTCTGGTACACTGCCGGGCCCTCGCCAACGGGGAGGGGGCCTAGGGTCTTCGGTCCCAATGACGCGGGGAAGACCATTGTCCATGACGGACCGTACTCAATGCCGGGGTGGTTGTACAACAACGTCTCAGGAACGTTGAGTGTGGGGTTGTAGGCCGCTGAGATGGCAGTTGATGCCATCCAGATGGCGACTATCCAAGATACCAGTCGAGACATGTAGGAGAGTGCAAGGGAAGAAGACGGGCAGTTGGCTAGGTCTCGAGGACCTTTCATACCCTTCCATGGTTGTGATGAGGAGTGGTCTATATGCGTAAACACAGGACACGTTCAGCACCGCTATATTCAGCACTGACCTCGATACTGTCGAAAGGCACAGTCGAAAGGAAGGACTGAGCAATTCCTGTGCTGCTTGCCTTGACCAGGTGACTCGTGCCAAGGCCACCTGTGCGCCTTACTTTGGACCTGGACGCTTCGTCCACGGAGGAGGTATGTCCAGGGAGCTCCATTCCAATGCCCTTCATGAATTCCTTCTCATGTGTGTGCCGGCGGGGGCAAGAATACATCTGGCGAACAATCCCCAGCACCACGCCGAACTCGCCGCCGCAACGCCATGCTTCTTTGGCGCCACAGTAAGGACATATTCTGTCAACACTGAATCATGTCTATAACAAGACCACACCGAGCCTGTCAGTCTCTCTTTCAACTGCATGGGCTTGTATAATCTCGTTTTGGCCTTGCTTGGTGTCGTGAACTGTCGCCAGGGATCCACCTAGGCCGCTCTTGCATCCACTCCCCCCCACCGTCATTCGGTAAAGACAAAGACTGTACTAAGAACCGTCAAACTAGCGACAAAGGGATGGGGTGTATCTACCAGCCGGCGAAACTGGCTACTGCTTCTCCTTGGGGAAAGTGCGTTCACGGGTTGAGGCTTCTTCAGCGGTGGTGGCACTTTCGTCCGTCGGACCGGCGACAGCAGCTGTCGAGGACTCGCCCCCACTGCGCCAAGTCGGATCGTAAAGGGGCGGGAACTGAGGTTCGGCGCCCACAGGACCCCCGTCTTGAGCGAATGTTCCACTCGAAGACGAAGGCCCTTCGTCGTTGTCATTGAGCAAAGTCGACTTTCGCCCAACCGTCCCCATGAGGGGTCTGTCGCTGGACCCCGGGCTACTGGCCGCCGTATCGACCGGCAAGATGGTATCAAGAAGTCCTGTAGAGGGGAAGGGCTCAACCATCGGTTGCTCAACCTCCGACAGGGGGCCGATCTGGTTCCTCCAAGTCTTTTCCCTGAATGGTTTAGCCACTCAGTGCCACAGTCGCTGCTCACCTCCGCCTCCGCCGAACAATGAACGCAACTGCAGCATGCCCACCAACCCCACCACGCCGCCGACCTGAGGGGGTGAGTCCAAACCAAACGTCCCCTTCCTCGTGGACTCACGACTCCCCCAGCGATTGCACCAGTATTTGGGCCGGTAGATTTCGGTGCTCGTATAACGTCAGACCAGAAGCGGGGGTCGTAAGGGGGATTCCTTAACTTGTCAGCCAACTGCCGTTCATAGTCGTACTCACTTGAGGGATGAAATGATGTGAACGGAATCGAGTCCCACCCAGCCATTGTCCCCAACAATGATCGTCATATTGTACGAGACTGTGGGGTCCAAAGGTGTCTGGTAAAGGTCGGTCTGGGCACTGAAGAAATTATTGGTTGAAACGGTCATTGGCCAGCCAGGAACTGGAGGGGGAGACGAGAAGCTGAAGGTGACATTCCCCTGCTGATTTCCCCTGGTGCCATTGATCCGTATGTAGGTGGTATTGGCCGGTAGCCGAATGGTGCAATTGCTTCCAGGGTTCCCTCTGACAGCCTCGGTTTGTGCTGAGTTGTGTCCCACTTTGGGTATCGTCAGACCATGTGCCCACGCATAAGCTTACCTCCAATGGAATAAAGACGGCTCCAACTACCAAAGCAATAAAAAGCTGGATTGGGTTGGTCGCTTAATCGCTGTCCGACTGATATGGAACCCGCCACGGCAACGTCAACTGGACCCACTCCCCAAGCAATTCCCTTGGATGTAGTGGTTATCCAAGTGTCATTGCTGTGCGCTGGTCAGATGCAGAAGCACGTAGAGAAGCACTTACAGGTTGGTCTGCACACCTACTCTAATAGTTGCCGACCGAAAAGTGGCGATCATGTCACTAATTGTAATATTGAGAGTGCGGTTCGTCGAAATGTTGGTCATGCCCAACGGCCCCAGATCAGCAAAGTGTTCCCACAACGCTAAAGAAACGTTGGCAGCCGAAGTCGCATCCACTGAGACATTCCAATTGGTATTATCGAGTGCAACGGTCATGTTTAATTTTTTCTGGGTTTCATTGAATGGAGTGAGGACCATTTCCAGGTATTCGGCGCCGAGGCCAAAGAACGGGATGGAGAAGGAAGCGCTTCCACCTGTGACATTGGCTTGGTAGGCTGCCTTGCCATAGCCCATAGAACCTGGGACATAACTTTCGTTCACACTAAGTGTTGACTGGGGATACACCAGCGACCAAGAGGAGTCGTAGTTGATGCCCGGGTGGTCGCAAGGGATGATTTCGAGGAAGGTGTGATTGCCTACGTACTCAGCCAGGACGGCAGTGGATGCCAACCAGAGGGTTGCAATCCAAGAAATCATGTTGCAAGAGTTGAAAGGGAGAAGATGCTTTGGCATCCGCAGCACCTCTTTCATACTCGACGGACGGAAGGATGGCTGGCACATGCACAACAAACAGGACTGAGCATCGAAGCATGGGCACCAGGTTGCAAGGCGTCCGAGCTCGACTGACTCCTGACAGCACTCGTGTTCGCCAGTGTTGATCACAGTTCTGTCATCGACGGTCCAAAGCTTGCAGCTTATGTTACATACCTTAGGCAAGGAGGAAACGAACCCGAAGCCGAAGCCGACGCTGAAGGGTTGGAAGTCGTCAAGGCATGCACCCTACGTTACCAGGTCTTGCTCAGTTAGGCATGGAAAGGCAGTCTGATTCTCCCTCGCCCTTACGCTGTTTTCTCATGGTGACCTCGTCGCGGGCATCAGCGGCCCACGCATCTGTGTCAACACAGCAATATCTACACTGGCCCGGCCATCGCGCACAAAGACCCTACGGAACTGGTGCGGTGCGGCCCGGTGCGAGCTCCATGATTGTCCCCAACTCACCAATCAGTCTCTGAGTGTGCTTCCTAAGGGCGAGGACCGAGCATACTACGTGCCCATCATTGTGACCGGTGACTCGTGCCAAGGCACCAAGATGTCTTCAATAAAGATTTGGTCGGACACTTCAATATCTAGATGAGCCCATCTGACTCTGCGGACGGGGAACCCAGCGACTTGTCGATGGACGGAGAGGGGTGGGGTCTGTGGTCACGCTCCAACCGCATGTCGGTCCCCGTCGCACTGGCGGGCCGCATGCGGCCGCACCCAGCGGTCTGAGAATCATGCAGTGGTGCGTGAATGTGAGTGACGTTCCCGCACGGTTACGTCTGGAAGCTCGAGCTCGCCCAACCGGCCTCCAGTGGTCCCACAATCCTCTCACACGCTACCGCACCGACCAGCTCCACTCGCCCGTCGTTAAAGCCGTCTACAGTGTCAAACCCCTAAATATGTAAACAAACAGCAGACGCAGAAGTCCGTGCGCAATTGAAGCGTTCATCAGCCTTTGCGCTCACCGGCGCTCATGTCCATCATTAGAGGGCACACCCCCTGGCGTCACTTGGCTCAAACCATTGTCGGAGCCAAGCGAATGATCACTTCTCAGACGGTTCAACGACTCCACGGATGGACGTTTCAGCCTCAGAGTCAGTGACACTTTCGTCTGTGGCGGTGAGGCGCAAACCGCGCCAGCCTGGGTCGTACACAGGCGGCTGTGTCTGGGCGCTCACAGAGGCGGCGTCGTGCGAATCGGGACTACGAGAGCTGCGGGTCGGCACTCCTCGTGAGGAGGAGGATGCTGAGGCTCCCCCGTGGGTGAATGTCGGGCTAGCTGGCGTTGAGGCTGGCGGAGATAGAGGGAGGCGTTTACTACTCGACTGGGGGGTGCTGTGGGTCTCGACGGGTAGGATCGAGCCAGCGTCGATCGAAATGAATGGATCCACTGTCGGATCGCCCACAGGGCTGCTTTGTCTCGTCTCTGACGTTCGGCTGAATGGCTTCAGCATCCCTTGCTCGCAGAGACCAATCACCTCGGCTTTCGGACAATCATGAATTTCCGGCGAACGATGAATATCGCCAGTGCGGCGAGGCCCGCCAGCAACGCTACGCCGCCCACCTACGCGTTCAGCACACCACATCGACTCTATTGGTGCTCACAACGCCCCCAGCAATGGCTCCAATATTCACTCCCGATCCTGCACGTCCCGGGTTCGTCCCGGAAACGTTGTTATTATTCGAGTTGGTGGAACCGTTGGTTGAACTGGGAGATGTACTTCCCGAACCAACGCCAAAGTCGGCGCCCCATTGGGGATCCCTTCAATCGTCAGCGAGACTCGTACGTTATACTCACCCTATAGAAGGAGTCACTCTGAGCGCTTCGAGAATTGCACTGCCTTGTCCACCAACAGTCATTGTGAGGTTGTACACGAGGGTCGGGTCCAGTGGGTTTTCGTACAGCCATGATGAGCAATTGTAGTAGCTGTCGGTTGAAATGGTAGCGGGAGAGCCTTCCACAGGCGGGGGTGGCGAGAGGCTGAACGTTACACTGCCCTGCTGATACCCCAATGTGCCATTGGCGGAGACGTAAGTGGTGTTGGCTGGCAACATGATGCTGCACTGGCTTCCAGGAGCCCCTCTCATCCCCTGTATCATCTTGAAGTTGGATGGCGCTGCTTCGTCAGATGATACTACGTGGGCGCGACCCCGCGGCCCCGTGGTCGAGCTCACTGCCAATGAGGGGCATGTAGGTCCAATCGCCGAAGCAGGAAAATGCTGAATTGATTTTGCTTCCCACTGCCAGCCGTGCGGCCCGAAGCCGCAAGGCGCTAAAGGTTGAACTGCGACAGAGTCAGATGACAGGGTGTGTATCACGCCAGGATTGCGGGCGAGACGGGGGACCTACGTTTCCGTCTGAAGGCTGAGAGCTATCCGCGTCGAGAAGAATGTGGCCATCACACCACTGACCGTGATATTGAACACGTGGTGAGTCGGTGTGCTCGTCATGCCGGGTGGTCCCGGATCAATCGGTGCCCAGGAAGGGGCACCAGCTGTGGTAGAAGAAATGTTGGCAGCCGGAGTCGCATTCACTGAGATCGTCCAAGGGGTGCCACCGTCGAGTGAAAGGGTCAGGTTTGCGGTTGTCTGGGTTGTATCGAAGGGCGTGAGTGCCATGATGATGTTTGCGATTCCGTAGCCGAAGAAAGGGAGCGAGATGGACGCACTCCCCGTTGCATTGATCTGGTACGCTGACCAGCCGGTCCCGAAGCTACCTGGGACGTAGCTTGCGTTCACCACTGGCGGCGTCGTGGGGTACACCATCGTCCATGTCGGTTCGTAGGTGAAGTATGGTGTGTAGCTGTTGGCCATTTCCCAGTAGAGCAAAGACGGTGCGTAGCTCCCTGTCCCCACGACCGTGGATGCCAGCCAGAGGGCGGCAACCCAACGTATCATGTTGTGTTGGGATTGAAAGCAATGAGGTAGTGTCAAGATTCAATTTACGTCGAGCATAACATTCCTGCGTGAGTGGAGGCTCATGCTCAGGAGCAAGAAGCACACCCAGACACCGAGGAGCCCGAGCGTTCTTGGCGAACCCGTCTCCCTTGGTGGTTGGTGGCTTGCGCGGATCGCCAACCGTCACGATGTCCGCAGATCGAGGTTGAGCACCACCCCCCGGTGCGACAGCCGGCCCATGACCTTTGCACAGTGCCTGTGCACGAGCATGGCCTTTGGTCTGCAGGTCGAGCTCCGTATCCGCGCATCCCGGCCGCGCAAATTTCGTGGCCGTGAGCGATCCTCGCACCCAGGATGTACCGGGTGTCTCGAGCCTTGCAGCTTTGACGGCTTAACCTTGATGCCAAGACAAGACAGAGGGCCGGGAGGCTGTAACACCAATGCGAACGGGCGTGTCATGCCTCACCTCCCACGCCTCGCGTTCGGACCTATGTACCTGGAGCGAGCCCCTTCTGCGCACGCCAACACCACTGAATGACCCGGCGAGGGTGGGGTACCCCGTGTCCTGCAGGGTCGGAGCAGACAGGTCAGAAATAGAAGGCAGAGCGGATGGGCGCGTTGCAGAAGCCAGCACACTGGAGGCCTAAAGTCGAAGTCGTTGGCGGTCGGCCTCGTGAAGAGCATCAACATTGACATGTGACGCCGGGTACCGCACCTGGCCCCGCGACTCACCACCCACAGGACCGAAGGACGATCAATGACCCAGGGCGGCCGCGTACCACCCACATCGTCCGACAGGTGCATAAAGTGAGATAAGATGGAAGTAGCATGAACGGGAAGAGGCCTGATAAGGCGAGTAATATATCTGTAGGTGGTTTGCAGACGGCGGTTTGGCGAGTTTGCTTCCACCCGACTGTTCGGCTGATTGAAGTGGTCAAGTGAGAAACGAAGCTCTCACTCGCTCCTCCTATGCTCTCCACGGATGGAGGCTCCACGAGCCGACCCCACATCGGTGGCGGTTTGACTCGGGGCGGAGTTCACGCCACGCCAGCCGGGGTCATAGATCGGTGGCTGCAGGACGTGGGCGCCCACAGCACCCCCGTCCTGGGCGTGGTTGCTGTTGGAAGCGCGAGTGGAAGGACCCAGTGAGGCGGAGGTGGTGGTGGGGCTGCTGAATGGAGGTGAAGTTGGCCTAGATGAGGTGAGGCGCTTGCTACTGTACTCAGCGGTGCTATCCGTCTCGACGGGTAGGATCGAGCTCAAACGGTCAGAAGTGAAGGGCTCGACTGCTGGATCCTCAATGGCTCTGCTTGGGCTTATCTGAGCGGTTTGACTGCGAATTTCAGCATCCTCCTC
This sequence comes from Vanrija pseudolonga, assembly GCF_020906515.1. Classification (NCBI taxonomy): domain Eukaryota; kingdom Fungi; phylum Basidiomycota; class Tremellomycetes; order Trichosporonales; family Trichosporonaceae; genus Vanrija; species Vanrija pseudolonga. The sequence continues at coordinate 4,297,591 of NC_085850.1, read as the reverse complement.
AAACATAACAATTACGTCGATTTCCGGATAATGACGAAGTTCTTGCGGACAAAGAAGATCACCACGGCGAGCACCGCCACCAGTGCTGCCACACCGCCGACCTGAGTGATCAGCCCACCGTCTAGGCCCTGTGCTACTCACAACACCCCCCGCGATAGCAGCGACGTTCGCTCCGGATCCCGCATGTCCCGGGTTCGCATTGGGCGAGTTGTTGTTATTCGAATTGTTCGTCGGAGTGTTGGTTGAGTTGGGGATGCATTACCCGTGGTCGAGTTGGGGGGTACATTACCTGGTGGGACACCAAAATCGGCCGCCCAGTGTGGGTCTCTTCCACGTCAGTGGAATGTAGAGTCGACTAACGTGAGGGAAGAGTACAGGGTCACTGCCTCGAGGACAGCCGATCCCTCTCCACTGATGGCCATTGTGAGGTTGTATAGGAGCGTTGGGTCCAGTGGCGTCTCGTACAGATCAGTCGAGTAGTTGAAATAGGAATTGGTCGCGAAAGTCGCCGGAAGGCCTTCAACTGGGGGAGGGGTCGAAAAGCTGACGTTCACAGTGCCTTGCCCGTACCCCATGGTACCATTCACGGTGAGGTAGGTAGTGTTGGCTGGCAGAGGAATGGTGCAATGGCTTCCAGGTGTCCCTCTCATCCCCTCGACGATCTGGAAGTTTGCTGGCGCTACATGCCGGGTTCGGTCAACACCACGTTTCGTGGAATAAGCTCACAGCCAAACATGTGTACATAACTCCAATCGCCAGAACGAGAGAACGCCGGGTTGATCTTGCTTTGAAGTGCTAATCCTGCCGATCGAATGGGAGGAGGTATGTTGCCTTGACTAGTGACACTGGTCAGAACACTTGCTGCTCCAGGGAACGTACGCATCGGTCTGAATCCCGTACGATGCATGGGCCAACCAGAAGGTGGCGGTCACATTGCTGGGGACGGTGACATTGAGAATGTGACAAGATGCCGTGGTGGTCATTGCCAATGGACCCAAATTGATGGGTGGCCAAAGAGGCCCGACAGGCGGTGTGCTCTTCCAGAAAGAGATGCTTGCAACGGGGGTCGCATTTGTCTGAACTGACCAGGTAGTGGCATCAAGTGACACTGTCAGGTTGACAGTTTGCTGCTTCTGGTCGAAGGGGGTGAGAGCCATGACCACATCCCAGATGCCGTAGCCGTAGAAGGGTACTGAGAATGAAGCGCCATCAGTCGAATTGACTTGATAGGCTGACCAGTCACCGGACCCGAGGCTTCCTGGGGTAGCACTCGCACTCTCAGCAGGTGGCGCCGGATATATCATCTTCCAGGGCCCGTTATAGGTGATACCGGGGAGGTAGCTCCAGATGGTAAGTGTAGAGAGGAGTGATGGGCTGTAGCTCCCAGCCGCCGACACGACCGTGGACGCCAGGCAGGCCGTAGCGATCCACCGAATCATGCTGCCGAACTTGAGAGGGAGGAGAAGACTTTCGGCGTCCACAGCACAGCAAACTCAAGCTTTCATACTCGTGGGCGAGCTCGAGGCCCTTGCACAAGCGCAGGAGGGAGGAATAAGTATACATAGCCCCCGAGGTGTCCGAGCTCTCCGTATCGCTTTGTTTGGTGGTGTATCGGCCGCTGTTGACAGACCGCCGTTATGCACTGGCCCCGGGGCCCAGAATCACATCACGCCGTCCATGTCGGTGGGGGTAAAGCGTGGCTAGACTGGGCGATACTAGGCGATCGACCTCACGCACCCCATTAAGCCGTTCGAGAAGTGGATGGTAGCGGAATGACCCTTCCTCACCTGCGGCCCGTACAAGGCGAAGCAGATTTAAGAAGGGTAGCTGCCGTGTTTCTGCGACCTGCCTCTGCGTCACTCCTCGCCATGGCTACCAGCTCGGCGCAACCACTTTGACTGTGAGCGAATGTTACTTTGCTCCGGGTTCGAGCTCAAGTCCCCGTCATCCCGTCCCGGACACGTGCAGCGTATGCTTAGGAGGGGTGAGGGACTAATGACGGCCGGCAGCCTCGTGCACGGGGGCAACGGCACTCTTTCGCTGGGGCCGGCTTCCAGTTTTGACGACCTCAAACTTGTTGCCGAGACAAGGCAGAGGTCCGAGCCCACGAGGCCGTCGCAAACCCGCGCGCGCTGGGACGTGTCTGGAGCGAGCTTTGGTCGCGGCGTGCCGTGCGCGGCGTCCTTCAGGGTAAGGATGGGCGCCTCAGAAATAGAGTGTCGTATGGGCGCGCGCACGCGACGCCTGTAAGTCAGTCGCGGTCGGCGTTGCGAAGAGCAGCATCCATCCATCCATTGGCGGATCCTGTCGGCTCGCTCACTGCACCTCGCCGCACCACCGCGCCGCATCACCGCCCCGCGACTCACCGCCCACAGGGCAGGGGCCGAAAAGCACGTGAACCATACGGCGTTGTCGTTTCGTCTCCGGCGACCACCCGCCGCCAGCTTGCCAGCCAGGGCGACCCCCCCGCGTCGCCCGACTGGCCCGATCGAGGTGGCTTACCCAATCACGCGCGACGATTCCTTGTCTGATAAACGGCTCGTGGCAATTTCGGCCCGGCCAACCCGAGGGATCAAGCGAGCGAAACAAACCAAGCAGGAGCAGGATGCTATGCTCCGACGAGCGAGCGAGCAAGACGCCGTGCGGTCTTCATGCTGCACGCTTCTTTTTTGCTCGCTCAGCAGCTTGTCTCGTCTCCATCCACCACCATGGACAGCTTCTGGGCAACGAGCCCAGCTCCCCCGCCCATCCCGCCCCGCCCAGATACGACCACCGCGCCGTTCTTCACCCCGCCCACCTCGCCGCCGTACTACTCGCCCTTTACGAGTGCGCACGCGTCTCCAGTGTACTCGCCGCCTGCGTCGACGTCGATGGCGCCACCGCCGCCCGCGGCACCCATCCCGCGCCCGCTGCTCTCGGACGCGCCGACGGGCGTCCCTGCCGTGCGGGATGCCGGCGCACCGAACCCCACGCTGGCATTCTGCACGTCCACAGTGTCGACGACGAGCTGGTACCAGCTCTCCGGGACACCCTTACTCCTCTGCACGCACTGCCATGCGACCCGGGTCAGCGGCAGCTCGCTCGCCGCCAGCTTTGTTCAGCTGCAAACAAAGGGCAGCTGCGCATTCACGACGCCCCGGCTCAAGGCGCTCCTCGCCGCCGCGGCGCGCTCCTCGCCCTCCGTGCTGACCGAGTTTGTCGCCCGCCGACATGCGATCGGGAAATGTACCGCCGCGTCCACGGAGAGCGGGTACCACGTGCCCTCTGCCCCTGGGCTCGCGGCATGCGAGGCATGCTACCAGGACGTGGTCCTCGCGTCGCCCTTCGCGTCCAACTTTGCCCCGACGCCCAAGGCCGGCAGCTGCGCGTTCGCCCTCCCCGCCATCCAGCGCGCGTTTATCACCCTCTCGGAAACAGTGGACGGATGGACCGAGTTCCTCGACTCTGCATCGCGCCGCCTGCTGCTGCCGCGGGCATGCACCGGCGCGAGCGTGCCCTCGCACGGCACGAAATGGTACACTACCAAGCAGGCCATCCACGGGCTGGTCCTCTGCGAGGGCTGCCATGCCGACCACGTCGCGTACACGCGCTACGGGGCCGAATTCGTCCCGTACCCCTCTGCGGCCGGACAGAACTGGTCGTGCGACTTCCACGGCGCGACGCGCGCCGCGTGGACCTTTGCCGTCCAGCACGGCGAGTTCGCCGACTGGTGGCGCGCGGCCGAGCGGATATCCCTCGCGCGACCATGCGACGCTACACTGCACGTCGATGAGTGGTATGGCTTGGCAGGCGCAGACATGGACCTGTGTGCCGCGCACCACGCCGTCGTGGAGGTCATGGGCCTGGGGCGGTACTTCTCGCCCCGGAGTCCCGGCCAGAGCCGCGCATGCGACCTCAGCGATGGCGCGCAGCGGGTCGACCACTGGACGACGCTGCTCCTCGAGGCGCTGGCCACAGGTGTGTGGGCCCCGCTGGCGGAACATGCGCGCGTGCTCTCCACGCTACCGTTGTGCCCGCGCCGCAAGGCGCTCGAAAACGCAACGTGGTACGGCTGGCCAGAGCTCCTCATCTGCCCCGACTGCTGGGTGAGCTTTGCGAGCGGCACAGCACTGGCGAGCCTCGTCCCGCTGTGCGGCTTCCACCGGACCGAGCGGGCAATCTGCTCGCTCTACTCTGACACGATGCGCGAGGCATGGACAAACGCGTGCATCTCGGGCGATGTCGCCAGCCTGCTCGGATACTCGGCATCACGCGCACAGGTGTACTGGGCGACAATACCGCGCATCGAGATGATCATCGCCAACGCGCAGCGGCAGCAGCGCGCGCGCATGGTCGCGGGGCGTATGAGCAACCAGTATGGCCTGATGCAGGGCCTGACGCTGGCCAACGGCACGCTGCCGACCCATGCGAGCGGTCAGTATGGCGGCGGCTCGCTCGGATGGCACCAGACGCCATATGGCGCCACCGCCGCCGGCTACGAGCAGCAGATGGGCCCGCCGTTCGTCAGCGGAGGTAAGGAGGAGGTCGCGTTCCTCGAGACCGAGTGGCAGAAGGTGGAGTAGGGGGTGGGTAGACTGTATGCATGTACTGTACTAGTTAGCGGCAGACCGCGGGATGCGCTTACTTTCTACAACTTTGCCCACGTCACACTCTTCACGGGCTTGCTAAAGCCCCACTTCCACAGCCACCACGCCGACTTGGTGACCATCTCGGGGCTGATCTTGTGCCCCGCCTCGGGGTCGACCCAGATCATGACCTCGTTGGCCTGGTTTTCGCGGATCACCTTGTCAAGGTAGGGCTGCGACTTGTCAAGCGGGAGGAGGTCGTCCTTGCCGCCGTGGATGGACAGGATCTTCTTGCCCTTGTACACGCCGGGCGTGGACGGCGTTTCGAGGTATCGCCGTACTTGGGCAGTGTAGACTGGGTCGTCCAAGCCGTACTGACTGGCACGGAAGACGAGGTTGGGCCCAAGTGCTTCGGGCGACATGGAGATGATGGGGACGGCGATGCGCACGCGGGGTTCTGGCAGTGTCAGCGACGGCGCCGCGGTTCTAACTCACCTTCCCGGAGGAGTCGCCAGACGGTGTGTCCTGTCGTTGTCAGCCCGGCTGCAACCGCCACCACGCACCGCCCATCGACACCCCGACGGTCATGAACTCGTCCACGACGCTCTCGTCCCGGGGGAAGAGGTACGCCGGCAAGAAGTCGAGCAGGAGTCGGTGGTCGTGCACGCCGCCTTCGATCGTGGACGCCATGTCCATCCTGCGGGAATCAGCGATAGCTCCAGGAAGCATACAACGCACAGGTGGAGCGGGTTGACATCGTAGCTCAAGTTGCGCTCGCGATACTTTGTCCGCTGGCCGTGGTTTCTCCCGTCAATGGTCGCGACGACGTAGTCGCGGACCTTGCGCCGCGGGTACTTCTTGTCTGCGGCCGACTCGCGCTCGAACCGGTGCAGCTCGCCCAGGAGGCCTGATGCCATCGCGTGCATGTTCTTGGCCGAGTTGCAGCGGCCATGGGATAGGATCTGAGGTGTGGTGTGAGCATGAGCTGATATGCAGGCTGCTCGCCAGGCCTCCCTTCGTCCACCGTCTCTGCAGGCTGGTTACTCATCTCGCCCACCCACCCTCCCTCGAGCAAAGCTCGGAGAGATGTGGCCCACCCACCCACCCTGCTGCGCGAGCTAGAGGTCACCCGCCCACCAACCCCTACGCGCTGCGCGCGAGAAATGGCCTACCCACCCACCCCTCCACCCGGCTCCGCCTCCCCTCATCTGGCACCCACCCCTCCACTGGCTCCTCTCCCCCCTGCACCTACTCACTATTATCCCAATGGGCAGCTTGCTCCCTTGAATCTCCTCTAGCCCGTACACGTGCACATCTGTATCCACAATCGACACCGTCCTCCTACTCTGGGCCGGATACCCGAGATCCAGAATGGGAAAGTTCATGACGTGCTCTGGCCCGACAGAGTGTTTGGGCTTTGTGCCCTTGACGGTGGCCATGACGGTGGGCTGGGATTGGGAGTGGGTCGGGAATGCCGCTGTCGCTGTAGTAGGAGTCGCGTTAATGCTTCGAGTGTTGTTGCTGTTGTCGTGGACGATGTTGTGGATCCAAAGTCTGTCTTGTCAGTTACGCAGGTCGGATCTTGATAGCCGGCTTGAACCGCCAGCCAGCCAGCCAGCGGGGGTTGTCAGCACGATTATCATACCACTGTTATTGGGTTACTCCGTGCTCTGAGGCACGAGGTCGTCAAAAGTTTGAGAAGAGCAAGACTTGGCGAGACTGAGCGAGGTAAGAGCATGCATAGCTGCAGTTTGAAGGCAATAGTGACGAGCAACAGACGTGATGCAGCCGCATCGCCGGGCCACGCGACGCGCCGGCGCACCCGATAACCCCTCACCCACCTCCACCTCGGGCGGGCGGCGCGATCGAGGAATGTCCACATCTCGCCGACAACAATCCTCTGTTTGACCCATCGCCCACTTACTCATCAAACGACCCCATCCATCCCAACCACTCACCCATGGTCAAGCCTGGCGAGCCCCGCTGGGCACCAAGACCGCAGGGCACGGCGCGGTGGATCCCGCAGCCGCCGTACGAGCCGCGCCCTTTGGTCCGGAGCATCCTGCGGCTCGTGTGCTGGCCGCCCATGTTCCTGCTCGGCATCCCGCTGAACCTGGCATACAATTCTATCCTGTACATCTTCAAGCGGCCAACCTTCGGCTACAAGCGCTTCGTCATCTCCGGCTTGGCGCGCTATCTCACCGGCTCGCTTGGCCTCGGGGCCGTGTATGCGCCCGACCCGGACCACGGCAAGATCACGCCTGCGATGCTCAAGCTGTACGGCGACCGCGCAAACGCGAGCGTCAAGACTATCCCGCCGATCGCCGACTCGGTCCCCCGCCTGCCGATTGTCCAGATCGCCGGGAATAAGGTGCGCCCGGAACCCGTGACGGCGTTCATGGTCGCGCCGAAGACGGCCGCCGGGACGTCGCCGAAACATATCTGGCGCGAGGCGGGCAAGGACGAAAAGATCATCTACTACGTCGTCGGGGGCGGATACCAGACTGGCCACCCGCTCCAGTGGAGCCTCGCGTGGGACTGGTGCAACGAGTCCAAGCTGCGCGTGTTCGCGCCCAACTACCGCAAGTGTCTCGACAACGCCAGCGCGTTCCCCGGCCCGCTGTACGACTTCCTCGCGGGATGGCAGTTCCTCGTCGAGGACCTGGGCTTCGAGCCAAGAGTGAGCTGGGAGCCCCATGACAGGGTAGCTGACACGCGCAGAACATTGTGCTCAATGGTAACTCGGCAGGCGCGCACGCCATCATCCAGCTCACGGGATACCTCGACGAGCTGATGGAGACGGGCTGGACCAACTGGGGCCTGCCGGCGGGTGTGTTCGCGTGTTCGGTGAGTGGCTGTGCATGACGCGAGCTAACGCCTAGCCATGGGCCGATGTGACCGCCTCGTTCCCCTCCGTTTCGACCAACTGGACCAATGTAAGCACGTCACGGCCCCTCCTAGTAGCCGCGGCTAACAAACCCCCAGGACTGGCTGCAGAGCACCACGCCCGTCATTGCGCCCTCCTACGCGCGCCACTACTCGTCGTACCTCAACAGCCCGTACATCTCGCCCGCGCTCATCACGCCGCCGCACGCGACCTTCTCGCGTCTCGCCAAGGCCGGCGTCAAGTTCTACATCAACGTCGGATCGGACGAGCAGCTGCGCGACGAGAACATCGCATTGACGGACGCCATGACGGCGTCGGGCCTTGACCCGCACTTCCTGCTCGTGAGTTGGCGATAAAGGCCCTGCCTTGCCGAGTGCTGACCCGCACGCCCAGATTGAGGGCGGATCTCACTGCGAGTTTGTGTTTGAGGGCCTGCCGGTCACGCCTTGGCCTGGAGCTGGCTTCTCGTGGCCCCTCGTCAATGGTCAGTGGAAGACACTGCTCAAGGAGATTGGGTTTGACGGGGGTTTTGACAAGGCCGAGGTGGCCGAGGTGGTTACCGGCGAGAAGGAGTAGCAGGAGAGAGGTTGGAGGAGGGATGTTGCAGGAGGCAGCGTCACGTTTCCCTAGTGCAGCCTTGTCTGCCAGCTGGATCACACGTCCCAGCATATCGCCGCTCTTTCGGGTTCATGTATCTTATGTATTGGGTCGTCGATGCTGCGTCGGTCAAAGTCGCGGCCCTGTGTAAACAATGAGTGACGTCACGGGAAATGCGCACCAACACAACACCCCATCGTCAGCGTCAGATCTCGATCCGATGCATGCGGCGTCCGTCATCTGTACCAAAAAATAACAATGCAATGAGGGGAAGGAGGGTGATGAGGACGCGGTCAGCCGCTATCCTGTCCGGGAAAGGGTCGTAGCGAGCGGTGAGGTATACGAGCACGGCCCAAGTCTTGTTACACGCGCGAGTGATATGGGCTGGCTTGAGCAGCGAGACGGGCACCAAGGGGCGAAGGGACGTGATGAGTGCGATGACGACGGCCACGGGGGCGAGGTTGGACCGCGCTTGGATGCGAGGAAAGAGGGTCATGACTCCCAGCACGGCGATAACGATGAGCAGCTCGGGCACAGCGGCGAGATCGCCGCCTTCGAGGGTGAACCACACGGCCATGAGTGGGGTCTGCGGCAGGCATCAGCGCTGCCGTGCGTTGGGAGCACTTACCATGCGCGTGGCCATGCCTGACCCACGCGCCCAGGCACACAAAGTCAGAGCTGGGACGAGCCATATGACGCGGTATGTCGCCCTGCGCGGGGGCAAGCGGAAGCCGGGGTCGTCTGGGTCGTATGGCCGGAGTGGGATGACGGCGTGAATGTCTCGCCAATGGCGCGGCGGCGGGGGGTCGAGGAATGCAAGGATGCGCCGGCTGTATCCGCCCAGAGGGTGACTGCGGTCCAGCGCAGTAGCATGTAGTCGACGCCATAGGCTGCGCAGTGGAGCAGCTTTGGGGTAGTGGGGGAGAGAAGCTCGGCCGCGGTGGCTGTCCACAGGCCTGAGAGCCAGATCTCCGAGAAGACGTCGGCGAAGAAGGCGATGCGGGCGGCGGCGTGCGCCACGACGTGGGCCATGGCGCGGGTGGTGGGGAGGGCGGTTGAAGGGGCGTGGAGGAGCTCAAGTGTCAGGTTGACATTGCGACGATGCGGGTGGCGAGTCGGTCGGGGATGGTATAGTCCTGCAAAGAGTGAGTGAGCGAGTGAGACACCAAAGGACGCACAGACGTGGCGACTTACAGAAGGGGCCAGCAGGCCGAGCAGTGCAATCATCAAATCACCACACCCGTAAATCAGCGCAACGGGTACGCGCGGCCGACCAGAGGTCACCTCGTCCCGGATCCACAGGAGGAGGAAGACACGCGCGAGGGCACGCAGTCTGCGAGGAAGGGTGATGAGCACTGCGGACTCGGACGGCGCGGAGATGCACAGTGCCAGCAGGGAGCCGAGGAGGGTCGGGTACAGCGCGAGTAGGCAGTACGGCGGGTCGAGACGCCGCGCGAGGGCGAGGGTGGCGAGGGCGAGGAGGGCGATGACCAGCTCTGGCGCTGCCGGGCTGAGGAGGGAGGGGAGGGCGAGGAGGGGGGTTAGCACCGCTTGGGTGGCCATGGTGGGCTTGTCGTCATTGTTAGAGTAAGAGTAAGAGAGGGAGTGAGAGAGAGAGACGCGATGAGTACTTTGTGAGATTGGGCCCAACTGGTTGGGGACACCTGAAGTGGAGGCGCGGTCAGTTTGAACCGCGTCATTGACGAGGCATGTGAGGAGGCGTTTGAGGCGGCGTGGTGGACGACCAAACGCCAGATGCTTGTCGGCGACTGACGAGTGATACAGAAGGTCTTTTTGCAGAAATGTGATGTTTCTCATCGCACAACGGTTAAGAAATGCAACATACGCAATTAATCGATGTCGGGGTTCGATTCCCCGTGAGACAAAAGGGTGAGGCGAGAGGGTGTCTTGGAGTCTATCTCCATTGTGACTATTCCAAGACACCTATTACACTGTGAATATCTAGGCCGCTAGTGCATTACGAAACCAACCGGTAATAGGAGACCTTGTGACGGTCGATAGGTCCCTTAAAGGACCCCTATTACCGGGTAAATTCAAGATTAGTCACGCTGTTAATGTCGGCATTGCGTCGGCGTTAATGGCCGACTAATTGGAGTCACTAGTCGGGGATGTCTAATACTACTGGCCCTGCGCATAGACAAAGGGGTTAAAAGGGTATTTAGCAGAACCGTGGTCACACCAATAGCTTCGCGCTGGCGTTGGTTAGGTTGAAGCAGTTTCAAATCATACCTTGGAATGAGGAATAGACAGCAAAGATTCTTTTTGGGTGTCTGATGCATAGAAAATACAGCGTCCACTCGCATACATTGTCATTGTCTGTTGGCCAGCGCTAGGTGGAGGGGGAGGGAGGGGGAGGGGGGTTTAGGAGCCTGGCGCCATCTGGAGGGCACGACGACGAACAGCAACCGTGGTCTTGGGCGAGGCAATCGGCGCAGGAGCGCAGGTACGAGCAACGCTTGGTCCATGTCAGAAGACATCTCTACGCGCGCCTCGCATCAGCCCGCCCCAGCCGCGCGCACTCACCCCCCAGGCCGCACCGGCATCTCGGCGATCACGACGCGCCGCCCGCGCAAGCTCTTGACCACCGGCCGGGGGCACACCTCGACTTTGGCAGGTGGCGCGAGGGCGCGCAGGGCGAGGTCGCGCCAGTCGGTGTGGGCGATTGGCGCGGCGGCCGTGAGGGTCACCATGACGAGGGCGAGCACGAGGGCGGCGAGGAGGACGGCGAGCTTGGGCATGGTGTTGCGCGGGTGGGTGGGTTGATCGTCTCGCGAGTCCGGCAGGAGCCTTTATGCCTGGGCCACGAGCGCCGCCGCCGAGAGGTGAGAACCCCGCGGCTTGGCTCGTGCACTTGAGAAGTGGGAAGCAATCACGACCATGGGACCGTTGGTGACGTTCACAGGTTGCTGTGCGGTGCGAGCGAGTTTGGGTTGGCTGGGCTGTGGCCAGACGACTGTGTGGTGTTTGTGGGATGTAGGGTGCTGCGAGGAAGCGAAGTCTGCCTTCTGTAGTCGAGTGAGTGAATGAGTGAGTGAGTGAGTGAGTGAGCGTGGCTCGAGGGGAGCGTGAGTGGATGAGTGAGTGAGCTTGGCTAGCACTGCCATCAGGCTCTGTTGGCACAGACTTGCAGAGGGAATGGAAAGAAGATCGCCTTGCCTCGGCTCGGACTTGGCGCTGGCTCCGAGCCACTGCCACTGCTTCCTCGGCATGCCGTCCTCGTAGTGAACGTGCAGACGACGGTGAGCAGACACCACACTGTCGTTTGTCAATAAGATGTCAGGCCTGTCTTACCCAGCGCAAGCCGTAAGCGGCTGCCGGCGTACCGGGCTGGGGTGGGGGCCTTGCCCTCCCCCACTCGGCGCCGAGGCCGCCGCGAGGTTGAGTGGGCGCTGTCCGCTTGCTCGCTCGCACGCCCCTTTCGGCTCCCAACGTGATTGAGCCCGGCCGCACCGTGCTATTGTTTGTCATCGCCGACGGTGAGCGTGACGAGCCCGGCGCGTCGGAAGGATGAGGAAAGTGGGTGGGTGGGGGTGGGTGGGTGGAGGCGAATAGATCTCAGTTGACAGTGGTTGACGTCACTTCTCGCTTCGCGTCAACCAACTTCGGGACCGAGGCGTCCCAAAGTGCCAGCGGTATAAAGGACGACTTGGAGCGCGTTGCAACGTTGCACAACACCACCTCCTTACCCCTACCCGCTCGACTCGCCCAACCCCCCAACCCCATCCACACAATGCTCGACCACATCGGCGTCCAAGTGTCAAACTACGACACCGCCAAGGCGTTCTACACGGCCGCGCTCGCGCCCCTCGGCTCCAAGCTGATCATGGAGATCCCGCGCGAGCACACGGGCGGCGCCGGCGTCGGCGGGTTCGGCAGCGACGGCAAGCCCGCCTTCTGGATCAGCGACAGCAAGAAGCGCGCCGCGGGGAGCAACGACGCGCATGTTGCCTTCTCGGCGTCGTCGACCGAGCAGGTCGACGCGTTCCACGCTGCCGCGCTCGCTGCCGGCGCCACGTGTAATGGCAAGCCCGGGCCCCGTCCCCAGTACCACCCCGGCTACTATGGCGCGTTCGTCACGGACGCGGATGGGAACAACGTCGAGGCGGTGTTCCATGGCTGTACTGGCCCGGCGGCGTAATCGAGAGCCACGGCCGAGTCTCCAGCGACGAGGAGGATGTCTCAAGAGGGTTGATGAGGTGAGTCCTGCGCGACCGAGTTGCACGACGCTGACATGTCAGATTCTGGGTTGAAGTGAAGTATGATGATGATGCAGTAGTGCCAGTTGCCAAGACGGCGTCTGCTCGTTATCAGCCAGTGGTCATGCGCGACTTGTTGCCATTCGTCGACGCAATTGCCGCGGCTCGGCACAACAAACAACATTCATCACAGTGAACCAACAACCAACATGCTATTCGACAGAACCAACGCCGTGCCCAGAGTGGGTGGGGTGTCACGCCTCCTTGTTACGGGGCACGACGAGCGCGGCGGTGCTGACACGCGCCACGTCGCCCAGCTGCGGCGCGTAGAAAGCCAGCATGGCCTCAAGGCGCGCGATGCGGTCGTCCCGCTCGTCCGCGGGCCGCTCGCGAGCAGACGACAGCGCGCAGAGGGTGTCGGCCTTGTGCACCACGTAGGCGGGGGCGTAGTCGTCCTCCGCATAGACGGGGAGGTCGTCGTCGCCGTCGGAGTCGCTTCTGCATGTCAGCTCTGCCCTCCCCCCTACCCCACGCGACTCACGCAGCCTCCGCCTCGGCCTCAGCCTCGGCCGCCTTCCACTCCCGAATGCTCATCCCCACGCCGCTCTGCTTGCCCCTCCGGCGCTCATCGCACACGGGGCATCCTTGCCGTCTGAGCGTCGGCTGGACGCCCTTCAAGTGGAGCTTGTGCGCGAGCCGTCCCTCCGCGCGCGCGAGGTCACCGTCGTGCGCGGCCAGCTGCTTCGCCGCTGCGCGCGCGGCGTATCCCCGGCCGACGAGGTATGCGATCTTTGCGTCGTGCGTGTCGCTCGCCAATGGCGGAGTGGGGAGAGACAGCGCGTGTAACGGGACGGGGGGTGGGGATGTCGGGCTCGAGGTGGAGAAGCGGCGCCACCATGACGATTGGGGGGACGTCGTCTCGGGGCTGCTGCCGCTACTTGTGCTGCCTTTATCGTCTGGTATGGTGTCAGGCCGTGCTCTGCGTCCACACTTACCCATCAGGACTACGTTGAGGTGTAAAGAGGATTGTCAAGTGGTGGTCGGTTTGCAACGTGCATTGCAGTGCAGGGTGCGTCATTTATAACTTGCTCTCCTCTCGGTGCCCACCTCGCTTCGTCACAACAAACGGTGGGCCAAAAATAACAACGACGCTGCCAGACTCGGATGCGATGCCGACGTGAGGGGCTCAGATATGCACAGCGGGCGTCGTCGGGAGGCACCGCCAACGACATGCAGCGGATGCCTGATCTGGATACGAGCCCGTCGTTCATGGAATGCATGGGGGTGGTGGGGTGCGGCCTGTCGTTGCTATGTATCACGAGCGTCACGCGAGGCATTTGTGGCTGCCATGTACTTACACATGGCATCTCCCGCCGACGACCAAGCAAAGCCCGTATCTCTACAGCTGATATCACGCAGCCGACACCGAGATGCGATGTAGCAACCAGAACCCCCGGACGATACATCCAGCAAACCAACAGTCAACCCGCGTTATCGCTTCTCCGAGACCACAGTGCTTGCACGAGTTGAGAGCGTGGCACCCAGTGTGGAGGCTGCGGTGGAGGCTGCTGCGTCGAGCGCAGGCTCGCCCCCTCCACGCCAACCGGGGTCGTACAGGGGCGGGAGCTGAGCCTGGGCGTGCATCGAGCCGGCATCTTGCGCGTGGGGGCTCAGCGAGAAGAGGGCCGACGTGCCCTCCGAGGAGGAGGAAGCCGTGCCACTTGACATGGGGCGGCTTTCAAGCGACTTGGGGTGGACACTACTGCTTGGCCCAGACATCGTGGACGGCGCGTTGTCGCGCGCCTTGGGGAGGCTGTCCGTCTCCGCGGGCTGGGTGGTGCCCGTGGCCGTGGCCGTCGTGGAGGGAGCCCGGAAGGGCTCCACTGTCGTATGCGACAGATCCAACCTGCCGCCGCCCTGGATCCTCCAAGTCAATTGCCTGAGCACGTTTAGTCTCCCTCCCACTGCCGGCTGTGACACCTCACTTCCACTTGCGCCGGACGAAGAAAACAAGCGCGGCGATGAGCGCCAGCCCCACCGCTCCGCCCGCCTGCGTGGTGAGTTCAAGCACGCGTCGGGGGTCATGATGCACTCACCGCTCCCCCGGCGATGGCGCCAACACTGGTGCCGCCTCTCCCATGCACAGTGTTCGGGTTGGTCGAGTTGGTCGGGTTGGAGCCACTCGTCGTCATGGGGTTGACACCAAAGTCGGATGCCCAGTTGGGGTCGCTTGACTTGTCAGACAAGTGGTGGTCTCCTCAGCAGTTGGCTGGACTCACCCGAGAGACGAAACTGCGATGACGGCAGCGATGACTGCGTTGCCCCCTCCTCCGACGCTCATGGTCAGGTTGTACACCACTGAAGGATCCAGAGGGGCGAGGTACAGCCCCGCAGTCAAGTTGCACGGGCAGTCAGTTGGGATCGTTGACGGAATGTCCGTCACGGGAGGAAGTGGCGACAAGGCGAACGTTATAGTCCCTTGCTGATACCCCCTCGTGCCGTTGACGACCACCATGGTGGTGTTGGCGGGTAACTGGATGCTGCACTGGCTTCCAGGAGTCCCGCTCATTGACGAGAGGGGCTCCAGCCGCGTTGGGGCTGAGGGACACTGTCAGGCCATCCCCCGCCCCCCACTCCCACTCGAACTCACGGCCAATGGTTGGGACATAGCTCCAATTGCCGACCCAAGAGAATACTGGATTGACCTTCGTAGCTCGTTGGAGCCATGCAGTCCTCTGGATCACTGCGCTTTCATCCCGACTGTTTCCCGCAGTCAGTTGTGTCTCCGATCCGTCCGCGCGCGGGGACACACTTACACGTCTGACTGCACGGCGTAGACGGCTTGGACGCTGACGAATGTCGCGATCATGTTACTAACCGTGATGTTGAGGAAGCGCATCGACGCCGTGCTGTTGCCAGAGTATGGTCCCAGGTCGATCTTGGGCCAGTCGTGAGAAGAGATATTGGCCAATGGCGTTGCGGGCACCGTGAGTGTCCAAGTGCTGCTATCGAGCTGAAGGGTCATGTTCAGCGTCTTCTGGGTTGCATCGAACGGTGTGAGCGCCATGTCGAGGTCTTTGAAGCCGAAGCCGTAGACCGGGATCGCGATGAACGCGCTTGCTGTCGTGTTGATCTGGTACGCTGCGAACCCTTGGCCGGTCGTGCCAGGGAAGTAGCTTTCCAAGGTATTTGGCGGCGTCGCCGGATACACGAGCGTCCAGGACGGGTGATAGGTAACGCCGGGGTTGTCGCAGTGGAGTGTGGAGTCGTAGGGGATGTTGGGCGTGTAGGTTGCCAAGACGGCACATGGAGCCAGCGCCAGCCACGCGGCGGCTTGTAGCCAAGATATCATGCTACGTGGATTGTGGATTGCGGAGGGAGTGAAGAGTGGCTTTTGGGCGCCCTCAGCACGCTTTTATACTCCCAAACAAGGCGACACTGAGGGAGGGAGGGTACATGCGCAAACAAACACAGGAATGAGCATTCGAGCGAGCATGGGTACAGGTTACCGCAGTGTCCGAGCTCGACTGCCCGCCCGTCAGCCGCCCTGTTCGCCCTGGTGGGGTTGATCGCCGCTCAGCGTAACGGCGAAGGCTTAAACGCCTGGAACAACATTACCTGGATCTTGAGGAAGTTGGGGAGCTTGAGTGTCCCGGGTGGGCGTTGAACGCTGATAAAGTGCATGATATACCTAGCCTTGCAGCCAGGTGCTGCTAAGCCCGTCGAACAACAGTCTGGCTCGTCGATCTCAGAGGCTGTCTTCGCACCCAACACGGGCACTGGCAGCGCACACCTCGCTCTCTCAACACTGCTATTTACAGCACCACTCCTCCTACCATCAGGCACAGCAACTGCATCTTGGCGTGGCCCAGTGCGAACTCGACACTTCTCGTCACCAGCGACACGGGGTGAGTCGTTGGCAATGCTCGAGCACGCCGAGTGGCCGTGGTGGTTGGTTCTTCTGACGGCACCTGCACCTCTTTGCTTCTGGCACGATCGTCTCGTGCAGCGTCTCGTGCAGCGTCTCGTGCAGCGTCTCGTGCAGGCTGGAAAGCTGTGGCACACAAGTCCAAGGCCAACATCGTTGGTTCTAACGCAACTTTTCGCAACCTGAGTGTGCCGTTCTTCCGCATGGATACATAAGGAGGTGTGAACTCTAGATCTGTTAGTCACATGCAACGGTGATTCACCTCGCCATCACAATGGGGGCCACCTGCCATTGCACAGGCGTCTTTTAAATACAGTACATACATACAGACCGAGGTCATCCAGCCCCCTGACCCTCCTTTTCCTCAGTGGCACCCGCAGCCTTCCGGGCGAGCGAGGCCAGCGCGGCCGTATCGACGACCGCCACGTCGCCCAGCTGGGGGGCGAATAATGCCAGCAACGCCTCAAGGTGCTGGATGCGGACGTCGCCGTCGCCGTCGCCGTCGCCCTGATGATCGGTGGTAAGAGGCCGTTTTGGCGGCGGGATCGCGAAGGCCTCGAGGGCGCGTTGCCTCTCCTTCTCCGGCACGAGCCGGCTATATGGCACGGGCACGGGCGGCGGGCTTGTAGATGTCGCGAAAGACTCGAGCGCGTTGCGCCGCTTTTCCGGCTCACGAGCCCCTTGCGCCGCGCGGCTTGGAAGATCGGCGATGGCACCATGTGTTGGCGGAGGCACGACAGGCAGCGGCCTCTCTCCCTGGCCGCCTGTGCCGACCGTGGAGGACGACTGGGGGACCGGCCCCTTCTGCTCTCCCAGAGCGCGTAGGACAGATGCCTTCAAGTCGCGCTGCGCGTCCAGCACCTGAAAAGTACCGGCCTTAAGCACGTCGTAGCTCGCGCTCGTCTCCTCATAGCTCGGCGGCGGCTCCTCGTCGGCCGCGTCCAGTGGCACAGCAGCAGACACCGGTGCGACACGCTCCGCCGCCACCGCGAAGGGCAGTGGCGGCAGGGGCAGGGGCCGGCCGACCGGCGGCACGTCGTCGACGGGGGGTGGCGAGAGGTGCCGCGTGATGATCTCCTTTGCTAGGCGGTTGGCGTGCAGCTGGATGACCTGGGACTGGGCGCCAGTCAGGCGCCAAGCCGCCGGCGGTTTCACTCACCTGCGAGAGGTGGCTGGATTGAACGGCGAGCTCGCCCTTACGCCGCTTCCGATCGTACGCTGCTAGAGCCACTGGGGTTAGTGCCGAGCAGCCTGCGGCGGCGCGTACGCTGCGGCTTGTCCGGCTTGACGGGGGCCATTGGAGCAGGATGCCGTAGGTAGGAAGGGTGCGATAGTTACCTGTGTTCATGTTAATCGTGATGCTGCGCTTGGTTTGGTTTTGTATCCTGTGCTATGTATTGTGCCCGAGCGTCGAAGCACTGGAGGAAAGTGTGGCGAGGCAACATGCGGCGGGGTCATGAGTCCGGCATCCCTTCTCCATCCATATGCAGCAGCTCCATACATCATCGTAGGCAGTCCTCCCAGAAGCAAGCAGACATCGTGGAGTGGCCGCCTCGCGCATGGTCGCAAACTTCTCCTCTCAACAAACAAGCCGCCACGCCCGGATCTTTCCGTTTTGATGTTCCCGCGGCCAGCATATCGTCATCATCAAATTGGCCCAGCGACCACCACCTACTTCCATCCACCCCCTCCTCTTCCTTCTTCTTCTTCTCTTCCATTGCATGCTCCGACTGCTCACCCGCACAACAGCCCGAACCATGACGACCAAGGCCCCCTGGCACGCCGCGCTCCCCAAGCCCAAGAGCGCCCCGCCGCAGATCACCGTCACCGAGCTGCGCGAGCTCGCGAAGACGAAGAAGGCCGGGACGGAGTTTATCGTCGTCGATGCGCGCCGCGCCGACTTTGACGTGAGTTGGTGGCCATGTCTTGCTGGTGCGAGAGGCGGAGGCGGTTGGATAGAGGAGGGGCAGAGGAATGTGGTGGCCGCTCTCCCGCTGACACACACACGCAGGACCCCGGATCAAACTTCATCCACCACGCCGCGATCAACCTCCCCGCGCATACGCTGTACCAGACGCTGCCGGTCGTCGGGCCGCTTCTGCAAAAGTGAGCGGGTGTGTGTAGGCGAGGCGCGAGGGCGCAAACGGGGGACGCGTCAGTCGGTAGCTCCAGCGCCAACAGCGTCTGAGCAAGCAACCCTCGGAGTTGAACCCCGCCCTCGCCCCTCGCCATGCAGACTCGGAGCTCGCTAACCCCCGCAGCATCCCCCAGGTCATCTTCCACTGTAACTCGTGCAAGGCCGGCTCGCGCGGCGAGCGCACGGCGGGCTGGTACCAGGACTACCTCGACGCGCAGGGCATCACCACGTCCAAGGCTTATGTCCTCGAGGGCGGATTCAAGGCGCTCAAGGCTGAGACGCCGGAGGAGCTCAAGGAGGTGGCTGTTTGAGTTCGGGCCAGGATGTAGTGTATTGCTGTCAGCTGTCGCGTGACAGACTCTCCGAAGCGGACTGACCACTGACCAGCGCACCCGCCACCCCGCGCTCGGCATTAATCACATCTACCTCTATGTCTATTCACAGTGCCCAGTGACTATCTGGCGTGGACTCACGCAACAGTCGTAAACCTTCCCGCGGCGGCGCCGAGGGCGTCAAGCACGGTCCGTGCGACGACGTCGGTAGCTCCACCGACAGGATACGCCAGCTCCCATAGATACTGGTTGGCCCAGTCGACCGCGACATACGCGTCCGCCATGAGCTTGCCCGCGGACAGGAGCACGGCGGCAGCCCATAGCCGGCCAAGCAGGCCGCCGATCTTCTTGCCCGTCACGCGCTTGAAGTGGATCTCGAGCACCGCGGCAGCACCATTCAGCGTGAGCGCGAGGAGCAGCTTTGATGGCTCGGGCGGAGGGTACGACGTGACGCTGGCGATGGCGTGCAGTGCGCCCGAGACGACAAAGGATGTGAAGACGAGCGAGAGCGTGGCAGTCGGGGCCAGGTCATCGCTTACATCGGGGAATGGTGCGAGAATAGGGCCAAAGAGGCCGAGGACGAGGCATGCGATGGAAACAAACTGGTGCTGCAGTGTCAGCTTTGGTTCGATAAGCTCGCTAGCTCACGCGCAACACCTGGTGCCACTGGCGACCCCAGAAATCGAGTACACTCGTCGGCGCCCAGGGCTTGCCAAACAGGTCAATGTCCCAGCTCTCCGTCTCGAGCGTGCCAGTTCCGATTGTGACAAGCGCAGCGAGGTGGTAGAAGGTGGAGAGGAGGACGACGGCTGCCGCGGGGAGCGCCGCAATCTGAGCGACGAGGAGGGCGACCGAGACGATCAAGTTGGCGACGAGCGCAGAGTTGAGCGTCGCACCGGGGAGGATGCCGCCAATGTCTGTCCAGGACAGGATCGGGCCGTTGTACTGCCTCGCGAGGCCGAGAATAATGCCGAGGGACGCAAAGTTCCCTGCTGTCAGGAGGGCGTGGCGGAGGATCGCCGTGTTGCGGTAGCGCGCATGCCTGCGGATGATCGGCACGCGGACGAGGTGCTGGAGGTGTCGGGGGACCTCGATCTCCGACTCGACAGGTGTGCGGGGCGGCGTGATCTGGCCGTTGGCGAGCACGGCCTCAATGTTGGACACGGACGATGGCGGGGAGCTCTTGCGTCCGCCGCGGCCGCGACCACGACGGCTGCGCGGGCTGCGACCAGCTGACCAGACGACCTTGGGCCCGCGGCCCGAGTTTGGTCGTCCAGACGTCTGGTCGATGCCAATTGAGCCAAAGCCGATGAAGCGCTTCTCGAGCAAGAAGTTGATCGTCGCGCCCAGGTGCGATCGGGGCCGGTCGTACGCCCTTCGCTGGGTGTATGGGTCCACGACTGTGTGCTTGAGGAGCGCGCCCTCGACATAGGTGAAGACGACAAAGATGTCGGCAAAGGTTTTGAGGTAGTTGAGCATCTGGGACTTGGGGTCTGGGCGTGTGAGCTGGGTGAGGCTCGCGGACGCGTCTCAACGCGCAAACAGGCCTGCCCGCGCGCGCGCCTGCTCATCACTCTCCCTAGCAATGTCATGATCTCAACTCGTGTCCCATGCGAAACACCGACACCTCCCCACTCGGCGTCCACAACTCCCCATAGCCCACAACATGCCAAGCCACACGCCGCCACTGTACCTTCCTCTTCTCACTCCGCACAGGGCCGGCGCGCCCAGGGACATCGAGAGGGCCCGTGCGTGTGCTCGGCGCGCCGTGCTGCGCTCGCGGCGGCTCGTACGAGTGCGACGGCAGAACGGGGCTTCTTACTTCCCCGGGCGGTTGGTTCCACGTCGACTGAAAACTTACCATGTAGGCGGTATGACAGGAGGCTGTTGATCACGGCCGCGACGCCGAGGACGCCGAGGACGAAGCGCGCGGCGCGGTTCCATGGCTTGTCGGCGCGCGGGGCCGTCAAGAGGTACGCCTGCGGAAAAGAGAAGGCGTGCGGGAGGGCCACCCAGATGATGTAGTCGAGCGCCGTTGTGGGCTGGGGGGCAGCGGAAAGAAGGTGGGCGTGCAGGTTGTTGAGGAAGGGAAGGTGGAAGGGCGGGGAGCCGATGGGCAGCCGCTGCGTGTGGGATGAAGACCACATTTTGAGGTAGCGTAAGAGTCCCCCGTTGGTAGAGACTTAAGGCTGAGGGGGAGAGTATTAGGAGAGCCGAGAAGAGAGACAAACGAGAACAGAGAAGGGAGAGATGAAGAAGAAGAAGTTCGAAGTGAGATGGGCCGCCGCGACGAAAGTTCAAAACGCGTCAATGCGAGATTATTGACTTTGGAGCCCCGCGTTTCTCAGGCACATCCACTTTGGGCCCGAGCCGTTTACTGGGTGGAGGCGAGGCGAGATGGGGAGGAGGATGAGGGCTGGAGGGAGCAGTGGGGCAGCGGTAGGGGACGACGACGACCTCCAGCATGGTCACGAGGTGGTCATGATGTGGGGCTCAGAGCCAGTGAGCTCACGCTGCGGGGATCTTGTCATACCCCGTTCAGAGATCTCGTCGTCACGTCAGTGGGAATGTGGACGCGCCATCCGCTCCGCTGGCGGGTACCTCGCTTTTGCTTTCCGCCATCATCATCAGTGTGCAAAGCAAGCACGGTCGTCAAGAAGAAGTGGACGTCGACGACGACACATCGTGGCATAATATACCTTGCTGATGGTGAGCGCGAGTGCGGCGACGACCAGCGAGCACCGCATAGCATAGCGCGGCAGTGCCAAGTCGGGGTCCAAGCGCACCGCCCCGGCACATTCCGCCATAGTGGCCCACTTTGCCCCACCCCACTCCTCCGCCGCGGCTGTTGTCATTCCCGCGCCTTTATAGCCCTTATGCTTGCCTTGCATGGTGCGACCCGAGAAACGAACGGCAAGGTGGGCTGGGCTGTGTACAATGTCCACTGCGGCGTTGCGGTGCATTCGGCGTGTCGTTGCGACGCAGCAGCAGGCGGGCAGTGCGACACGGTTGCACCAGCTGTGCAGAATGGCGTTGGCGGCGGCGGCGGCGGCGTGATGCGGCGTGCGGTGGGGCGGTCTGAGCGGCGTCGTTGCTGTGGTGGTGGTGGTGGCGTGCACGCACCTCGAGCAGCATGCCATGGCATGTTGCAGCTGTGCACTGTGCACACAACAAAGAGATCTGTATCTCACTCGACACCTTTGACTTCTTCTTCTCACTCAACTCACGACTAACCAGTGCAGCAGCACGCAGCAGCAAGCCCAGCGCTCGACGACGCACAGCACTCAGCGCACACACTCCTCTTCAACCCCCACATCATTAACACGACGCGCCGCATCGACTGCAAAGCCCAAACCCACACAAAGCAGCCGCCTCGTCGGCCAAACAGCACACACGCACCACCATGCGCCTCGTCCTCGCCGCCGCCGCCGCCGCCGCTGCCCTGCTCGCCACCTCCACAGGGGTGGCAGCGACCGCCGCCCCACCACGCGCGACCATCACGCCTGCCCCACATCCGCTTCCGCGCCGCGCGCCAAGCTTCACCTCGCACACTATCACGGTGCCGGCGTACGGGCCGCAGTTTGCCTACGGCCCAAATAACCTCTTCGACCCCGGCGCGCCAAAAGTCCAGCCGGGCAACACGACGACGACGTGGGAGATTGGCGGCGTGCCCTCGTACGCGCAGGGCGTGCTGGGCGACTATGCCGACAGCGTCGTGTTCGCCGACCAGGCCAACCCCAAGGGCGTCAAGACGCCCGGCAACCTCACGCTGAGCTTCTACGGCACCGGCGTCAAGCTGTACGGCTACTGCAAGAACGACACGCAGCTCAACGCCTGGTTCGACGGCAGCGAGTACACCGGCCGCTTCCTGTGCCGCGACTTTTCGGGCTCAAGCAATGTCATATTCGCTACCGACTCCCAGCCGTTCCAGGGCCACACGCTAGCGCTGGGCCTGTACTACTCCAAGCTCGTTATTGCGTACGCCGAAATCACGACAAGCGTCTACGCGTGGGGGTGAGTGGGTGTGGCGTGGGACATGACGGCTGACTGGCGGACAGATCGACAGCCGACGACCAGTTGACAGAGGTGGACATTGGCGCGTTGACCAGTAACGGGACGCTGAACGAGTACTATGATGCGCGGCAGGGCAACTGGTTCACGGGTGAGTGTGATGGAGTGCAGGCTAGACTCGAGCGAGCTACGATCGTGAGACACGGCGGTGATCGGTGATCACCGCCGCCGTGCCGCGCACACCGCACGAACACGCCGCTCAGCCCGACACTCCACACTCCTTATCGCTCGTGCCCACCGGCCCGGCTAACTAGCGCAGACGACCAGGCCGGCACAGTCCTGACCAACGACCCCAATGCTGTGCTGTCGATGCGTGTACCCGTCAACACGACGTTTATCGAGCTCAAGGCGCCCCTCGGGCCCGACCTGGGCAAGTACAGCTTCAACCTGTCCCTGCCTGCACTGTCGGGCGAGGCAAACTACACGAGACAGGGGTGGCGCGAGACGGTGCACCCGCCCACGACGCTATGGTACGCTAGCATCGACCCGACGCAGCAGTACACGCTCAACTTGACCTCGCCTGACGGGGGCAAGGTTGCGCTGTCGAGCGTCAACTTCCGGCTGGCCGAGTGAGTGTGCGGGGTTCAAGCGAGCAGCGCTGATTCCCAGTAACTTCCCGAGCGTCAACGCGACCGACGTGGCGACGTCCGTCGCCTCGTGGCGGAGTAAGCCGACGGCTGGCAGCGGCGGCATCCACATCTCAGCCAAGGCGGGCATGTGGATTGGCATTGGCGTGAGTGGGCTGCGCATGGCGGCACTGACACACCCAGGTCGGCATCCTCGTCGTCGCGTTACTCATCCTCGCTCTCCTGTCCCGCTTTGGCCTGATGCACTTCCGCCGGAGAGACAGGCACAAGCGTCTCAGCCAGTTGCCGGAGGGTACGGGGCTCAACCGCCTCAAGTCGGTGTACCGTCCTCTGCGGCCTGACGACGACGACCACGAGGACGCGTTCACCGTGCCGCGGGACGCGCCACCTGTGCCGCGGCTGCCGCCGCCTGGGCGTTATTAGTTTGGTTGGTGAGATCGCATTGTCATGAGGGGCGTTATGAGCGAGAGGGGAAGATCATGGGAGAGGAGAGGGGCAAGATCATGGGCGAGATGTTGATAGAGCGTCATGTGGTTGTTATGAGTGGGTTGCTTTTACAACTGATGGACATTTGGGATACGTTCAACGATGGCTCATGTGCGCTCCCACGTCGAGTCTCCTCTTACGCCGTCTGACGAAACAACACGCACATTAATCAATCTACCACAACAAAACCAGCCTACGAAAACGACGCCGATGCCGCGCTCCGGGACCCAACACTACTCCCACGGCGATGAGGCGTGCGCCCCTCGTCCGGCCGCTCCAGCGTGTCCCGCCACGCCGAGAGCTCCATCAACCCCGTGTAGCCGACATCATGCTTGTTATCGATCCACGAGTGCAGGTTGGCGCGCACATAGTAATGGTTGGGGAAGAAGCATCCCGGGGGGAACAGCGCGACGGGGTCGAGCACCCCCTCGATGTCGGCCTGCTCGACGACGCTGACGAGGTCGAGCAGGTGCCCGAACGCGAGAAAGTCGGGAATGTGCGTCTCGAGCGTCAGCTCCTCGCGCCGCCGGTACGCGTAGCTCGTCGCCAGGGCCTTGGTTACGCGTTCGTGCCGCTTGCGGTAGAGCGAGGCCATTACTTTGCGTTCGGCGGAGCCGCCCGCGGAGACGATGGGGGCTGGGGGTGGGCGTGGCGTCAGCTGCGTGGTGCCACAGGTGTGGGAGCTAGGGCAAGTGTCGAGTTCAAGCCGCCGTCACCTCCATCTCAGACCGCCGGCCTGGACACCCCGCACCCACACCCCACTCACCATCAGGCGGCAGGTTATACACGAGCCGAATATCCCGCGCCATCAACCGCGCGCCGCCGCCCGCGTCGAGCGCAAAGCTCTGCACGGAATCCACAAACTCATTGTACAGCCGCATGAGGCGCGACATGTTCTTGTCGTTGAACTCGTAGTTTCCGTTCTCCCACGCGTCGATCAGCCCGAGGACGAGGGAGACTTGGTGGTCGGCAGAGATGATTGGGTCGGAGCGGACGGCTTTCGAGTCGGTCTACATGACACGCCATGTCAGCTAGCTACGAGCCGACAGTCTGGCAGGAGGCGACACGCACAAGCAACTGCCGCCAAACATTACCAAACTCCCTCGCGCCAAAATCAGCGTCCGAGAACACCTTGCGCCGGTACCGCATCTCGTCCCACTTCCGGAACAGGTGCTTGACGATATGCTGCTGCTTGAACCACTCGCGGAACGACTGCCGGTCCTGCAGCCAGTCGGTGATGCTCCGCGCTTCCGTCGGCGCGTTGGAGACCGCCGAGGCGTTGGACTGGCGGTGGGTGTGGGACATGGCGGTGGCGAGGGAGGGGGTGGGCGGCGGTGGGCGGGTGAGGTCGTGGTCGTGGTCGTGGTGGCGAAGGCGTCGCTTTATGACGCCCACAGTGTTGTTATCGACGGCCAACGACAAGTGAGTGGCTACGCGCACACCTTTGAACCTTGCAGCAGCAGCAGCGCCTCCCTCAAACGCGTATGAAACGGCGAGTGGAGCGGATCAGACGTGAGCAGGCGAGCGAGCGAGCGAGCAGATGCGATGACCTTGTCAGGCGGTGCACGCTGATGCTCGACACAGTCACGCGGTG
Source organism: Vanrija pseudolonga (assembly GCF_020906515.1). NCBI lineage: Eukaryota > Fungi > Basidiomycota > Tremellomycetes > Trichosporonales > Trichosporonaceae > Vanrija > Vanrija pseudolonga. The sequence continues at coordinate 4,272,190 of NC_085850.1, read as the reverse complement.
CACGCTCGATGCTTGCTTGAGCAGCTCGGGCCGGCGAAGCAGTATTATGCGGCGCGTGCGCGCGAATTCAGACCGTGAGCGCGATCAGAACGTGTGTGTGTGCGTGGGTGAGGGTAAGTAATCAGCGCAATCAGTCGCACCCCGGCGGCCGTGTCCGTCTACACGCACTGACTGTCCATAGTCTTACACAGCTGGCGCCTGGCCATCGCCTACAACTAACCCCTCTACGCCGTCTCGCCGTCGCTGTCGGCGCTCGACGCGACAGATGACACGAAGCTCGTGTCGACTTCCGAGCCGGCACTCGACCCCGCGCTGTCGGCGCTTGTTCTCCTCACGGCGGGCTTGCCTCCTCCGCGGCGGTTACACTTGCGCCAAGCGGCCAGCCCCGCGAGGCTAGAGTGCACGCCGTTGCTGCGCTCCTGCCCCACAAAACCCAACACTGCGCCGTCCTTGCCCTCCTTGAGGCGGTAGAACTCGGTCACTTCGTACTTTACCTGCGCGTGCGTCGGCGCGCCGACGAGCCCCGCGGACGGGAACAGGCGCCCGCGGTGCAGGAGGCCTTCCGAGTCGGCCTTGGATACCGCGTCGATGACGACGTTGGCGTGCGTGATGCACTGCCGCGCGCTGGCGGGCAGTGGGATCGGGTCGGCGAGCGCCTCGGCGGGGAGGGTTGCTGGTGGAGAGAGGCGCCGGATCTCGGCCTCGGTCGAGGCCGCGAGCTCTTTCAGGACGGCTTCGGCGTCCAGGCCAGGCGTGACGATGTCGACTGCGGTGTGAGTGAACGTTCGGGGAGTGTATGTGAGCTGGTGGACTGGTGCTGGGCCGCACACCAGGGCCCTCGCCGCGGCCCGTTGATCACTCCCGAGGGATGACGCCGACGCCCGCCCGCTACCCACCACCAGCCCCCACGACAACCGACTCACCATTCTCGTCGAGCGAGTAATACCCCCTAATCTGCCTGGCCATGAGCCTCGCCGCGCCCCCACGGCGCTGGAGGAAGTGGTTGACCTCGCACGTGAAGTCGTTGTAGATCCTCCGGAGGCGCGCGTCCTCGAGCTCGGTGTACGCGTGGTCTGCGAGGTCCCACTGCTCGACGAAGCGGAGGAAGGTCGCCAGCTGGGGGTCGGACATGACGAGGGAGTCGGCGAGGCATCCGCGGACTGCGAGCTGGGGCGGGTCAGCTTGCCCAGCAGGCAGCAGGAGCACGGCTTACCCCCATGTGCCGCTTGAGCAGGTCGTACTGCGCCTTCTTGGTCTCCTGCGCGCTCGTAAAGTCCAGCGTGCCGGAGCTCCAGGCCTTGTTGCACGTCTTTGAGAGCCACTCCATGGTGTGTGTGGGGGTGTAGTGAAGTGTGTGATGGGGAGAAGAGGTGTCGCCGCTGAGTTGTGTAGTTGCCAGGTGCAGCAACTTGATGTGATGTCGGCATCGCGCGTCGGTCGTCGTGTTTCACTTTCTAAGGGCGACGCGGGTCCCGCGACCGACGCGCCGTGAAAAAAATCAGTCCGGCGGCTTCGTGGACGCGGCGCGAGCTGGTCGCAGGCTAAGCTCGATGCGGAGAGTCGAGCTCGCTCGATACGTGCATGGTGGCCTGCTCTGCATTGAGCAAGTCGAGTCTCGCGAGACAGACTGCAGCATGGTGGCCGTTGACCGCCGGAAGAGCACCTCGAGATTGTGATTTCAGGAACATCAAGGTTGTGCCGCTCCTTGGCAAGTCACCCCCGCAGCCCTGGGCCGGGTGCCGCGCGACGGCCACGGACAAGAGGGCAGGCAGCTCCGAGATGTCTAGCTCTATTCATGCACGCCAGATCCTGTGCAATGTGGGCGAGCGGCGAGGTCGAGCGGCGGGCGCTATCATGACGCACGCCGCGGCGCCGAGCTGCGGCGTGACTTCTATCTCTGCATTGTTGCCCTATCGAGACAAGTGTATGGAATGCAGACGCGTCGCTCACCAACCACCCCGGCCGACACGCGCCTCGTGCCTCATACCCCGCTACCCGCTACGCTACTCCAGCGCGTCGTACAGTGCCCGCTCGAACCGGTTATACGTCCCCATGAACGGTTCGGGGTTGGGCGTGAGGAGCTGCGTGAAGCAGATACCCTGGGGGTGGTCAGCACATCATTCGTGGGCGCGTTGCCGACCCCCGCTTCACGCGCCTCGCCTCGGCGCGGCGCCCGCCGCACTCACCGCAATCCCAGTCTTGGGATCAAGCCAGTACTGGCTCTTCGCCGCGCCGTCCCAGCACCCGCTACCGGCCTTGCGCCCGTGCACGCTATCCTCAAAGTTGAGGACCAAGCCGACGCTGTGTCCGAGCGACTGCGCATTGTTGGCAGTGTGCGCGGAGTCGTGGTACGACTGCATGGTGGTCACTTTCTCCAAGGACGCGTACACGGGCGTCACGTCGCGCGGCGGCAGCGCGTTGGTGAAGAGCGTGTTGAACGCCTGCGGGCTGAAGAGCGCGGGGTTGTCCGCTGAAGGGGTCGGGTTCTGGGACGCGAGGATACCCCGCAGGAACCGCAGATAGTCGCGCGGCGTGCCCATCACCCCGCCGCCGCCGGCCAGCTGCCTGATGCTCGGGTTGGGGCAGATGGGCCGCAGCGGCTCCGAGGGGACGAGGGCGCCGCTCGCGTCCCGCGTCTGCACCTTTTGGAGGCGGTCGAAGTGGTCCTGACCGGGGAGGAAGGTCATGCTCTTCAGGCCGAGCGGCTGCCATATGTTGGCCGACATGTACTCCTCCAGCGTCTGCCCGCTCGCCCGCTCGACAATGATCCCCGCCCAGTCAATACCCATGCCGTAGGTCCAGCTGCTCCCGGGCTCGAAAGCGAGCGGCACGACGAAGCCCGCCAGCCCGGCCTCGTGCTCAAAGTACCCCGGCAGCTTGTTTTCTTTCACCCAGCGCGCCGTGTTCGCGTTGATGAAAGCGTACGTCATGCCCGAGGTGTGCGTCAGGAGGTGTGTGAGCGTGAGGGGCTGGGTGCGCTTCTTGAGGATCGCCTTGCCGGACTCATCGTACCCCTCGAGGATGGGCACGGCGTACAGCTCTGGCGCGTACTTCTCCACCACGGCAGGATCGGACAGGCTCAGCACCCCCGCGTCGACGAGCTGCAGCACAGCCACGGTGGTCATGAGCTTCGTGCACGAGTGGTATGACATGACTGCGTGTGAGCGGGATACTATGAGGCCGACGTACCCGTCTCGGCGTCGACCTGGCCCTTGTCCGGCTCCCCGAGCACCCGCTCGCCTGCGTACGCAAAGTATATCTCGCCGTCGGCCGTGGTCGCGCCGAAAGTGAGCGCGGGCACGAGGCGCGAGTCGACCTCGGCGTGCAGGAGGGCGTCGAGCGCGGCCTTGCCCTTGGGCGTGAGGTGGGGTGCGGGGGCGGTCGGGCCGCTGGTCATGGTGTGCGGTGTGTGCTGTGCGGGGCAAGCGATGCTCGCCCCGGCGTATTAAGTACGCCTGCGCCGTGGAGTTGTTGCGGCGTTCGGCTTCGGCGTCGGCCATGTCCGTCATCTTATCGGTCGGTGGTCGGGTCGCCGATGGCGTCGGCACGGCAGAGGTATGAAGGTGTACAGTACGTCGCCCGAAGACACCAGCGCCGACTTCCGCACCGCCGGTCGGCGGACGCGTTGCGCGCCGGACCTCATCAGTGAGCAGTGGTGCATGGGGCCACGGGCATGTCGAGGCGACACTGTTTGGTGCCCCGCCCGCCGTGATGTTGCCGGTCACCGGTCTCCAGGCGCGCCTGGCGTCGCCTCTGGCTGCCTCGCACGCCCTGAGGTGGCAATAGCGGGGCATGTCAAGCTGGCAGCATACTGGCACTGTTAGTGTTCGAGTATAACCTTGGTTCTGCGCCATTGAGACAAAGAGGCAACATGGATTATTGCAAGGGTGTTCGAATGCGACTAGAGCCAGTACAAACCACTCTTTTGCATGTACTTGCAGATCAGGGCGATCGGGATCGACCCACACAAGCATGTTTGCTTGCTTGCAGCCGATGACGGCCACCCACCCCACGCCGCGGCCAGCGGAAAGCCAAGCCCGCAAGCAGCCCAACTAAGTGCCCGTGTGAGGCAGTGCGCCGCAGGGGGTGAGCAGGCATCAGCCGTTTGAGGCACCCCGATCTGGCCGTCGTGACCGCGGATTAGAGCTTAACGGCCACTCACCTGCTCCCCCTGCCGGCAGTCACCGCCTCGGGACCTCGGATGCTGCCACTCGACCCACTCAACGAGCGTCAGCTCGAGTCAGCCTACTGTTACATCAACCCACTCACGCTGATGCACATCCACTCACCCGCCAACTCTATCGGCACCGCTCACCGCGCGCCAAGACAGACGGACACTTTGTTGGAGCGACGTCGTTTCGGGATGGCCGCGGGTCGGCGGTGGTAGTGGCTATATAACGAGGCCACTCCCCCACTGACTGCTCTCGCTCTCACCTGCTCTGTCGACTCCTATCACACACACAATGCTCCCCAAGCTCCTCCTCGCAGCCTTCGCTCTCGCCGCCTCGGCGTCCGCGACTCTCTCGCCCCGCCAGGACGGCGAAGACGGGCACGACAACACGCGCCCCGGCAAGGGCTTTGACGCGCCCACCGCCGACCTCGAGGACCTGTACTCGGTGCTCGCGGGCGCCGCGCCCGAGTTCTCCCAGTCTGTCGACGTCACGCGGCGCGAGCTCGCCGCGCGCGCCGACATCGCCCTCGAGAACCGCGCGTCCTGCCCCGCGCTCTGCTTGAACAGGTACTGCGTGCCCAAGGGCTCGCAGTGCTGCGGCGGGAACCAGTACTGCCCCCCCGGGTACCAGTGCAACAAGTACCGCAAGGGCGGGGGATGCTGCAAGACCGGCGACCGTGTCTGTACCGCCTCGGGCGCGTGCCTGCCCTCTGGATACTTGTGCTGCGGGTCGGGCGTGATGCCCGCCGGCGCCAGGTGCTGCGGCGACGTGTGGTGTCCTAGCAGGTGAGCGGTCCGGTGTTGGGATGTTGCTGACGACCCCGTAGCGCGTCCTGTGCGCCCAACAGGAAGTGCCTTTACCGTCGTAAGGGCCGTGATTTCTTCGAGGACGCCACTGCCCTCGACTTGGAGAAGCGCGACGCCTTCGGCGCGCCGTTTGAGACCGCCGAGTAGGCGGCAGCCGCTGGGATGGACAATGCGGCGGAGCACACGTACCGCGTAACGAATGACTCGTACTCATATGCATAGTATCTTACAGATTGTGAGCGTGGATTTTGATACAGTGGTGATGGGGCGGTGGTCGGGACAGTCGTACACAGTTGTGGCAGGTCACGGCCGCGACTCGCTCGCTACAGCTCGAGCGTGTCAAGCGGGATGGCGAACACTTCGCGCGGCACCTCGATGCTCTTGACCTGCGTCGGCGTCAGACCTCACCCTCCTCTGCCCCCTCGGTGTCAACACCCCACCCACCTGGGTAAAGTTCCTCAGCCCCTCGGAAGAGTTGAACCGTCCCCAGCCGGAAGCCTTCCACCCGCCATGCGGCACGGTCGGCAAGTCGTTCAGCGTCGGCGAGTTGATATGGCACATGCCGCACTCGAGGCGCTGGGCGACACGCGCAGCTCGGGCAGCGTTGCGCCCCCACACGGCCGCGCTGAGGCCGTACTCGCTCTCGTTCGCAATGGCGACCATGGCGTCAATCACGCTCGACTCGGACAGGCCGTCGTCGGGGATCTTGATCAGCACCGCGACGGGCCCGAAGCTCTCCTCGGCATACAGGCGGGCCTCGGGCCCCACGTCGCCAAGAACATGGGGCACGACGAGCGCTCCCGCCCCCGCGTCGCCCGCGTCGCCGAGGACGCGGGACGCGCCGTTCGCCAGTGCGTCCGCGACGAGCTCGCGGATCCGGTCGCCCGCGTGTGCGGCGTGCATCGTCGCGTACCGCTTTACTTGGGCGCCGGCCCACGCCTCGCGCAGGTGACCGACCAGCTCGTCGTACTGCGACGCCGGCACGAGCACGCGCTCGGTGCCCATGCAGATCTGGCCGCTGTTCATGAAGGCCCCGAAGAGGATATGGCTCGCTGCGACTTCGAGCGGCGCGTCGGGCAGTAGCAGGACGGGGGATTTCCCGCCGAGCTCCATGAGCGTTGGCTTGAGGTGCTTGCCTGCGAGGGAGGCGATGATGGACCCGACGCGCGTGGTGCCGGTGAAGTTGACGTGGCTGTGAGCGAGGGGGCGAGGGCCTGGGTCAGCATACACTGGGCAAAGTGTGGAGAAGTCGCGACTCACCGCACCCGCTTGTCCGCCACCAAGGCCCCAACCAACTCCTCAGCATCCTCAACAGCGACATGAACCACCGTCAACGCCTCCCGCGGCAAGCCAGCAGCGTACAGTAGCTCGGCCCACAGGACTTGGGTGTACGGTATCGCCTCGGACGTCTTGAGGACGACCGTGTTGCCCGCGATGAGCGGGGTGAGGACCGCGCGCATGGTGAGGACTTGGGCCTGGCGGGCGTGAGCGCGAGCGCGCGAGGGAGGGTGAATAACTCCTTCTCTACTTACTGCGTTCCACGTCCCGATCGCAAGACACACGCCGTACGGCTCGCGCGTGAGCGTAAACTTGGCTCCTCGTCAGCCCGCCACCAGAGCCGACAACTCACAGTTCCCCGCGACGACCTCCTCCGGCGCCAGCGCATCTTTGGCACAGCTAGCAAGGTGCTTCATGAACCCTGGCAGAAAGCGGATCTGCTCGGACGCCCACCAGGCGGAAACAGACGTCTCGGCGACATTACTCGCCAGCAGCCGTTCGGCCCAGCCCGACGACTCGTCCTGGAGCAAGGCGGCCGCGCGCCGCGCGACGTCGGTGCGGTTCCGCAGCGGCGTGCTCGCCCATGTGCGGCGGTAGTTGTGGGCGACGGTGACCGCCGTGTCGATGTCGCTTGGGGACGACCGCTCGGCATGGTATGCGATGTTGTTTGTCGACGGCGTTATGACTGGGTATGACTTGAGGTCGGGGGTTGGCGGGGACGGTGGCGCGCCGAGAAGGTTGCGGACTAGTTCTGGCGGGAGGTGGGTGGGGCCCATTGTCATCGGCGTATGTGGGAGATGATGATGAGGAGAGAGAGGAGTTGCACGCAGAAGTGTTGGTGCTCGAGCTCAAGGTCGCGGCCGCGGCCACAACATGCCCCGACGTCATCTGACCACTGCTCACACCGGCGGACTAACATCCGCAGCAACATCCGACGCGTCGGACATGGAGACGCCGATGTCCAAGGCACCATGCTGTATGCTCTCGGCGTCGAGCATTGCACTCTGCTTAATGCCGCTCGGCTCGCAGCCTCACAAGGCATCTCTGATGCACGACACACTGCTCACTGCCCATGACGTCACGGCTTGGAGACCTGCTTCAAGACTTTCATTCGTGCACTACAACCTCTCTGCGCTGTTTTCTGGGCGGCGCGCCTAGAGACCAAGACCGGCCGACACCTCGACAATCTGGCCCGTGATGGACGAGTTCTCGGCGAGCGAGACTGGGCATGTGTCAGCTCTTCTCCTCCCCAGGCGCTGCCGTCAAGCTCCTCCCCACCCCACCACTCACCAAACGTGTTGGCGAGATCATCCAGCTCGCTAGTCTTCTTGAGCGCCGCAGCGTTGGTCGCAAAGTCGATCTGCTCCTTGGTAAAGCCCGCCGACCAGTCGGTGAGGATGAGGCCCGGGGCGACGGCGTTGACGCGGGCCGAGGGGGCAAGGGCCTTGGCGAGGCACTTGGTGAGGTGGACGAGGGCGGCCTTGGACACGGCTGCGTGGGGTCAGTGGGGCGCTCAGCCAAGAGCTATCCCGCGCCACCCACAGTACGCCATGCTCGAGCCGCTGGGACGCAGGCCAGCGACACTCGCCGAGATGAGGAACGAGCCGCCCGTCTTCTTGAGGTCGGCCTCGGTCGCCTGCGCGAGCCACAGGTGCGAGAGCACGTTGGCGCGGTACATCTTCTCCCAGTCGGCGTCGGCGACGGCGTCTGGGGCGGGTGTCAGCACTGTGCGCTCAATCAGCAACACGACGGCGCCTCACTCAGGTCGGTGAACGGCGCAAACTTGGTCCAGCCCGCATTGGAGATAACAATGTCAATAGCCCCGTTGAGCTCCTTCTGCGCCTTGGCGACGACCTCCTTGATGCCGTCGTGCGAGAAGACGTCGCCCTGGACGAGGACGTGGCCCTGCCCCGCGAGTCCCGAGAGCGTCTGCTGCGCGCGCTCCGCGTTGGAAGAGTAGTTGATCGCGATGCGCGCGCCCTTGGCCGCGAGGGCTTGCGCGACGGCGGCGCCTGGGAGCGGGCGAGCGTCAGCGAGCTGGCTAGGGGTGGGGGTAGGGGGGCGGGGGGAGTGGATGCCTCGTGTGAGGCGACGAGACCGAGTCGCGACGACCGACACTGGCACCGTCGCCGATGACGTCGCCGACGCCGACAACGAGCTCGCACCCACCCACCCACCGCCCGTCCGCCCCACCGGGCCCCACAACGACGACTCACCGAGACCCGCCGAGCCGCCAGTAATGAGTGCGCGCTTTCCTTCAATAACGAACATGTTGTTGTGAGAGTGAGAGTGGATGCAAGAGGAAGAGAGATGGACGCAGAGTCGAGTGAGTCATTGTGCTTTACGCGGCCATCTCAAGTCCGCCGACGCGGTTAGGCTGGATGGCCGGTAGTGACTTCCGGCGCGCCGCTGCAGCCGGACATAGCCGCCAGCCGCCCTGCTGGGCTGCCCCACCGAGTCGCAACTTGGTTACGCCGAGGCTGTGGACAAGCGAGTCGGGCGAGCACGACAGCGATAGTGACGCGCCGCGTCGAGTGACATGGACGATGGGGCCGATGCATGTCTTTCCTCTTGTCGTTGTCGACGATGCATCACGCTCTTCGCATTGATCGACGCACAGTATTTATCCTTGCGGCATCGTTGCTGATGTTGCTCTTTTCCGCCAAGACGGTATCCGCCGCTTAACACGACTCCACCTCGCTTCGCCGCGGCCAAGCAACAGCGCTGATAATAATGGCCAGCTGACAAACGCCGCAACGCAACAACTAACTCCCACTAACCCATGGCAACGACAGCACACGACACGATGGTGCCGGCGGCGCCAGCGCCCTCCACGCCGAAAGACGACGACATGTACGCCCTCACCGAGCTCACCCCGTCCTCGCCCACCTCGCCCGACGCCCAACCGCAAGAGCGCGAAACGTCCACCCTGCCCCCGGTAGACAAGGGCAAAGACGCCATCCTCTTCCTCCTCGCCGCAGCAGCGATGGACGGGCTCGTCTGGGGCTTTCCCTTCAGCGTCGGCGTGCTCCACGAGTACTGGAGCTCGTCGCTCTTCCCGGGGCAGGGGGACGCGAATGCGCTCAGCTTGGCGAGTACCCTGCCCACTGCGATTTTGTTCGCGTCGGGCGCTATTATGGGGCCGTGAGTGTCGACCTGGGAGCGAGTGGAGCGAGCGAGCGGGGCGGAGACGGGCACTGGGGAGGAGGAAGGGAGGGAGGCCGGAGAAAGCGAGGACTGAGGAGGACCGCAAGACACCGCTCACACGCGCAGCATCTTCACCGCCCTGCCCTGGTACGAGCGCCAAATCCAGCTCCTCGGCCTGTTCGTCGCGACTGCCGGCCTGATTGCCAGCGCGTTCGTCACGCAGGCATGGCAGCTGGTGATCACCTTTGGGATCATGTATCCGTTCTCGGGGGGTGAGTTGGCGTGGTGCGCGGCGCGGGGCGGCGAGCGTGGTGGCTCGGCCAGCATCGGCAGCTGTCGGCGTATGTGCCCCTTACACGCGCTTGTGCAACCTCTCCCAACCACACCTCCCTCGCTCGCTCGCTCACACCGCCGCAGCCTTCTACCTCCCCTGCGCGACAATCATCTTCGAATGGTTCCACCAGTACCGCGGCCTGGCAACAGCGACAGTGTTCGCCGGCGCAGGCGTAGGCGGCACAGTGTATCCGTTCGTCGTGAACGCCCTGCTCGGCAAGTTTGGCTACCGCACCACCATGCTCTCTCTCGCCCTGTCGTACGCGGCGCTCAACCTCGTCGCGGTCGTGTTCATCAAGCGCCGCATCCCGCTCCCGCCGCGCGAGGCGGGCGTGAGGCGGCACGCGCGCAGAAAGATGGACTTTAGGTGGATGCGTGCGCGGGCGCCTGCCGTCGCGTTCACTTTTATGATGATTACGAGCTTGTCGTCTTTCATCCCGATGTTGTGGCTCCCGTGTAAGTGGGGCAGTAGCGAGCGGAGCGAGCGCCGTAGAAGCAAACAGTTCGCTCACCCCTGCAGCCTTCGCAGCAACAGTCAACGCCACGCGCCCAGGCGGCGCAGCGATCCTCTCGATCCTCAACGCCGTCACGGTCCCCGGGCTGATGATAACGGGGCACATTTCCGACCGCGTCCCCGTCCGCTGGATCCTCCCGCTGTGGTGCAGCGTCGCGGCGGCGGGGTGCCTGCTGCTCTGGGGCTTCGGGACCAGCTCTGGCCCGCTCGTCGCGTTCAGCATCGTTTGGGGGATGAGTGGCGCCAGTGTCGCGGGGACTTATGGCAAGATGGTGACGATTATGGCTGGTGAGTCGCGAGCGGCGAGGTGGCCTGGGGCAGTGCCAGGCCATCTCGCCCGTCGCCTCGCAATGTTGTGTCCCCAGCTCACACCGCCCAGACGGCGACCCAATGGTCCCCGGCCTCGCGCTCCCCCTCCTCATCGCCCTCCGCGGGGTAGGCAACCTGACCTCGGGGCCCATCAGCACCAAGCTCCTCCAATACGGCCCGTTCAAGGGCGCCGCGGGCGCGTACGGCGCGACGACGTATGGGCCGTTGCTGATCTTCGTGTCGGCGTGTACGTTTCTCGGGGGGGTCGCGGGGGCGTTGTTCCCTCTCCGGGGGAAGAACTCTGGTGTGGGGGTTTAGCTTGGTAGGATGCATTGCTTGTTTGTTTGTCTGGCCGACGGCGAGGGCGAGGGACAAGGCTGCTCGGGACAGCTGCACGTTCTCTAGCCCGCGCGTAGCTCGTACCGATATCACTGATGGCACTGCCGGCGGCTGCGCGCACCTACATAGAATCGGCCTTATCCAGCTCAGTATACTCGTCCACTCGCAAGTCGGTCTCCTCGTCGTCGTCGCCGACGCCGACGGCCCCAGCCCAGCCGATATCTCGCAGCGCCGGTCGGTGACAGCCGCCTAGCCGCGGGTTAGCCGCCTTATAGCCGCCCATCTCACCCGCCTGCTCTGCAGTCACCGCTGCTGCATCTCGCACACGACCATGTGGTTAGCCGCGCTCGTCTGCCTCGGAACGAGGCCCAGCCGCCGCCCCACCTGCTCGAGTGACGACTGGGCGGCTATCGCGACAGCCGTCAAGCGACGCTTGGCACAACACGACCTCTATCGCCGTCTCCTTCTCAACCACATCCATATAACCACCACAAGCACCAGCATCACCGAGCAAGCACCCATCAACGCCATGACAGACTGGAAGACGCAAGCAGAGGCCTACAAGGCGCGCATCGCGGCGCAGATTCCCGCGGAGTGGCGCCTGAGCGCCGACGTCCTGTCCAACCTCCCGCTAAACGTCACCCGCCTGCCCGAGACGAGCGGCCTCCTCACGCAACGCGAAGTAGAGCTCAAGGCCCTCGACGCGACGGCGCTTGCCGCGGCCATCGCGACACGGGAGTACACCGCCGTCGAAGTCGTCACGGCGTACGCCAAGGCCGCGGCGATCAGCTCGCAGGCAACGCACAGCATCATGGACTTCTTTCCTGCCGAGGCGGTCGCGCAGGCGCAGGCGCTGGACGAGGAGCTCGCGCGGACGGGCAAGGTCGTTGGGCCGTTGCACGGTGTACCCATCAGCGTCAAGGGTAAGTCGACCGCCCTCGCTCTCCTCGCGCGCCGCTCACCCCCCAGACATGATCGGCCTCGCAGGCCGCGCGCGAACTTGCGGCTCCCTCGCCGGCGCGCTCGACCCGGCCCTCCAGCCAACCGAGGACAGCGTCATCGTCGCTGCGCTGCGCAAGGCCGGCGCCGTGTTCTACGCGAAGACGACCAACCCCCAGGCGATCATGCACCTCGAGACCAACAGCTTCCTCGGCGAGACGCTCAACCCGTGGAACACGCGCCTTACCCCCGGCGGCAGCTCGGGCGGCGAGAGCGCGCTGATTGCTGGTGGGGGGAGTGTGCTTGGGTGAGTAAGCGAGTGACCGCGAGTGGAGCGAGCGGGCGGGTGGATCTCGGGCCGTTGGCATAGGCTTGATGCCTGCCGAGCCCCGCCCCGCCCGTCGCTCCGCGCCGAGCACCCCGCGCGGCGTCGCTAACGCTCCGCCCCAGCATCGGCACCGACATCGGCGGCTCGATCCGCAACCCCTGCTCCAACTGCGGCCTGTTCGGCTTCAAGCCGACCGCGGCGCGTATCCCAAAGCAGGGCAACACGAGCGGCATGCCTGGCCAAGAGACGATCATTGGCGCCGTCGGCCCGATGGGCGTGTCCGCGCGCGACTGCGAGCTGTTCATTTCGTCCATCCTGGCGGCCGAGCCGTGGCGCCGCGACCCGACCATGGTCGGCATGCCGTGGCGCCCTGAGAGCGCGCGGTACACGCACGGCGGGGAGCGCCCGCGCATCGGCGTCATGTGGGACGACGGCGTCGTGCTCCCGCAGCCGCCTATGCGCCGCGCGCTCTCGGCCGCCGTCGAGCGGCTCAAGGCCAAGGGCTACGACGTCGTCGACTTCAAGCCCTACCGTACCGCCGAGGGGTGGGAGACGCTGCGCTCCCTGTACTTCACCGACGGGGGCGCGCATATCCGCGCGACGGCGGCGGCGAGCGGCGAGCCGATCCTCCCGCTCACCGAGTGGATCATGGACGGCGCCGTCGACAACACGGCGACGCAGATCCGCGCGCTCAACCGCGCGCGCGACGCGTTCCGGCTCGACTGGTGGCGCTACTACGCCGAGCAGAAGGTGGACATCATCCTCACGCCTGCGTACCCCGGCCCGGCGCCCGTGCTCGGCACGAGCAAGTACTGGGCCTACACTGCGCTGTTCAACATCCTCGACATGCCCGGCGCCGTGTTCCCTACGGGCCTGTATGTCGACCCGAGTAACCCCGCCGACAAGGCGGATAAGGAGGGCGACCGCGCGTGGCTGAGCGAAGAGGACAAGCTCAATGCCGAGCGGTATGATGCCGAGGTCTTTACTGGCGCGCCGCTCGCGCTCCAGATTGTCGGCGAGCGCTGGGAAGACGAGATGGTCATGAAGGCCCTCTATGGGGTCAGTGAGGCTGTTAGGGTGTGAGGGGCGAGAACGTTAGCAAGCGGACGTTGTAGAGCATGCATGAACAAGGTGTTGTGGCGTGTGCATGATTGATTGCAGCCCGAGGAGGTGCTGGCAAGTCCCTCACTGATCGGTCACGACAGGGCAACCAGCAGTCAGTCACACTCGGCTTCATCTGCACGCGCACCCGATCGATCGCATCAGAGGCCCGCGAGCCACCGCCTGCGCTGTCGCCCTTCCCCGCGATCAGCGTCGATAATCGCGCTCAGTCAGTCTCTCTCTCGTAGCCTCATGGACCAGCCGTGTGGCGGCCGTGGCGGGTGGTAGGACGCGGTCGCACAAGCCACGAGCGTCACCTGGCGTCACCCGCGCCAGCAATCGTCACGGGACGAGCGTGCTCGGCCCCCCGCGCCATCGCTACACTCGTGACATACAGCAGACTACAGCACCGACCGCTCAGGCCGTTTTACGCCGCGACGACGGGCCCGCTCGCCTCCTCCAGACGCTTGCGCCACGCCTCGAGGTCGGCCTCAAAGTTGGCCTCGAGCTCGGCGTTGCTCTTCTCGAGCGAGAGCTGGGGGTGGGCGTCAGTGGGGGAGAGGGGGTGGATGGGTGGATGACTCACCACCTTCGCTTCTAGTGTCTCGCCGTTCACGCCAAGGCCCTCCCATGGGTCAGAGGAGCTGTGTGGTATTGAGTCTGGAGTGTCAGCGGTGTGGAAAGACAGGAGCGGAAGGGAGATTCGGTCGGAGACGGATGGGGGCGGCAGGTGCGCGTTCCCTTCCCCGCTGCGATGGCATCCGGCCGCGACCGGAGCAAGGCTAGCGCCTTGCTCCTATTGCTACTCACTAACAGGCTCCGGGCCAAAGATCTCGGCCATAATCTCATGCCGTGTCCTAAACCGGCCCATCGCCAGCTCGCGGGGGTCGAGCTCGTCGAGGAGGTCGGCCCACGGCTCGATGTTGTCCACCGTGACGCCCGGCGGCGCCATCGCGTTCTTGGCGTACGCTTCGCTGCCGTGCGGGGGCTGCGCGGCGGCCATGTGTCGGGGGAGCAACTGGCCTGCGGGTCCGCGCTACGATGCGTGTGAGTGCGCTGGGTTACAACAAGCAACAACACCCAACCCACCTTGTTCTTCTTCTTGCCCGTGCCGCCAGTGCCGCTACCAGTGCCGTGTGTCTGGGCCTGCGCGGCCGCGTGCGCCTGCTGCTGGCGGAGCGCGAGCGCGTGCGGGAGCTGGCCAGCGCCCGCGAGCGCCGCGAGCTGCTGCTGCTGTTGCTGCTGTTGCTGCTGCTGCTGCTGCTGCTGCTGCTGCCAGCCCTGCTGCTGGAGCATGGCGAGGTGCGCCGGGTCGACGGGCATGTGCCCCCCCGGGGGACCGTGGGCGATCCCTGGCTGGTGGATGCCTGCGCCTGCGGCGGCTGCAAAGTGGGCGGCCTGTGGGTGGCCTGGTGGGGCGTGCGCTCCTCGCTGTTGTTGCTGCTGCTGCTGGAACTGGGCGAGGCCTGCACCGCCGGCGCCGGCCGGGAAGATGGGCGCGCCGCCTGGTGGGAAGTTGTTCATCGCGGCTGGAGTCGGGGAGCGAGGTGCAGGGTGGATTGCGGAGAGATGTGTGAGTTGCGTGGATTGGAGAGTTGTGAAGAGGACGACGAGTAGAGGAAAACGCGCAACGGCGGCGGTAGACGTGACAAGGCAAACACGGCCAGGGTAGGGTCATTAGAAATCAGTTCCTAATACTATCCTAATCAAATCCTAATACACCCCTAATGTCATTTCTAATCGCGCCGCTCTGTTCGTTTGTCACGCTCGCATTCTTCTTTGTTGTCACCTGACGAGGTTGCGACTTGGTCATGTTTGCTCATCATCATTGTCCTCGTCCTCATCACTACTCTACACGCCGCTGTTACCTGTCTCGTCCGCGTCGTTGCCATCGTCGCCACTGTTTATCCCCCCATACAAACAAGGTTTTTGCCACCACCCCACCTTCCCCCCCGCCTGGCTGTGGGTTCCTTCAAATGTCGAATTGGTCCCGTGGCGCGCCGTCATCGCCGCGACGGCGAACAGTCAACAAGGACCGTAGTGAAGTCGCCGCCGCCGCCGCTGCTGCTGCTGCCGCCGTGACTCCGACGACGCCGACGTCGACAACAACAACAACAATAACAAATACACCGCACATCCTCCTGCCACTCCCCTCGTCACCCACACAGCAGCGCCGCTCCCCGTCGTCGACATGGCACGCGCCGTCATCGCCGCGGTTTAAAGACAAGTCGACCCCCCGCCCATTGCTTGAGCCAAAGTCGCCAGCCACTCCGCCCAATCGCTCCCTATCCAACCGTTTCCTCTTCTCGCTCACTCCGCCATTCAAACACGATAACAGCGGCAGTTCCTCGTCATCGTCTCCTTCGCCCACACCCCCGCGACGGGGTAGTGCAACTCTAGAACCCCGCCCCCACATTGCCCGCATCTCGCCCAGCACACCCATCATAATGTCTGGTTCTTCCTCTTCCGCAGCTCCGCGGCCAGCCGTCCGTCGCAAAGTAAGACATGATGTCTCTTGTGCAGCGTCAGCCCCGTTCCTAACGCGCGTCACTCAGGTAACAGGCCAGATGAGCTTGTCGTCTACGCCGACACCGTCGACAAGTTCCCTCGCCTCCGTGTCCGCGTCGACCTCAACAGCCTCGACGCAGCCCCGGCTCAAGGCGCGCGTCAACCCTGCGTCCATTGCTTCTTCCCCAGTCGGCAGCGGCGCATCGACACCAGGCCTCAGGCCTGCGCGTGCACCGTCAACAACTGCTTCCTCGTCCTCTATAGGACTGCGGACAGAGTCGACTCCCTCATCACGCGCGAGATCGCCCGTCGGCGCCGGCACCCCCCGGTCCGTACTCGGCGGCGCAGGCACCGCTGCTAGAGGCGCCGCCGCCGCCGGAGGCGCAAAGCCCCTGGTGGCAAAGGCACAAGTTCCGGCCTCACACGTTCTGACAACACCGGGCCTGCCCACGGCGGCATCGTCGTCGCTGTCCTCGGCTTCTGGTCTTTCCAGACGACTGTCGCATAGTGCTGCTGCCACTGGGAGTGGCGCCGCGTCCCCTGCTCCAACCACGACCGGGCCCACAAAGGTTCGCTCACCGTCCATTGTTTCGGGATCTTCCACACCAGGACCGACGACGCCAGCTTCGAGCGTCTTGTCGGGAGTGAGCGCGTCCTCGGCCCAAACGTCGTCGAGTACTCCAAAAGCAAAGCCGTCGGGAAGTACACCGACACACGACCCCGCAGCAGCGACGACCGCGCCCGCGGCACACATTCGTCCTTCGCCAGCTACGCCTACTCCTGCATCCGTGTCTTCGCCTACGCCCTCCACTACTGCGTTGTCGACATCGCCAGAAGACAGTCTGGGTTTCCGAGCGGCGCATGTCGCGCACGCATCAAGACCTCAAGTATCTCCACTTGCCCAAGTCACCCCTGCATCTGCAAACATGACTGCCGTGTCACCACTGCCAGCGATTGCCGCGCTACAGACTCAGCAGAGGTCCACTGCGTTGCTATCGCCCTCCACGCTCATTCCCGAACGCAAGCCGTCTCCGCCTCCGCTCTTCGGCGTTGGACTGGAAGCGCCGGTTCCTCGGGCTCCCTTTGGCACGGCAAGCCTGGTCGAGCCCGAACCCTCCTCCAACCACTCGTCGCCCGTCCGCTCAACCCGCCCCCTCGACGCCGTGTCACCACTGCATGCCGCCTTCCAGCATGTCTTCCAACACCCCGCCGCATCTTGTCCCACCTCGCCCAACCCCTCATCTGGTCTCGCGCTCTCTGGCGCAGCCGACACTGGTAGTATCGCCGACCGACCACCGCGCAAGCACCATCATCCGCTCCCGTGGAACCCCTACGCCCCACCACCGCCCCTGCCACTGCCACCCACGTCGCCAGAGCTTCGAACGGTCGCCCTCCCACTCATGACGCCGACACGGTCCATCGAGTCGGTGGATGGCACGCCGCTCCGTGGCCCGGGGGCGTGGACTTCTCGTCGCTTAAGCTCGTCGAGCGAAGGCGGGTACTCACCCGTGCGCCACAAGCTCGACCTTCCGCGCATGGGCCGCGATCGTCTCAGCGGCAGCACGATTGCTGATGCCGACGCCGACGACGGCGATGGCGACATCGAGGACCATGACGAGGAGCTCAAGCTCAAGGCGGTTGTGTCTGCCGACGGCTTCTCAGACGCCGAGAAGGCCAAGGTCGAGCGCAAGGTGGGTACAGAAACTCGTGCGTCGGGCTGACCCACTCAGATCGCAGACCTAGAAATCTCCAACTCGTCATTATTAGCCATCAACCGCAGCCTCGAAGGTACCAAGGCAAAGCAACGCAGCGAGATCACCAAGCTGCGGCGCATGCTGCGCGAGACGCGCATCGCACCACCTTTGGCATCCACGCCATTCGCCTCGCCGCCCCACGGCCTGAGATCAAGCGACGACGAGGGCGCGACCTCTGGCGGGGGCGAGGACGAGTTCGAGGAGGCGATGGACGACCCGGCCCTCGAGCGGCGCTGGGACCGCCTCGTGTCCCTCGTCTCGGCGATGCGCAAGCGCGGAGAGGAGTGCGTCGCGATGGGCAAGGAGGAGACTCGCCCGGGTGTCCAGCGCGTCCTCGGCTGGCTCGAGGTCGAGGCCATGGACCGCGAGAACGGCGGCGGCTCGTTCGGTGGAAGCCAGCTCGTGTCGGCCGCTACCTCTGAAGTCGACGTCACGGACGCTGCAGGCACCGAAATCACCGAGACGACCGAGGTGACCGAGGGGTACTAGCCGACGGCTCGGCTCCTCCAGCAACTTCCATGTCCCCCCGAGGATGTTGACCACCCTCTCCCCCAACTTGAAAACCACCCTGAAACCTCAATTGCATGTCATACATTGTGCCATAGTAAATGTAAACTCTACAGAATGGCCGGGAGGGCGGGCGAGTTGGTGGTGGCTTGGTGGTTGCCGAGGCGACGGGTTCGTTGAATTGGTCAAATGCCGACTGGGCGTCGCTGCTCGGCCTCCTCCTTCAACACCGGATGCAATGAACAAATGCATAGGCAAGATCAACCCCTAGAACTCGCGCAGCCCAACGACAGTGTTGTACTCGTTCCTGGACAGACGCCAGGGAATGCCAGAGTTGGAGTAGAACTCGTCTGGGTCCTCGTCCGCGTCGAGGTTGAGGATGGTCGCGATCTGCGAGAGGCGGGTAAACTTGTCGCGCGCGCCGCCGTACGCCGCCTGCGTGGAGAGGTAGCTGGCCACGGAGCGAATGTCGCGCTCGTACCGGATCGCGCCGAGCTGCAGGGTCAGTTGGGCATCGGACGTCGGTCAACGCACCTCCGAGAACTGCATGTTGAAGACCATCTTCTCCCACGGCTTGACGAGCGTCTCGACCGTCATGTTGAAGAATGTCTGGTAGTTGTGGTCTGTGAATGCGTCCTGGTGGGTCAGCGCGACGAAAGCCCTGAGTTACCCACCTTGAAGCCCTCGACGATGCCCTCCCATGCGCGGACGAAGCGCCGGCGCACGACGTCGTGCTCCTCGGCGTCGGCGAACGCGTCCTCGTCCAGCAGGTACGACACGTCCCGGTAGCACTCGTCCAGCATGGGGCGCAGCCGTGGCCGCGTGACCTGGTTGAAGAGCTGCTCGAGGCCGGAGCGCGACGACGAGCGGAACTGGCTGGAGAGGTCGCCCAGGATGTCGAGTTCTTCGAGCACCGCCTCGAGCTCGGTCTCGAGGTACACCTGGGGGATGTTGGCGCGGATCTCGGCCAGCATGCGGTCGTTGTAGTCGGCCGAGACGTCGAGGTCGTTCAAGTAGATCTGAAGGATTAGCGCGTGCTTCTGCCGTCGACTGGCTAGCACTTACGATGTACGATGCCTTCTGGTCCTTCTCTCGTCGCTCCTTCTCGGCACGGTCGTGCGGCGCGGGGCTGGTGTACAGCAGATCCATCTTCTTGCCGATGTATGCCGCGTAATCAGTCTCCAGCACGCTCGTGATCTTCTCGCGCAGGCTCGAGAGGGTGGACACGGATCCACTCGAGAGGACGCGGTTGAGCACCAGCTTGATGAGGTAGAACGTGTCGTCCAGGATGGAGGAGAGGTGCGGCTTGGCGCTCGTGTCGGGCGAGTCGAGGCGGTGCGCCTTCTCGACGGAGGTGCGGAGGTACCACGTCTCCAATGGGGTGTAGTAGACCTTGAGCAGGTTCTCAATTGCTCGTTGTGAGCCCGACTGCTCAAGCAGCTCGAGGGTCGCTCGTGTCTGCGCCGCATGGTCGCCTTCCTCGTCCTGCGGCGTGAGCGGGTGGCGTCCACGACGAATTGCACCAGACTCACCGAAAGCTGAGAGCAAACGAAACGACGGAACAATGCCCACCGACCACCAAGCGCGACTAGCTCGCCGAGAATACGGTCGACGTCGCGGAGATCCGGGCCCGGCTCCTCCTCTGGCTGCACAGGCGTCGCAGTGCCCGTCGGCACCTGCTTCCTTCCCGGCGCGTACGACTGCAGCGTGGACGTGAGGTTGGACGTCGTGTTCGCGAGCGAGGCGAGGGAGAGCTGGTTCGCAGCCGCGGGGTTGGTGAGGGACGCGAAGAGGGGCGGCGCGAGCGCGGGGTTGGAGAGTAGCGTGAAGCGCGACTGCTTGGTCTCGGATATCTGGGGAGTTAGCTGGAAGTCACGACGACGCAGAGCTAGACTCACCAATCGGCCGACCCTCCGCTCCTCCTCCCAACCCTCAACGAGGTTCTTCACTACGCGGTCGCTCTCCGCCACCAGCCGCCCGACGACCTTGCGCATCCGCCCCGTGCCGTAGTACTTGTCCACGACGGGCTGGTGCTGGTCGATGATGTGGGCGATGGACTCGAGGAGCGAGGTGAGGTTGGTGAGATAGTACACGGGCGACGAGGCTGGGGGTGTAAGCTGGGAACGAATAGCTGCGTGCGGGTATCGTAGCTATGCCGAGACTCACGCTTGCCGGCCGCCGTGGACCGCGCCTTGACGAGCCCAACGACAAAGTCGCCGTACGCCTCGAGACCCTCGTCCTCGGCCCCGATGCCTGGCCACAGGCGGAAATACCGGCTGACCTCGCCCTCGTCCTTGCGCTCCGCGGCCGCGTCAAACTCGGCGCGAAAGGTCTGCAGGAGCGAGTCGCGCAGCTCGTTGAGCTGCTGAGGTGGGGGTAGTGGTGATTGTGGTGTTGGCTGGTGGTGTTAGCAGTGTCGCAGAGGTGAGAATGGAGTGAAGGGAGGAGGGTGGGGACGGTGGGCAGAGGAAGAATTTCCCCTTCCCTCCTCGTGCAGAACAGCGCAGACGACGTCCGTGGAGCAGGAGATCTTCACGCGAGCAAGCTCAACTCACCACAACGGAACCCGCAAACTCGCCCTCAAGAACAGCCTTGCTGACGCTCATGGCGCGCTTACAGCTTCTCGACGCCGACTCCCAGTCGTTCTTCTCGATAGCAATAGCGAGCGTCTGGAGGGCATTCTGCGCGTCAGCACGCCAGCAGCTCACACCCACGCACCTTGAGTTCCAGCACCTCGGTGACGACATCCGCCGCCTCGCGCACCCTGCCGATCTCCTCGTCGAGCTTGCGCACCTTGCCGCCTACGCGCTCGCTCGTCTCCCAGACGCGGTTGACGCGGCTTACAAGGCCGTCCGTGCCATCGTCGTACTCGACGTCGGCATTCTGCAGCCCGAGCCCGCGCGACGAGATGCGTTGCTGCTGCTGAGGCTGGCCAGGGTGGCCGTTTGGGCGCGACGAGCCAGACGCGACGCCGTCCACCTCGATGCTGAGCGCGTCGACGTCCGTCGTCAGCTGCGAGAGCCGGCTCAGCGCGCCGTCGACCTGCGTCCGGTCCGCGATGAGCGCGTTCAGCGCCAGCGTCAGGTCCGCTTCGCGCCTCGTGAGGAGCGCGAGCTGGGCAGCGATCTGCGAGGCGTCGGTTATGTCCCGCGGATCGATGGGCGCCGGCGTCGCTGATGGCGGCGTGAGGTGCGGTGACGGCGAGGAGGAGGTCGTCATCGCGTCTGTGCCGTGCGCCGTGTCGTTGGTGTTGTGGGGCGGTGTTATCGCGGGTCGAATGAAACGGAGTTGGCTGGATACCTGTGATGCCGGCGAGTTGTTGCGTGGAGGTGATGGATCACGTGATTAACCCGTGGCATCCACGCATCCGCCACGTGGGCCCAGACAGGGGGCCGGAGATCCGGTGAGGGTGAAGGAACGAGATGGCGCTGTGAGCCGTCAGGCATGTAAGGTGCGCTCCATTCCGCATGCATGTGCAGGCGACAAAGAGCTCGGTTAAGAGGCCTCGGCAAGCCAAGCGAATTACACTGCTGGATCCTATTGCTACATGCCACTGCTACAGATTCCCCACACTCCCTACTCGAGCTGCGGCATACCCTGCCACGCACGCAACTCCTTGCCCTTCCAAATGAGACCAAAGCAGAGCAAGAGACCCAGTCCGAGGCCAAGCGCGCCCTGTATAATAAACTCTTGGAGCCAGCCGTGCTTCACTCCCCAGTCGAAGATGAAGAAGGGGGCCACAAAGGCCCAAATGAGCCTCCAGAACGTGAACACGGCCTGGGTGTCCGCGCCCTTGGGGAGGTACGTCTCGAGCACGTACGTCTGGAGGAGGCCCGTGATGGCCGTGAGGGCCGTGTACATGATTGCGCCACCGATGAGAAAGGCGATCCAGTGCAGGTTGTACTGCAGCCCGCAGCCACAGATGATGCACGAGACAAAGAAGAGCGGGAGCATGGGGTACATAGCCCACAGGCGGTGCTCGGGCTCGCGGCGGCCCGTCTTCTTGGCGAAGTAGTCGACAGCCTTGTCGCCTGCAATTCCACCTAGAGGAAGGCCAATAACAGAGCCGATACCGAAGGCGATGAACGTGGCGCCGGTGGCGATGAGACCAAAGGAGTATGGCGGTGCAGCGTACTTCTGTGGCAGGATGATGCTGGCGCCGACACCCCAGGCGAAGACCATGCCGTAGTAGACGGACGTGATCAGGATGGCGAGGTACTTGAACATGATGATGGGTGAGATCATCATGGACAGGTACTCGCGGGGCCGCTGCCAAGGATACCACGCTATGCCGACGTGGCCAGAGCGCCGCACCGGTGCAGGGGTGACCTTCTCGCCCTCGACATGGACCGGCGGGGCCTTGTCGGCCTCGTTATTGCTCTCGTTGCCCGAGTCGTCCTCGTTCCACATCGTCTCGGGGACGAAGAAGAAGAAGAGGATGAGTTGGAGGCCGTACAGACCGAGCACCAACCAGAAGAGGTTGCGCCACGAGTGGTGCTTGATGATGCCGGCGGAGATGATGGGCGCGATGGCGGGTGCGCAGACAAGGCACACGATATATATCACCATCTTGGAGCCGAGCACGCGCTCGACGTAGATGTCTGAAATGGTCGCCGGCGGCACCGTCTGGGAAAACCCGTTGAAAAAGCCCGTGACGACGCGCGCGGCGGCGAACGAGCCGTACGTCGGCGAGAGGGCACACCACACCGCGCACGGGAGAAGAAGTACCGAGCCGAGGAGGTACACTGGCCTCCTGCCCACTGTTCGCGAGAGCGGGTTCCAGAAGAGCGGGCCGACAGCCATCCCGAGGAACGCGTATCCGACGCAGTTTGCGATAGCGCCTGGGCTTGTCTTGAACTGCGCGGCCATTGGGAAAAACGCCGTGAGGATGATGGCGACGCTGAGGCGTGGCGTTAGTTTGTGGGTAGAGGCGGTTTCGCGCCACAGCCGACGTACTTGAAATTACCCATTAGCGCACAGAACGACAGCGTGCCCAGGATCGCAGCCTTGCGCCACGGGCTGAGCGCGTTGATGGGGTGCTCGGCCGGCAAGTCGGGATTCCGGCCGTGCGCGAGCATATCGGTGCGTTGGGCGTCGTCGAGGGTCTCGTGGTCAGACATTGTCGCGAGGGCGATGTTGTTGTCGTCTCTTGGGACATCTCAACGGGCTCCCCCTCTGCATATATACGCTCTACACGCTCGCCGCCCACTCGACTCGACATGTTCAGCCATACCCGGCCGGATCCAGCCACATCCAGCCAGATCAGATATGTAGACGCCACTATCAATGTCAGCTGATGTTGTTAGTGCCACAAATACCTGTTTGTGCCACGGCTTCTGACGACCGACAGTCCGAGCGGGAACTTCGGCTTCTGACGACCGACACCCCGGGCCAGAACTTCGGGTCGTATCAGGCAGGGCTCCTGCAGAGGTTGGGTCACATGCCCATGCCACCCAGATACGAGGAAGCGGGGAGCAGGTAGCCGCTGTTCACCCAGTCCTCCGCCCCAGCTTCCCACGCCCAGCTTCCCCACACGGGCGAGGCGATGACGGGGGCCCCCCGGGCGTGGATGGTGGGGGGGGGCTGGCATGGCTTTGTCAGACGAAGGCATGCAAGCCTGCGGGGACGAGCAAGTCTGCGGGGACCAGGAGGCTAAGCTGCGGGGAAAAGCATTCCTGGAGGTGGGCAATGGCAGACAAGGCCAAGCAGGACACGTCCATCCGTCCTGCATACCTCGACGCGTTTCCTCCAACCCCGACATGTCCATAAAGTGTCGTGTTCCGATCCGAAGTCGAAGGCGAAACGCGCGTGTCGTCCACCTCCACCCCGGCGTTGCGGTCGTGTGGATGCGCGACCCCACCTACCCCGATCTTGGGGCTTGCGGGAAGGTTGGGCGGCTCGTTGGCGCGCCTCTTGCTGAGTTGTGCTGGACACGATGCAGACTGTTGGATGAGATGGTTGTGTGAATAGACGTCGTTCGCAGTCGCGACGTCTTATATCTACAAAATAAAAGAATGCTCGAGCGTACACTGCCGGCCTTACTTCGGCGAAGCGAGCCGATAAGGCCGTACTGATTCTCGAGTCACTTCAACACAGACGACCCGCGGCCAACGCACAGAAGGCCGAGACCGCCGACATGTCCCTACCACCCCTCCCTCCGCTGTGTCTGACGAAAGCCAAGTCGCTCGAACGTCCGTATATCTCGGCCAGCAAACCACTCGACCTCGTAACGAGCCGTATGCACACTGACATCTCACGCTATCCTGCTCATGCAGGGCCCGTCAGCGTCACAAGCACACGGCCTTACGGCCGCGCCCCCGGTGACAGGCTTGTCGCCAAGTGCGCTCCACACCAGCCATGCCCACCCAAGAGGCCATCCTCCTGACAACCAACCACCCACTAACGCGTTAATCCGTTCGCTGGCCCTTAAGCACTCGATAGATCGACAAGATCGACACGCCCTGGGCCGGCGTTGCCGGCGGAGACTGGCTGGTGGGCCAGGGGCCAAGCCAGGAAGACGGAATGTTCGACAGCCCGGTTGCCTCCCGGCTCCACCCAGCCCTCGGTGATCGACGTCATCACCACCGCGGCGATCACCGCCTGCCACTCACCACCAATGCCGCTCACCCAGGCAATGTAGATCATCACATCAGCATCCGGCCCCGCGGCCGCCAGTACGTGTGCATATGACACGGCGCTGGCGATCGCGTCCGAGTACGATGCAGGCACGAGCCGTTGGAACAACACGGGGGCGTGGTCCGGCGCGACGAACGCAGGCATATAACTGGTGATGGAGCGTGTGGGTGCGACGCTGATGCCCCGCCGCCGTCATGTCGTCCTCCTTGTCACCAATGTCGATAAGTCCTAGTCCCAGCAGTTTGAGCGCGTCGAGCCCCTCAAGCGCTTCAAGCAGCCGGCCGGGCTCGAGCTCGAGCTCGAATTCGAGCTCGTCGAGCTTATCCAGCCTATCCACGTCGTCGTCGGCCCCAGCCACCCCTTCATCGACTACCCCCTCACCCCAGCCTGTGCTCGGCTCTCCCCAGTCGCAAGAGTACTGGACCGCGCTCAGCGTCGGGCTGCCAGTGTTGAAAGCGCACCGCAACTACCGCCCACCACCGCCGAGCATTGTCTCTTCGCCGCCCGTCGCGCAGTGGAGGGCTGATACCGGGCGGTGTTTGGCTACTGCGGACGCCGACGGGGGGTGAGGTGCGAATGAAACGGAAATGCGACGACGATGAAAGCACACGACCACCACACAAACACGATCATCACCAACATGGCTTCGACCCATACTTGATGCCGCACGACCACGCCCTACCCTGACACGCCCATCGCCGTCGCCTATAATAGACACAATTTCATAGGATGGTAGACCAGAGAGAAGATGTATGGACAAATATGTTGCTATTAAGCTCGCGGCATATGGACAATTAGAAAAGGGAAGGGGTAAGGGACTACAGGCGATGTCCAGTGGTGCTATTAGCCGCTCGGTCGAAGCCTTCCAACGTCGAGGCACACCGAGACGAGGCTGTATTCTTCAGAGGCCCATTCATTTGTTGTGATCACGGAATTTCGTGGCGAATTTGCCTTTCTGCATCTCGAACACGAAGCCGGCCCTGTCTAACCGCCGGCGGACGGGACACGTCTTTTGCTTCTCAAAGTTGTTCAGGTGCTCGTTGTATTCCATGAAGGCAAGGTTCATTTGTTCACGCATCACATCTTGAGCAGGCATTTGTCCTCCGTTTGCCTTGAATATCCTCTGGACAAAGGTTGAAAGTTTGGCCCCTGCAAGCTGGATAGCTTCATCGTGCACCTTTTTGTACTCTTCGTCCCACGCCTTCTCTTTAGCCTGCCGGTCGCCCAAAATCTTCTGCGCTTTCCGCCTCTCTACCGGCTTTGAATGGAGAACAGACTTAATAGACTGCACTTTAGCCCCCTTGGTATAATTGGGGAAACCTGTCACCGGAGTACTGGGCCCTGCAGTGACCTCGGCCTGAGCAGCACTCTCAGTCGGTGCGACCTTCCTCGTCTCATTGGACTCCCTCTCTCGCGCATTGCGAATCTGGGTGGGGCTGAGCAATCCTGAGGTCTCAGTGGGCGTGGTGATGCCGTTGACAAACAGGGCTGAAGCGGGGGCACTAGGATCAGAGGGAGCGTCGGCAGGCGGGGTTGAGACAGCTGCTGACGATGTCGACCGAGTGAGCTTGAGCAGGGGTGCCGGACGGGGCTTGGGGGCGACCACAGCACTTCTAGGAGCCTCGTGGCGAGTCTGGGTGGGGGTGAGCCCTCCTGGGGTCTCAGTTGGCGTGGTGATGCCGTTCACAAGATGGGCCGAAGCGGGGGGGATAACATTGGAGGGAGCATTGCCGGGCGGGGTTGAGAGAGCTGCTGCTGATGTCGACTGGGAGGGCTTGGACGGGTGGGCCGGATTGGACTTGGGGACGCCGACAGAGCTTCCATCGGCCTTGTGCTGGGTGTCGACGAGCGGCTGAAGGCGAGAAGTGGTCGCGGGAGCCGGTTCCGACCGCTTGGGCACAGACTTAAAGACAGGGTGAATGTAATCGTCAAAGTACGTGGGAAGGCCAATGCCGGTGACCGGAACACTGGGAGGTAGCTGGAGTGGTGAGGGGCTAGGCGCGCTGTGTAGTGCCGGGGCCTGCGAAACAGAAGCAGGGGCGGCCTGCATTTGGTTGGTGCTACCGCTCGCCACGCTGTCGACCTTCTCGATCTCGCCCTCGGCGCCCTCAGGTACAGCAGTCGTCACACGCCCGTGGGTGTTCTTGTATCCCCTGACCTGGCCATGAGGAAGGGTGGAGGAAGCGGGGGGAGCCGTGACTGAGGACTCGGCGACCTTCTCGGTGGCATTTGCCTCCTCGCCAGGGGCAACGGACGCCACGTTCACGCTGGAACCGCCGTCCTTCATTCCCGCAATAGCCGACATCGCCTGCATCTCGGTTGGGATGGCGCTCGCCTTGGTGTTAACTTTGTTAACTTTCTCGACCTCGCCTGAGGCGTCCTCAACCCCAGCAGGTACACGGTCATAAGTCTTCTTGGAGCCCGTGACATCGTCGGGAATGATCGTGAGATCGGTGGGAGGCTCGGAATCCCTGGTGTCGGCCGAGTCCAGGACCTGGTCCACAGGGCCAAGGTTGGATAGGACAGTCTCAGAGGTAGCCTCGGGAATGGGTGGGGTCTTCTCCTCGGCGGCAGCCGGGATGGGGTTGAGGGCAGAACCAGTCTGGTGGGAGGGCACTGCGACGGAGGGGGTGGTGGGAGCGACTGGAGTTGGGGTTGCAGCTGTAGTTGGCGAGTCTAGGAGGCTCGACGGACTGTCCGCGGCGGCATCAATGCTCTCGTCAACCGTCTCAGCGGTGGGAGAGGAGCTGGCGGTAGGTGGAGTATCGATCTCCAGTACCGTCTCGGGGATAACAGGGGCCAAAATGGCGAGAACTTTGCGGTTCAAGGGGCAAACTGGGGCTGTGGTGCTTGGGGATGCAGTGATGGTTGCCACAGGTGCAGAATGCCAAGTCGCCTGGTTGGAGGCGATGGCTGCAATGGTGCCCTCCGTGTCGTTTAACTCCGTCACCGAAGCAGTCGAGTGTGTTGGCGACCCAGTCAGTGACAGAGGTTGAGCCACAAGAAGAGAAATGGCAATCAAAGCAAGTAGGGTAGAGGTGTCTGCAAGATGCGCGCCGGGGGTTGACTGGCCTTGCGCGCTGTCGGAGGGCGGGAGGGAGCCGTCAATGACGCGAATGTGAACGGTACGAGCGCTGCTCGTATGATGGATAGGGGCAGCTGTAGAGTGGAGGCGGTTGACCACCTCGAGAGTCGACTCATGCTCCGAGTCCGTAGGAGGTTGAGGGGTAGTGGACGGCTCAGTATGGGTGGTGGGGGGAGGGCTGGCATTCGTAAAAGCCTCCTGCGACGACGCGCCGCCCGTTGGCGTCGGTATGTCCGGGAGCTGGGCTGGCCATGTCAGTTATGTGTCTTGGGCGGCCTAACTTACCATTGACGCCGTTGTTGACCACAAGGCTGTGTATATGGATGTTTACGGTCGCCCCGTGCAGGTGTATGTTCATGTTGGACGAGAGGGAAGAGGGAAGACCGTGGAAAGAGGAAGAGTAGAGATGAAGAGTAGAGGTGAGGAAGCAGAGAGGAAGAGGAGAGATGAGAGTAGAGAGAAGTGGGTGAAAGAGTTGTGAGTTGAAGTATTGTTAGGAGAGTCTGAGTCTGAGTGTGGTCGTGCGGGTGGAGGAGTGAGTGAGGAAGTGAGTGGGTGAGTAGATATAAGAGGGAGAGAGAGAGAGAGATGCCGGCTGGCCCATCTAAATACAAGAGTGAGAGAGCTGGCGGGGGCCCATCAGCGCACGTTGCGCAGCCTCCGAACCTCGACGAACAGACAAACAAACAACAGCTCGCGCAGAGGAATCAGTCTGGACGCCGCCATCACACACATCACCCCCTCGTCCCTTCACAATCAGCATGACGTGTCATCATCAGTGTAACTATCACTCACATAGTTCGACTGCGGCATAGCGCGGCCGAACAAAGCGAGGTTCTGCCCTTGTTTTGGGCGCGGTTGTGACGTGCCACAAAAGTGCCACATTGCATATCTTTGTCCGACCCTCTTTCGATGTCTACTGCAGTGCGTTGTTCTTCGTTGTACACGCACCTTGCACCACCTCGAGCCAGCTGCACAGATAAAGATCACACAATGCATTCGCCCAACACCTACACGGTCGGCAGGCCAGGCACCATGCCAAAATGGTACAAACCAGAAAGCATACGCTCATCAATGAGCTCGATGAACTCGAAGAACGTGAGGGGGTCAAAGTCGCCCCAGATGGCAAGGTCACCCTGCGCAGCACTGCCGGCAGCAAGCTCCTCCTGGTACGTGATGTAACCGTCTTCGAAGGCCTGGACGGCGCGCTCATCCCCCTCGGGCAGAGGATCAGGCAGGTTCAGTGCCGCTGCCGTCCGTGCGCACGTGAAGAAGGCCTCGAGGAGCTCGTCCTCGTCTGGCCGGTTGAATTGGGCATAGCTGGTGCTGAGCAGCGAGTCGGGGGACGCTGAGCCGGGCCGCGCCTGCGCACTGCGAGAGGTGTCTCCATTCGACGAGTGATTGCTCGTGGTTGACGCCTCTGCCGCCTTGTCCTCGCCCTTTTGAGCCTCCTTCTTCTTGCCCTTGGCGCCCCACGGGACGTCGAAGGGCACGAAGATCGACTTGTCCGCCCACTCCCTCGCCATCCTCTCCGCCAACTGCCGAGCAGCGAGCTCAGCCTTCGCGGCCGCATGCTCAGCCGGCGACGGCAGGTCCCCGCGCTTCAACTTGTCCCTGTAGAGTTGGACAAACCCGACCATCCCCAGCCCCCACGCGGAGCGGTCTTGCCACACTTCGGCCTGGTACTTTCCAAATGCCTCGCCCAGCAGCTGGGCCCAGGTCTCTTTAAAGCTCTTGGGCAAGAGCTCGCCGGTGCAGAGCGAGCCCTTGAACATGACCCAGTCGTCCTCGGTCAGGAGGTGCTGGAGGACTTGGTGATGGAGTTCGAGCTGCGCGTTGATGCTCGCTGGCCATTCGTGTGGGCGCGGAGGAAGGGGTGGGCCGAGTTTCCTCCCCTTTCCCCTGTTAGTAGCAACCGCTTGATTTCGCGCCTTCGCCCTCGCTTCGAACGCAGCGTGGAGTGCGGCGCGATGCTCCTCCGTAGTGGGCTTCCCTCGCGCTGTCAGTATGCTGCGTGTCTCTACAGCCTCATCAGACTCACTGGGAAACGGAGACCGGGCCCCATTCTGCTCTGGCGCCGCGGGTGATGATTCGTGTTTGCCTCCCACTGCGGCTGATGCAGCAGGATCGGACGATGCGCCGCGGGCTACAGTGTCAGCGGCGGGCAGCAAGGTTGCAACAGAACCAACCGCTCTTTGACTGCTTCTTCTTCTTCTTGTTGGTCATGGTGGTGTGTATGTAGTGATGATGTGAGGAGAGTAGACCGTCAAACGAGCTGCATTTATAGGTAGTTGAAAGAGTCGAGTGGTGCAAACAGACTCGAGCGTCACACGCCTCCACTTTGGCACACATGGATGGATCGTCGTGTGCTCTCAGCCATGCACACAGAAGGTCCCTTTCGCTCCTCGCTCGCACTTGTGACGACGGGGACTGCCACATTGTGCTCTTAGGTGAACACATCTCTGTTACCCTACGTCACTAGAGGACGAAATGCATGTACATTTCGTAGCATGTATGGTTCTAGTGAAGCCTCGAGGGGCCAGCGTCGCACTCTACAGGCGTCTCGCTCTCTGCAGCCGCTTCGCTCTCTGCAGCCGCGCTGCGACTGCATGTGGCCTCGACGGGCTTGCCCCACACCCCACCGTCGCGGCGAACGACGAACTGATATCGGACCTCGCGAAAGTCGAGCTTTTCAGCTTCCGCACGAAGCACGTACGCATAGCCGAACGCCGTTCCGTTCAACGGTTCGCGGCGCTCCGACACTGGCAGGCTGCCAGCCTCCGCACGTAGAACATCCATGTAGCTCCTGTAGCCGACGATAATCGGCGGCTGCCTACTGCCAGGGGCGTGGAGCACAATGTCGGCCAGCTCGACGTCGGACGGCGGAACAGCAGGGTACAGATACTTCATCTCCTCGTACCCAGCGTCAGTGGCGAGGAACTCGAACCCGGAGTCGTGCAGGCTTTTCAAGCCGAGCTCGAGTGGCTTTGCGTCGGGGCGGAGAGCTAGGTTGCGAACGTTCAAGGCCGCGCGCGCATCGTCCGGAATCTCGGTCAGCTTCACGGGCGGCGGGTCACGCAGCGTCAGCGGGCGGCCGCTCCCAACCCGGTCAGAGAGTTTCACTGGCACCGCGGTCGAGGTGCTGCGGAACGCGGTGGCGGACTCGTCGCCGCGGTCGTCGCCCGAGTCGTCCCCGGAGTCGCCGGTGGGCGGTGCCGGGATATACTGGTGCTTCTTGTCCCACTTGACATGGCGCTTCTTCTTGCCTGGTAAGGAGTTAGAGGTATGGCCTTCCTGGAGACTCACTCTTCGAGCCGGAAGCCTGCGGCGGCGCGGTGTCGCCGGAGGAGCTGGTCTTCAAGATGGAACGGAGAGGAGCCGGCTGTTCCTGGGCGTCGGGGTTCGCTTGGCTCTGGGTCCACGAGGTGCGTTGCGCTGGAACTGGTGTCAATGTCACGTTGCAGGGAGTGCCAGCGGCGCCAACTCACCCTTCTTCTTTGACTTGTGGTTGCGCTTCGACTTGGCCATGGTGCGTGTGCGAGGGGGAAGTGGTTTGGTAAGTTGAGGAGTTGTTGCAGTGGACAAGATTGGAGGATGGATGCCCGCTAATGTAGTCAGAGGACGCAGTCGGCCACTCCTGGAGACTGCCACTCACGACCTGCGCCCGCCCGCCCGCTTCGCCCAGCGGGACTGATTGATGCCCGGCGACATTGGTCAAACTTGAGTGTGTGATGATTGGGTCGGACAAGGGAGCCGCTGCTGCTATCATCAGCTGGTGTGCCCAAGATGTTTCAGCTTACAGTCGTCCTTGTTGTTGCGGGGGCTGATACTGCTCATTGTTGGTGGCTTGTGTGTTGTTGAGATGATGGGCAGTGAGAAAGTTGAGTCAAGGTCACCACTGACCACCACCACCGCCATTGCTGCACATCTGATTCCGCGAATCGACCACACCATCAGTTGATTTATGCAACACAACACGACGCCCAAGTCACCACCCATGCATCCCACAGCCTGATCCATACAACTAAAACACGAAGAAAAATCCATCTGCCAACCTGATGCACTTGGAGCGATACGGCTGCTCCCTCAGCTCCTCCAGTCGTCGAAACGTAGAGCGCCAAATAGGATGGCCCGCTCGTACTTGACCATGAACTCCCAGAACGGGAGGCACTCGTCCGGAAGAAACCCAATTTCCATGGCATAGTGGGTGTAAACCTGGTATCCATCGTTCGCCGCGATGGCAAGCGCACGCATCGCGATTTGTGTCCCGGAGAGAACACGGCACAGCTCCCGCGGTGTCGAGGCAAAGCCCGAGGTGATGTCGGCCATGAACTGGCGGTGGGTGGCAGCCAATCCGGCAGTGATGCCGAGGTCGTCATCGCCGTCGGAAGGCACGCTTCCCTTCTTGAAAATCTCAATGTCGTAGACAGGGGCGGGCTGGGTGCTCTTGCCCGTTCCCTTGTCTTTCCTCTTCGCGGGCGTGGGGGCCGGGAGCTTGGTCTTGGTGGTGGGGACTGTCGAGGCGAGAGCAACACCGGAGCCGACTGCCGGCTTCCCCGTGGGCTGGCTGCTTGTCTTGGAGCCGGAAGGAGGGGCAGGCCCAGTGACTGGAACCTTGACCTGCCTGGTGGACCCAGAGACTGCGTCCGCTGGGACGCCGGGGGGCCACCTCCCAGTGCGGGCGCTTCCGGGAATCGGTGCCTTGACCGCGCCTGCAGGAGGGGCGCGGCGCTCGAACGTGATGCTGTAGCCTCCGTCGTACGCATCGTCCGAGCCGAGCAGGGTGCCGTCTGGGAGCGTGGGCATCTTGCCGCCGGGTGCATCTGGTTGTTTGTCAGCTTGGTCATTCCACACCGAGGCACACTCACTGTACTTGACCGCCTTCACGTCCCACATGTCTCCAATGCTCTTGGTCATGGTGCTGACCAACGTCTCGGCATCGAGCTGGGATCCCACAGGAATCGAAGCGTTGCCCGTACCGCCCATCTGGTGTCCTATCCTTCCAAAAGCGTACTCCATCACGGCCGTGCTAGTCTCTTCAAGCGCCGCCTTGGTGAGGCCGCTCGGGATCTGAGACTCCAAGCCCCTCGAACGTCCGAAGCGGAGGGCGGTCTCGAACAGGTGTGCTGTGTCGCGGGGCTCCTTTGCGAGCTTGCGGAGCTTCTTGTTGTGGGGGTACTTGGCCGCATACTCGTCCAGCATGCGGTAGCCCTCGAAGGTGAACCAGGCGATGTAGTCGTCCGCGGTCACTCCATCGGTAACAGGAATACGCGTGTAGCGCCTGTGCATACGCAGCTCCTGGGGGGCGAGTGGGTACTCGTTGGCCAGTGTGAAGTCGCGTCTCGAGGCTGACGGCGCCGGCCCCGAGCCCGTCAGTTCTGCATCGCTCATGCGGAAGAACTCTTGGAGCACTGCGGGACAGCCGAGGATGATCTCCCGCGCGCTGGTACTCGCTGAGGTCGCCGTGGGAGGGGGAGGGGTGGTGCCGGTCATGGTGGCGTTGGGGACGCGCGTGTGGGACGCAGGTCGGCTAGGTTGAGGGACTGGTGCCTGGGCGGTGGGCTGCTTGGGCACGTCTGCTGGAGCCGCTGTCGTTGCTGTCGCCCTAGGAGGGGTCGACTTGGGCTTCTTGCTGTGGTGTTTCTTGGCCATGGTGGGTCCTGGAGTGAGTGTAGTGGCTGAAGGAGCAAGAGGGGTCGAGTGAGGGTAAGTGTAAGAGTGAGAGTGAGAGGAAGAGTGAACAGTGGAATGGGATGGAGGGGGATGGGATTTATAAAGCAGAGGGGATGCGGTGTGTGTTTTGTGCGCTGCTCTCACCGTCGTCGCCGTCGGCTGGTGCAGTCACAGACTTCGCACCCACCGCCTCCTCGCCACGCCACACTCAACACACACACACGCCACCCACACAACAAGTGTGCCGACCGCTTCGCACCGCCGCACCCATGCCTGACTGCACTCACACCTCGCCGCCCCGAGCAGCGTCACGCACCCCATGCATCATCTACGGCTCTACGCCGCCACCCTACTCCATGTCGTACATGAACACGCCGCGGGCCAGGACACGCTGGTACACGTCCACAAACTCGTCGCGCGCGAGGGGCTCGCGGATCCCCGCGTCACTCCCGCTGGGCGCAAAGGCGCGCACGACAAAGTGGTGGCGGTAGTGGTGGTATCCGGCCAGGACGGCAAAGTTGAAGCAGCGCCAGTAGTGGGGCTCGGACGAGTCGCGCGCGGCCGTGTCGGTGCCGAGCCAGAACTTGACAAACTCGGCGTGCGCGGCCCACAGGGCATCGCGCAGCTCGTCGGTGCGGCTCTCGGCGGGGAGACGCTCGATGAGCACCGGCTCGAGACGGATGTGGATGTCGACCACGCGCTGCTTGAGCAGGCCGGAGTGCAGCGGGCGGCGCGGGTTCTGCGCCCATGCCAGCGCGGCCGCGGGGTCGTACAGCGAGACGCTTTGCGGCAGCTCGGACGGGAGCGGGCGCTGGTCGGTGGTCGTGTAGTGCTGCACGAAGGTGGAGAGGGTGGTGAGGGCCATTGTGTGGGTTGGAGGTGTGAGTTGGTTGGGAGGTTGAGTGGGTGGGTGATGAGGGAAGACGGGAAAAGTGAGGTGTGGTGATTGTGTCAACAATGTTCTGGGTGCAATTTTCGCATTCTCAACCACCAACAGATATGTAGCTGCACTTAGTGATGAGGAGAATGACATGCAGCCGTCATATACTGACACACTCACAAACGATACCGAGTCATGCAGCCATGGCAATGCACCTGCACCAGAGAAGTGAATCAACCTCTCCCGCACTACGTGACGGCAGAGTGGCACCTCGCCCTCGCACACAGTGCGCCACTAGCCCGACACCTAAGGGGCGCTGTCGGTTGGCTGTGCGAACAATGCATACCTGCAAGCACAACGACGACGTCATACCAGGCCTCCACCTAGCCCCGGTCGTGAAAACACGAACAAAAGGGCGCACCGGTGTCGTCGTTGTCCGCCAACACCGTCGTCGTCGAGGTCGTCGGCGCACAGCTCCCGTCAGCGAGGTAGCGGAGCGCGCGGCCATCGTCGTCGAGGAGCGCCGCACCCTGCGGAATCTCGACGTCGAGTGTCGGCGGTTGCGTGGGTGCAGGCCTCGTCTTCTCCACACGCTCTACGACGGCGCCTTCCCCCGTCCCACGCCCCGGCGGCGCGGCCTCCTCGAACCGCTCATACGCCAGCCGCACCGTCAACTCGAGCACCTCGGCAAACTCCGCCGCGCTGAGCCGTGCGCTCGGCGGCGGGGCGTGCGCCTCTGCCGCCGAGGAGGAGAGGTACGCCTGATACCCGAGATGCACGGCGCGCGTGACGGCAATCTCGAGCGCGAGCGACGCTGAGGGCGGAGGCAGCGGCGCAGGGGGCGTGCGCGCGCGGTCTATGGCAACGAGCTCGCGCAGCGACACGAGCATGCCGCGCACCAGGTGCGCGTTGTACAGGTGCGGGTAGGCGCGTATGTGCGCGCCGAGGGTGCGCGCTGGCGGCGTCAGTTGGCGCGAGGTTGTCCTAGACGCACGCTTCGGGATGGGACGAGGCCGGGCGACGCGCTGCTTGCCCTTGCCCTTGTTCATCTTGGGTGCTGTTGAACTGTGTGTGAGAGTGAGCTGAAGAGAATTGTGAGGATGAAACTCGTTAGAATGTTCAGTACAATGGAGACGAGGGCTTGTGCGACGATGTCAGAACCCAAAGGTTTCGGACGTCCATTGTTCTTGGCGAACAATAGGGCAGGTACAATATGATGCATACATACAGATGTGGACAATGCAAGGCGCATGGTGGTGCTGGCGGTGGTTCTACTTCGACCGGCCGTGGTGGTGCAGCTGGTGATAGTTGGGCGCCGGCGCAGTCTTGGGGTCGCTAGAGCGCAGCTTACGCTCCGAGGCGGCGGGGCTCGAGATGTCGGTGTCGTTTGGGGCATCATTACGGCGGCTTCTTGTGGATCTAGGCGATGGCGCCGCGGCAGGTGACGTCGCGCTGCTCCCGCCGGCAGCTTTGGCCGCCGCCGGAGGACGCGCCGACGTCGGGGTGGAAGGGCGCGTGGTCGAGACGACACTCGTGCCCTTCGACCGCGTGCGGAGGTGCATCGGGCTTCTGGCCTCCGTCGGCTCGTTCTTGCGCCGCGTCGACTTGCTCTGTCTCGACCTCGACTCGGCGGCGGGTCTCGGCGTGCTCGGCGCACTGCTGAGCGGGCTGGACGCCCCGTGCCGCCTCGGACGGTCCCTCGCGATGCTGCGCGGCGTAGACAGCTCGAGCATGGCCAGTGCTGCGCCTACATCGGGGCTGGCCTCGTCCACAGGTGCGTAGGCTGCCTCATTCAGGTGGGCTCTGCTCTGGTTGGCTGCGGCGGTGTCGATGGGCTCTGGTGGGTTGCGGCGCGTCGAATGGACGTCGCTTCTCTCGTTGCTGGGACCCCCTTTGGCTGAATCGATCAGGCTCGCGTCCTCGACGCCGGGAACATGCTCGGTGGCGTCATCGTTCTCGGTGCCAACAGTAGACTCGTAGTCAACAAGACCCACGGGCTCGTCGGCTGTCGTGTGCTCGACCTCGGCGTCCGTGTCGGCTTGGGCTGCGTCATGGTGGTCATCCACGCTGGGTTCAGCTCCGGCGTGGCTGTTGATCGCACCACAGTCAACAGCCTCAAGGTCGACGCCTGGTGGAACTGGTGCCGTGTCCTCGCCCCCGCCGCTTTTGCCCAGCTCCTCCTCGACCGGCTCGCTGGTCCTGTCGTCCATGGCAATGTCCTCGTGGCCACCGACCTTGTCGTCCGGACAACCTGTGCCAGCTGTCTCATGCCCGCCCGCTGGAGGGTCAGCCACTCCCACAAAACGAGCACTCACCATGGCCCGACTCCTCCATCTCCACGTCCTCAACCGCGGGCTCGACCTCGTTGCACTCGTCCCACGCCGCATCGATGCCGAGACTGGCCAACTTGCTCACGGATGGTTCCTCGGGCCTGGCGCTGGCCCCGGCCACGCCCCGGGCAACAGCGGGCTTGGCGACAGGTGTATCGGCCCCCGCGACGGCGGCCTGAGCGATGCCGTGTTCGTCACTGGTAACGGCGGCCTGAGCGATGCCGTGCTCGTCGCTGGCAGCGGCGGCCTCGGCGATGTCGCTCGCACCGGTGCCCTCGGCAAAGTGGGGATCATCCTCGCGCCCTGTCACGTCAGTAGCCAGCCCCAATCCCCCAGTCACGCCGAGCTCCAGCCCCAGGCCGTCAACGCGGCCCTCCAGCTCGGCACTCTCAGCAGTGGTGGGGGCGTCGTCGTAGCTCACTGGCTGCGCAGCTGTGCGCTGCTGCTGGTGGCCCGTTGGGACCTGGAGGTGGGTGGGCTGATGCCCCATTGGGAGCTGGAGGTGTGCCATGGGTAAGAAGGGGATGTCTAGTGGGTTGTCGGTGAAGGGAATGCCCTTGAAGGGGCTCTGGATGGGGTGCTGCTGGTTGAGTGTCGCCTGGGGGACGGCGAACGCCACGCCGTTCTGGTCGAAGGTGTAGAGCTGGCCATTGTGGATGAAGCCGGCCTGGGTGCCGACTTGGACGGGAATGGTGCCTTGCTGAGGAATGCCGCCTTGCTGGGGTGTGCTAGTTCGCTGGGCTGAGGTGCTGCCCTGCTGGGACTGGGTGCCGCCTTGCTGCGAGGGGCCAGCAATGGGGACCGTCGGGGGGAGGCCGACAGGCGTGAACGTACCAGGCGGCACCGCGGCGGCGCCGTTCGCCACCATCGCCGCTCTCAACGCAGCCGGGAGGGGGATCGAGTCGATGTGCTTTGCGAACGCGCGGTCGAACACGGGCTTGGGGACGCGGATCGGGTCCAGCTCGGGCGCCTCGAACATGAGCTCGAAGATGAAGTAGCTGAACTCGGTAAACGTGAAGACGTAGGGCAGGGCGCGGGCGCCGATCTCCCCGCCGCCACAGAGGCGGAGGTAGAGCGCGTACCCGGACCCGAAGACCTCGTCGAGGGGCCGCATGTCCTCTAGCCCGTTCAAGCCGACAGGCGCGGGGCTCATGGCGAGCGCGACGCCCTCGCGCAGCGCGATGAAGTTGTACAGCGGCGGACGGGGCCGAGCTGGCGCTGCAGTGGGCGGAGGAAGGATCTCCTGGCGGAGCGGCGACGGTGCGCGTACCGGCGCGGGGCTAGGCGCCGAGAGCGCCGGGGAAGGCGCGGCATGCGGCGACAGCAGCATGGACGTCGCGCCTGGGTCGGGTGTCGTTGGGAGTTGGCTCTCTGGGCGGGCACGCTTGGGCACCGGCGCACCTGTTGGGTGAGACGCCGACAGCTGGCGCTTGTCTAGGCGTCAGCGCAGCTTCCATAGGCAAGTACGCACGGGTCGCTCCGGCGGGGTTGGGATTGGGGTTGGAGTGGGGCGTTGCTGGGTGGCCTGGTTGTACCATTGGTGCTTGGTGAAGTTACTCGAGTGGATGTGCTTAACAGACGAAGAGCATCAGTATGAGCTGTGGTACTTAACGTGTCGTCAGAACACAAAGCCGACATCAGTGACAACAACAACAACAACGGCGCGCGCGCGCGACGGGTGCTGACGGGGACGCGCCGAGTGTGGATTGACCACTGGATTGGCGCCGAGACGAGGGATGCAACGAGGGCCATCCACCGCGTCAACAAACAAGCCCGCGCATCAATCTGCTGTCGTCGTCGTCGTTGTCGTCGTTCAACACAAAACATGACGCGCATGTGTGGACAAGGAGGATGAGCGCGCACGGGGCAGTGCCCGAGTGCGTTTCAATACCGTTTCATGCGCTCACTGTCTCTCATGTCGCTGTCTTGCTGTACGTTACAATGGTGGTCGTCGTGCCCAAGCAGAAGTGAGGAGACAAAAGGTGAGTACGACCCAGCTCGTAAACAAACAAACGTCAAGTTGAGTATCGGAGGTTGCCGGAGATCGACGGGTAGGTCCGAACCCCGCCGCCGCCACCGGCGCTGGGTCGAGGCGACAACCGTCTGCGCCATGGCTGACAGACAGCTGGCGCCTGCCCAGACGAGAAGGCCCAAGTGAAGACTGTGTGAACGGTGCGCAAGGTCGACCCGCACGCCTGGGCGGCGCCATGGCCACCGAGCTTGCACCAGCCATCGGCGTTCACGATGGGCGGTGCACTTGCGTCGTCAATGCCATGGCTCCGCCTACACCGCTCGTGCGGCGGCGGTTCTGTCGACGGCGGTGACGCCCCCTCGGCGAGGGCAAGGCCGAGCCTGCGACTGTGACTGCGTGGATGGGTGCATAAGGTGTGACGAGGACAAGGTTACGGACACAGGCGGACAGGACCCGCGCGCAGTGGAGGCCGCGCCGCCTTCCACACTCACACTCACTCGCACTCACCTCGACGCCATCGTCCGTGGTCGCCAATCCACGGGCGCTGCACCAGTCCGCGGCCCGACCCACGACGTCCGCAAGCGCGCCCGCGTACACCCATGCGCCGTTGTCCCCGATCCGAGGGTTGCCGGCGTGAACCCAAACCTTGCCTTGCCGTCGTCGTAGCTCGCGAGTGCGTGCTGATTGCGATAGCCCTGGACATTGCAGTCGCAGG
This sequence comes from Vanrija pseudolonga, assembly GCF_020906515.1. Classification (NCBI taxonomy): domain Eukaryota; kingdom Fungi; phylum Basidiomycota; class Tremellomycetes; order Trichosporonales; family Trichosporonaceae; genus Vanrija; species Vanrija pseudolonga. The sequence continues at coordinate 4,232,864 of NC_085850.1, read as the reverse complement.
GACTAGCGGCACAACGCCGCCCACGTCATGGCGGGTGGGGTGGACCGGAGCACTGTGGTCCTTGGGTCGATCGTTAGCGAAGTGGCTCGGGGTTGGGGGAGTTGGGGAAGGCAGGGCAGACAGAGAGAGAGTCAGAATAAACCCGGTTGGCAGCATCGCCCGGAGGCTCTAGCTAATAGAGAACAACGTGAGACATCCTTTGTGTGGTGGGGGTGGTGAGGGTGGTGTGATGGGCGGTCGGTGGAAGGCAGCTCGGAGAGATACTCACAGCTCACAGAACATTGGCGATACACTCCCCTCCCGTCTGCTGATAGCGCCGAGCTTGATGCACTGCCAAGCATGCCGGCGCTATTAAAAGACGGTGGATGGGGTGCTAGATGATGTGCTAGAAGAGAAGGGTGAAGGGACGACGACGACGTGGAGTTAGTTGCCTGCGTGCGCGCGCTTGTGAGACGAGCGGGAACGAGCGAGCGAAGGTCCTGGCTGCGTCCGAGTCCGGGCCGGCGAAACGCAAGGGGACCAGCCGGTGGGCCGCCCGCGGGTGGAGCCTGTCTTGGCGTGCTCCGCAATGTCTCACACCATCCATGTGGCCCTCAAACTAACCCCAGTAGCGCGCTTGACTTGTCTTTACTGTCGTTCCACTCATTGTGCTGCCCTCCCAGCTTGCACTATAGCTAGCTAGCTCACGCGGCCGTGCCATGCGGCGCCCAACTGACACAGTGTGGCGTTAAGCTCGAGCTCATCGGCAAACTAACACGAGAGCACCATGTGCTTCGCTAATCGCTAACACTGGCTCGCATCGCACCATTGGCTGTCTCGAGCGTCTCTATCTCTCGCCATCGCCACACTCGACGCACACTCTCAACACCATCATCCAACACATCTAGTGCCAACTGACACCCGGCGACCTCGCCGACACCTTCGCAACTTGGTTTAGTAGACCGACGACACCATGTGCTCCTCCCCACTAGCTCGGCCTTCTAGCCATGATATCGCCATCATCGCCATCGTCGACTCTTCTGCCCTCAGCGTAGCGCGCATCGCGTGAGGTATCGCGGCGGCCAGGGCGAGATGACGAGGCGAGGTGTGCTCTGGGTTGGGGCCTTGTCGCCTCTCCAACGCCTATAAGAAGCGCCGTCGACCTCGGCTCAAGTCCCCACCAACAACGCCAACAGCAACCATGACCACCACCACCAACACCACCACCAAGACCAAGCTCACCGTCGGCTTCCTCGTCCTCGCCGCGCTTGCGGGCGTCGCCTCCGCCGCCCCCGCCGACGACTTTGCCGTGGGCCGCAAGCTCAAGCGCGACCTCAACCTCGAGAAGGTGCCCGTCATCCCCAACCCCAAGCACCAGCGCAACTTCGAGGCGGCGATTAGGCAGGCCGAGCTCAGGTACAACATCACTGTTGGCGACCCGCGCGACCAGCGCGTCGGCGGCCCCCCCGGCTTCCTGCCCCTCGACATCGACGCTACCTGGGACAGGTCGTACATCGCCAAGGTGCAGATCGGCACGCCTCCTCAGGAGCTCTCGCTCGACCTCGACACGGGCTCGTCCGACTTCTGGGTCTTCTCGTCTGACCTGCCGCCCGACGTGACGGCAAACCACAACGTGTTCGACTACCACAAGTCTTCGACCTGGAGCCTCATCCCCGGTGCCAAGTTCAGCATCGGATACCAGGACGGCTCGGGTGCTTCGGGCAACGTCGGCCGCGACACGGTCAACCTCGGCGGCCTGAGCGTCAAGAAGCAGGCCGTTTCGATTGCCCAACAGCAGAACAACTTTGACACCGGCAACAGCGACGGCCTGATCGGCCTGGGCTTTTACAACGGGCGCGGGGCCGGCAGCACCGTATCCACTGGCCCCGAGAAGACGCCGGTCGACACGCTTATCGCGGACGGCACGCTTCCGCCCGGGTCGCAGCTCTTCACCTCAGCCTTCTACAGCTGGCGTGACCCCACAAAGTCGTTCTACACCTTTGGCTACATTGACGAGGGACTCGTCGCCGCCTCGGGCCAGGAGCTCAAGTACACTCCCGTCGACGGTTCCGTCGGTTACTGGACGGTCCCCTCCACCAGCGGCAGGGTCAACGGCAAGGTGGTGACTGCGGGCGCCAACCAGAAGGCCATCGCCGACACGGGCACCTCGCTGGCCTACCTCCCCGCCTCGATCGTCAAGGAGCTGTACGCGCAGATCCCCGACGTGGTCAAGGACACCAAGGGCCGCTACTACTTCCCGAACAGCTCGGTGACCGCCCTGCCCACGTTCGAGATCGCAGTCGGCAGCAACTACTGGACCATCCAGCCCGAGGACCTGGTCTACCAGTGGATCCCGGAGGCAAGCCTCTGGGCCGGTGGCGTGCAGGCCACCGACGGCCTCGCCATCCTCGGCGACGTCTTCCTCAAGAGCGTGTACACCGTTTGGGACCGCGGACTCAGCCGTATCGGCTTCGTCCCCAAGATTGAGAAGACGCAGAGCTTTGAGCCCAACAAATTTCTGAACTAGTAGCTAGCTCTAGGGCTCTAACCACAGGCGGCAGGAAGGAAGCGCGAGCGTGTAGACGAGACGCAGAAACCCCAAACCCGTTAGAAGTGAGAAGCAAGTAGATTCGTAGTTGGAATGAAAGCGTCGCCTGTGAAGCATTAATGAAGCGGGGGTCATGATCGTCGGAATGGACACGCACCGCACGGCCAGTTGGGTTGTAGCGCCTGGCTGCGGATGGTGTAGCTAGCACGGCTCGCTCGCCGCACCTGATCGGCCAGGAATGGGTTCGCCATGCCAAAGGTGGTCAATTCGCGCCGGCTACCCACAATTATTGGCCAGTACTCCCTCCCCGACGTTCCAGGCCCATCAGCGGCGCAGACATATCGTCATGATTGCGCGCTCGGCGCCTCGTAGCGCGGTTGCGGCTGGTGGGGATGATAAGCGAGCGCACAACTTCCCAGTGTCGGACTGGCCGGAAATCGACGCCAGCGAGATCTGGACAAAACGTCACGGGGTGCACCATGATTCTCTTGGCACACGAGATCTGTGGCACTGCGCCGTGTCGGCCAACTCTCGTTCCGCGCGCTCTGCTGCTCACCGGTGATTCCGGAAGAGTTGGCGTAGCTAACTACTCTGCTTTCCACCACTCACTCCTGCATACACCATGTTCCGCTCGTCGCGACATACTCGGAGGCGGTGTGTGCATGCCAGAGATCGCCGCACGGCACGAGCGAGCGAGTAGGCTCCGCTGCGCCGGTGTGAGCTTCTGCCCGTTTCGACCTGCACCTGCAGCTCGCCGCGCGCCGGCTTCAGCAGCCTTCTTCGCCAAGCAAGCCTGCAAGCAAGCCCACTCAGTAAGCCACGCTCACACGCCACGGAGCACCCTTAGCCCCAAGCCCAAGCAAGCTTGTACGAGATTGCGTCCATGGGCCCAACGACCGACCGACCGAACACCGCACAGCGGTGCTGAACGTGCACGCCATGGGGATAAATGAGATAGACACCAGATCGACCCGTCCCCCACCTCGCTTCGGCTTCGCCTGTTCTCTCATCGACGTCCACCACCGCCATGGTCAGCCTGCCGAGGCTCGACATTGACACGCTCATCACGTACAATGTGTCCCGGCCGGTGTGTGTTGGACCCTCGACCCAGCTGACAGCTTCGCAGTACCCCTTCGGCCGGTGGTTCCACATCCTGTCGTTGCTGCTCTTCACGGCTGTGACGGTGTTGTTTGCTGTCTGGGCCGGTTGGTACCTCCTCCTCTCCACCAACGCCGCCTCGCTGACCCCCACGCAGCCGCAACAAGCGGGTACAGCGACAAGATGATCGTGTCGACGCGGTACAACCTCACGGACAACAAGCACTGGTACTCGCACTATGTGCCCTTGATGGAGAAGCACTCGGACCTGTGCCAGCCTGTCACCATTCGGCCAGGCGACACCATCACGACCACGCTCGGCCTGTTCAAGTGGACGTACTCTGGCGTGGGCGACCTGTCGACTGGCGCAGCGGCCGACCGCGGTGCCGGCGGGCTCGGCACGCACTTTAACCCTTTGCAGCCGTACCATAGTGCCGGGGACGCAGTGCAGGTCAACGACGGCGAGGTACAGACCGGCTATACGGGGTCTACGATCGAGCGCTGCGATGTCGGCTCCGTCGACCTCTGGGTCGACCTCGGCACCAGCACAGTCAAGAGCACGACCAGCGTGACGTGCAACATGCCTGGGTGGCAGGGCATCATGACGAGCAGCCATACCGACTCCAACTCGCCCAGCTCGGGCTTCAACATGTGGCCCCTCGACGCCATGTTCCTCGAGGACATACTCCTCGGCACGCCGCAGATAGCCCACACAACCTTCTTCCACGACTACCTCAACGCGCTTGCGCAGGACCTGCAGGTGCGCCTGCACCGGCTGGGCGCGGACCTGCCAGCGGGGGAGAGCCGGCCGACGGTGCTGTACATGCGCATGCTGGTCGCCGACTCGTGCTGGAACAAGACGGACGTGTGGGTCGCTGCCATGGCAGCAGGCGAGCTGACTTCCCAGCGTATGCTTCGCCAAAACCCCAGAACTCAATTTCCACTCGAGCGACACGGAGATCTACGACTTCAGAGTGTACTCCAACTACAGCTACGGGCGGGGCATCCCCTCTGCGCGCGAGAAGGGCGTGCTCGAGGCGCCGCTGTACAATTTACTCCAAGGCCTCGTGGCCGCCGCGCGTCTCGATTTCGGGTGTCCAGATGACGCGGTCAACATCTACACGAACGACGCGGCGCGCATCGCGACCATCAACACGAGCGACGCGTACTCGGCCTCCCTGTCGCCGCTGCAGGGCGCACAGATCTTCAACAAGATAATCGAGGTGCAGGAGAAGCGCTACCCGGGCCTCCTGACCCATCCTGGGCCAGCAGCAATCGACGTGCAGTACCTCTGTACCGTGCGCCGCCCGAAATCCGCCGCAGGCTTCATCATCTCCATGGTCAGCACGACCATCTCTCTCTGGCTCGGCTTCTACGGCCTGTACCGCATCTTCTGGCGCATCGTGGGGAAATACTTCTCGCGGCACCGGCACAACTTTGACCTCGACTTCAGCGGGCGCCCGATGTCGGTGTACACTGACAGCGTGGCGCCGAGCTTTAGCTCGACGCTGAATGGCGAGCTGGCCGCGGGGGGCAAGTACAAATACGACCGCGACGACAAGGACCCCGAGTGCGGGGTCATTACGACGACGCGCGAGGTCTCCGACGCCGAGAGGGAGCGCGACGGCCCAGTGTGGGTCGAGAGCAGTGGTAGCTCCTTCCACGGGGGCAGCACCCGCGGCAGCACGCTCCACGACAAGTTTGCAGAAAAACATACAGAAGACCGCGGCGTCGTCGTGTCTAATCGCCCCGCTACCGACCCCATATCCGATGCTGAGCGCGCACGGAGCGGCCCCGTCTGGGTTGAGGGGAGCAAGATCCGCGCAAGCACGGTCAGGAGCGAGCCTCTGCGCGGGGTCATCACTGTCAAGCGGCCCTTTTCCGATCCCATTTCTGATGCTGAGCGCGGGAGGAACGGGCCGTTGTGGGTCGAGGGTAGTGCTATTCGCATGGTTTAGTAGTTGCATTAGTTGATAGCTTCGTCGAATGGTCCGGCGTCGGTCAATAGTAAAAGTAGCATCCACCCAAGGTTGGACGTTGGCAGCGTGATCGCTTGGTCCATAATCGCCTCTCCCATGCATAGGTTCTAGAGTTCTTCGTGCTGTATGCTGCTGCTGGTCGTCTTCCGCACCTTCTGCTCCTTGATGACCGTGATTGTCGTCTCTTGCCACTTGCGCTTCAGGCCGGAGACAGTGATGGACGGCGCGTCGCGGTCATACACGCTATCAATCTCCTTGCCGTCCAGTTTGACCACCCAGTCGCGGTCTTGGCCCAAGAACACGACAGTGTCGAGGATAGACGCGCCTTCGCCAGTGTATGCAAAGCTGCCCGAAATCTTGAGCTCGCCGTTGGCAAGCTTGAAGTTGATGTTGGACTTGTTGTCGCCGACGTGGAGCGACTCGCCGTCGTCGAGGTACAGCCTTCCCTCTGCCTCGCTATTCGTATCAGGCGCAACGATGAGCTTGAACGGCAGCTTGCGGTTCTCCTGCGTAGTGTAGCTGATTCCGTCGCGGAGCGGCACGATGCTCCCTCCGAGGATATGAAGCGGCATCGTGTCGTACGGCACGTCCTGGAGGCTGAGCGGCCGCCCGCCCCACACACGCTCGTGGGTGAAGAAGTCGTAGTACACTGCGCCGGGGAGGTAAACGAACAAGTTGGGCGTCTCATGAAGCACCGGTGAGACGAGGAGCGCGTCGCCAAAGTAGAACTGCGTCTCGATGCCGAGCGCGCCCGGGTCATCTTGGTGTACCCATCCCAGCGGCCACAGCACCGGCGTGCCATCGATGCTGTGGTGGTGCAGCGCAGTGTATGTGTAGTCGAGGAGGGCAAGGCGGGTGTGGCCTGCCGCACGAGCAGCAATAGTCGTCTTGTTCCAGAGGTAGAACTCTTGCGGCGGGGAGCCAAGATCATTGTGGTTGCGGTAGAAGGTGTTGAAGGCGCCCAGCCAGGCCCAACGAGCACAGAGGGTTTCCGTCGTCTCGCCGATGAAGCCACACACGTCGCTGCCGACGACGCCGACACCGCTGATGGAGAACTGGAGCATTTGGCGGATGCTCTCCCCGTACTGCTCCCACGAGGCGACGTTGTCGCCGAGCCAGATCGAGCTCGGCGTGCCGGTGAAGCTGGAGCGAGCGATCGTGAACGGCCGCTTCTCCGGGGCACGGTCGATGAGCGCATGGCGTGTGCGGATTGCGTGTCGCGACCCATAGAGGTTGTGCTCATCGTACGTGCGCGCGCCGTTGGCCTGGACCAAGTCGGTGCGCGCCGAGAAGTCAGAAATGTTCTTCAGGTGCTCGTTCGACGTCGCGTCCACAGCTGAGGGGGGCGCACGGCGGTCGTGAATCCGGCTGCGGGGTCAGCGTGTGCGGATGGGACAACCGCTCACTATGGCGGGTAGAGCCACTTGCTGTCCAGGTCCGGGGAGAGGTAGTCGTCGAGAGTGTCAGGCTCGGGGTACACCGTTGACTGGCCGCCGAACTGGTTGCCAAAGACACTGTCGTCTGGCTTGGAGCCCTTGAGGGGCGCCGAGATATTCTTGCCCGCCTTGAGCTTCTCGAAGCCTGGGATAGTGCGAGGGATGATACGCGGCTCCGGACGAGGGGGAGGGACGCCGCGCTCGTTCGACAGGCGGTAGATGTTTGCCTCGAGCTGGTTGTCAGTTAGGCTTCCCGACGGGGCAAGCTCACATAGGGAAGGAAGTTGGCGGGCTCGTTCATGTCGAGCCAGATACCGTCGACGTCGACGCCGACTTCCTGGTCGAAGAACCGCTTGAGCTCGGAGCTCCACCACTCCTGTGCACCCTTCGCCGTCCAGTCTGGGAACGCCGTAGGGCCGGGCCACACCACACCCTCGTACAGGTCACCGTTGTCGTAGCGGAGGAAGACGTCGGCGTCGATGCCGTTCTGGAATGTCTCGTACTTGGCTGCTGACGAATTCAGGCTTCCGCTGAACACGGCGGGGTCGACCTGGTTGTGTCAACGGCGCTAACGAGGCAACCTCACCATGACCACAAAGTCCTGTCCGGCCTTGTGGAGCTGGTCGACCACATAGCGGACCTTCTCGAGGCTGAATCTCTGCGTGTCGAGCGTGTTGATCCACCGGTTGTGCATGTAGTCGATGTCGATCCACTGGGTCTGGAGGGGGATCTTGGCGAGCGAGTAGTTTGCCACGACCTCGGCGACCTCGGCAATGTCAATGTATCCGTACTTGCAGCTGTGGAACTGGGTGTGTGTCAGCTCTGTGCTGTGCGACCCTGTCCCACTCACTCCCAAAGACCAATACGGCACCATGGCGCTGGGCTTCCAGACCTCGGCGCCCTGGCGCACGACGTCGGCCGGCGTTGGCCCGTTGAAGAAGAACAGGTCGACAATGCCGCCGATAGCGTTAAACTCTATGTTGTCCCCGCCGGGGAACTTGACGTCCATGCCATTCGAGTTGAGGAGGAAGACGCCGCTCGAGGACGCCGCGTCGTCGGTGAGCACCTGGTTGATGTAGCCCGGGTGGGTGCCGTACAGGTTTGTCTGCGACGGCACGCCGTACGCATCGCGCGACCACAGCGTGCGTACGTAGTCTTCCTGGTGGATCGGAAGGCTAGCAGCGTCAGCCAGCGCAGCCCCAAGACCAGCGGGTACTCACTTGAAGTTGTCGTTGTGCTGGCCCAGCCCTTGGATGTGCGAGCCTGGCGGCAGGCGCGACCCGACGCGGAGGTACTGCTCCTCGAAGATGAGGGGCGAGTCGACCGTGTCGAAGAGCACCTCACCAGAGGCCCTGCGCACGACCTTGAAGCTGAACGGGTCGGACACGTACTCGAAGGCGACGTTCGCCTTGTCGCTAGACACGGAGTGGGCGCCGACAGCGGGCCATCCGCCCTGCACCACGTCGTCCGGCACGGTGTGCGCGCGCCCTCCGCTGTCGACGATGCGCACGCGCAGCCGGTCAGCCGTCTCGTACCGCACGCTGAGGGTGAGCGTGGCGTAGTCCGGGCCATAGGCATTACACTCGCCGATGAGCTCGAGCGAGCCGTCGTAGCCTGCGCCGTTGTCCGCCTCGGCGATCGACGTGAGCCGGTACCCTGCGCACGAGGACGGGTCGGCCGTGTGGTTCACCGGCGAGGGGATGTCGATGATACCCGGGCCCTCGAGCTCGAGCATGAACGCGTTGGCCGTGAGCGAGTTGAGGCCGATGGAGACGGCGAGCAGGCCTGCGATGGACGACGCGAGCCGCGACATTGTGAGCGCTGAGCTGCGGCGCGGTCGTGGGTGTGCCGGAGGAGGCATGAAGGTTCCCCTCGAGCTGGAAGATGGGAGAGAGTAGGGGGATACAACGACGAGAGACGGTTTAACGTTCAGCCAGTGAATGGGAGAGCAGCGCGGCGAGTTGAATGGCGGCGCCGGTGTCCTGGCGGAACGAACGCGTCTCACATGTGATGTCATGCCATCGCCGACGACGCGCCGAAGGACACCGACGACACGCCGACGACGACGACGGTGCAACCAGGACGGCGATCACTCGGCCCGCGGCTCGGACTGCCTCCGGCGCGCCTCCGGGCCATGCATGCACGCGACATGATGTGTGCATGGTGTGCCCCGCACCGATCTCGCGCACTGCTCTCCGCACGCCAAGAGCATCGTCGGCGAGCGCGCGCGCGCGACGGTGCGGTCGGTGCCCCGGTCGGCAAGGCATCCCTCCATATCCTATTCTACAACTAAACTACAGCTCGAGCCCATCGTACAGCGTGCGCTCGAAGCGCGCATACACGGCGTTGAACGCCGGCTCGAACAGCACGCCGGGCGTGAAGATCTGCGTGCCAATCACCGCCGCGATCCCGCTGGTGGGGTCGAGCCAGAAGCCAGTCTTCGCAATGCCGCCCCAGTGCCCCGAGCCCTTCTTGCGCCCCGTCGCAGTGTCGGCGAGCGCAAGCCCGAGGCCAACCGAGAAGCCGAGGTGCGCGGCGTTGTTCTCGACTAAACTCTTGTCGAGGGGCTGGAGGAACGCGTACGCCGCGAGCCCGGCGTACGTCTCGTTGTCGGCGCCCCGCTCGCCGAGCGTGTTGCTGAACAGCTCCTTGTAGCCTGCGGGCGAGACGATTCCCCCGGGCTCGCGCGACCGCAGGATGGCCGCCAGGAAGGACAGGTAGTCCTTCGCGGTGCCCAGCAGGCCGCCGCCGCCGCTCGCCTGCTTGTACACCACGCCAGGGGTCAAGTCGCGCAGCGACCCCTCGCTCGGGACCCACGACACCTGGCCGTCCTTCTCGACGCGCGCCTGCGGTGTCTGCAGCTTGGCAATGTTCGCGTCCGTCGCGTTGAAGGTGATGCTCTTGATGCCCAGCGGCTGCCAGATGTTCGCGCGGAAGTACTCCTCCAACGTGGTGCCGGTCACGCGCTCGAGGATGATCCCGACCCAGTCGATGCCGACGCTGTACTTCCACTGCGTGCCGGGCTCGAAGAGCAGGGGCACCTCGAACGGCGCGATGCCGGCGTTAGGGTCGCGCTGGGTGGCGAGCTTGTGCTTCGCCGCCCACTTCGCCAAGACGGGCGAGGAGAAGGGGTACGCTAGGCCGCTGGTGTGGTTGAGGAGGTGGCGCAGCGTGAGGGGCGTCTTGCGCGGCCTGTAGACTTCGTTGTCGTTCTCGCTGCAGCATGTGTAAGTGGGCGGCCATGCCTGGGACGCAAACGAGGATGGCGAGGCGAGGCGAGGTGCACTGCCGAGGGCCAATCCCCCTCCGCGCGGTCGGACCGGTGCCGATGACCGGTAACGAGCCAACAACACCAACACCCCGCATCCCGACAACGCACCCCACCAGCGCACTCACTCGTAGCTCAGAATCTCCTGCTTCCAAAGCTCGGGCGCATGCGCCTCCACGACGCTGGCGTCGTCCAAGCTCCACACGCCGCGGTCGACGAGCTGCAGCGCCGACACGGCAACGACGAGCTTGGTCTGCGAGTAGAGCTGCAGCACGGTATCCTCGCCCACTTGTCCCTTGGCGCTGTCGCCGAACACGCGGTCGCCGCGCGCCGCAAAGTACAGCGGGCCGTGGGCGCTCGTCGCGCCGATCGTCAGCGCGGGCAGCTGGTGACTGTCGACGACTTCGGACAGGAGCGCGTCGAGCGCCGCGGCGCCTTGCTGGGTTACGCGGGGTGTGGTTGTGTCGCTTGGCATTGTGGGGACGGCGATGGGAGGGACGTGAGAGATGAAGGGGGGAGAGAGAGAGGCGATGTTATACCTGCCCCATTGCAGTGGATGTTGCTGTTGCCGGTTTGCGGGTTGACGTGATGGCGATGAGCATTGCTGGCGGCATTCGGCTCGGACATGTCCGACGGCGACTCTTGGCTTAAGTACATAATCACCATCACACTGCGACTGCATACAACCATTGCAAGCAACTATGATACAACGCGCACATCACTGCTACTCCTACTGCCACAGAGTAAAGTCGTCAAGGAGATTCTCAAACACGGGCGCTACGTTGCTGTCGGGCGGAGGGGGGCCGGCACCGGTACCGGGCGTGCCGAACGCCGACTCGTTGAGCAGCGCGACCAGATCGGCCTGGAGTGTCAGTGCTATCCTCCGTGAACCCCTGCTAGCACGCACCGGCAGCCATCCCTCCCAGTTCTCATTCTCAATGTCGCCGTGCGGGCGCTTGTGCAGCTCCGGCTGGGCGACCTTCGGGCTATCCTCCTCCCGCTTCGTGAGCTGCAGGGTGAGGAGCGACGTGAGCGTGTCGGCCGAGTCGCCGAGGTCGGTGCGTCCCTTCTTCGAAAGCACCCTGCGAGTGTCAGCGGGTGATGGGATAAGGCCATTCTTTACCCACCTAAGCTGCTCGATGCCACTCTCGGCGTGCTGCTTCACCTCCTGGATTTCTTGCGGCAGCGCGTACGACAGATACGTGATCATCACGACCGTCGACACGAACATGCAGTAGTGGTGTGCCCAATAGTGCGGGTGGATCAGCGGGTACGGCGTCATGCGGCGGCGCTTGGCCTCAAGGAGTCGGCGAGCGGACGCAAGGCATGTCTTCTTGGACAAGACGTAGCGGCTGGGTGTATGAGCTACAATCGGAGGTGCACGTTAGCTCAACCTACGGGTTCTGGCAGGCGGCTGCAAAGTAGTAGCGGTGCAGGCGCAGGAGTCGCAGGTCGGCGCCTTCGTTGAGAGCCAGCGTTTCCCTCTTGCTGTCTTGTGTCAGCTCACTGGACTCTGCGATGGTCGGAAAGCTACTCACATGCTCTCGAACTGCGCCGCGTCCACGGGGATGTCCATGCCCTCTGTGTACTTGAAGAACGTCGGGCTGTTGTTGAGCGCGGCCTGGAGCTCGTTGTGCGCCTCGGTGATGTACGAGTAGTGGATGCGGCCGCCCTTGCGCGCGCGGATGCACAGCCCGCGGAACGGGTAGAACATGCGCAGGCGCTGAATGAAGTACGACATGTCGGTGTATACCTCGCTCGGCTGAGAGATGACTGGCTTGTTGGCCACAATGTCGACGTCGTTGACGTTGGCTGGCTCGTCGGTCTGGTGCATGTCCTCCCCAATGAGGTAGATGAAGCCGTACTCCATCGAGAAGAGGCTGTCCAGCTCGAGCTGCGGGGGTTAGGTACGGCTACGTGGATTGGTACCTACCAATGCGAACCAGACGCGGCGGCCAACTTCACGATCAATGGCACTCTGCCACCTCGGTGAAGGCTTGATCAGACCGTTCGCAATCTTCGCTTCCTTGGGGACACCGCCGAGGCCGATGGCCATGGCGATCTTGGTCACCGAACCGAGCAGGGTCCAGTGGAGGTTGGCCTTGCGCACACTGCTGAGGTAGATACCGGCGATGCTGCGCGGGTCAGCCTTTTTCAAACGGTGGTAACCCACATGATAGCCTGGCACGATCGCACGTCGTGCACCTGGAGCCAGTCGGCGGCGGCGAGGGCCTCGTAACACACATTCCAGCACACCTCTGCGAGGGCGTTGGCCTTGTCGAGGTCGAGCGCGAGGTCCTGGTATCCCTCCTCGTCGAGCATGTGCACTGCGACGGCCAAGCAGGCGGCATAGACCGCGAGCGTGTTGAGCTCGTCGCGCGTCAACTCGGTAGTGTTGGTGCGGAGGCGGTTGAACAGCGCGCCAAACTGCGATTCAAAGGTCGGGCGGTGGAGCACGCGCCAGCGGAAGTCGATGTGGACAAAGTAGTAGTTGAGCAGGTGCTTGCCGACGATAAGCGGCGGCAGCCTGGCGACAGAAGGGAACGACTTGAGAACAGCACGCGGGTCCTTGGACTTGTTGTGTTGGATAAACGAGGAGAAAGTAAGCGCTCCGCCCGGCGTTTCCTCCTCTGTTGCGTGTCAGCTTGAGGAACGCTCTCCATCCAGCTAGCTACCCACCTTCAGACGCCGCGCGGGTAAAATTTACTTCTCGACCAAGAGCGAGGCCCTCGAGGGCGAGTGCCGCGTCGTGCTCGTGCACGCTGGGCGCTTTTGATTCAGACTCGGGGGGGACTTCACGGAGGGCGTTGAACGGCGGGTTGTAGGGCATGGGCGGGGCAGTCGGCGGGGGCGCGTACGTGGTGGGCAGGGGACCGCTGCCCGACGACGGGGTCGACAAGCCGTACGGACCAGAACCAGGTCCACTCAGCGGGCCAGAGTACACGGTTGGTGCGGTCACCCCGTTGGGCTGCAGGGGGAAGGGGCCGATCCCTTGCCCCGAGAAGCTGCTGCGCGAGACGGGCGAGAGCGCGTGCGCGATCATCTGCGGCGGCATGGTGACGGGCACCCCCTGTGCCGCTGCTGCGACGGCAGCCGCAGCTGCAGGGTGCATGGGCAGCGTGGGTGCGCCTCCGTTGCCCATGAACGTCATGTCTTCGACCTCGATAACGTCGTTGTCGTCTGGGATGAGCGACTTTTTCCGTGAGACGCTCGACATTGTGCTCATTCGGCGGCTCATTGCGTCGTTGCTGCCGTTGCCGTTGCCCGTTGAATGGGCGCTAAGCATGGGAACGTGGCTGGTGCCATTCCCGTGGCCGGCGCCGTTGCTGGGTTTCTGGTCTTGGTCGTCGTCGTCATGCCCGTCTTTGCCCTCGGGCGGCTTGAAGACCGGTAACGGGTCCTTGAACTCGTTGAGCAGGTCCGAGTAGATGTTGATGTCGTCGACGCGCTCGAGCAAGCGTGAGATGACCAGCTCGAGCTGCGTCACCCGGTTAGCGAGGATGGACGTGTCCGAGACGTGCGTGTAGCCCCTGTGCTCGTCAGCCGGAGCTCGGTGTTGTCTCGCTCCTCCACTTCACTCCGCTCCGCTCCGCGCAACTTACGTCGGGCGGTCGCTCGGCTCGCGCACAAATGGCTCGCAGAGGTGCGCCTCGCCTCGGTCTTTGCAGGGCGAGCATGGCCACTTTCTGTCGCACTGAGGTGGGGGGTGAAGGTGTTAGCGTTGTTTGTACTGGTCAAGGTAGGAAGTGCGCCGAGAGCCGCGGCGGAAACGTTATGTCCGGATGGCCGAGTGCCTCGTATGGGTGAGTGGTTGCCCCACTGCCGCCCTGGCTGAGGGCCGTCCCTGGCTGGCTCCCCCACTGCGGGGTAGTAGCCATCGAGGGTCGGGTCGGGGAGCACGACGGTGACCGACTGCCGAGCAGCCAACCACGACGTGGACACGACAAGACACGTCGCTGGCGCAGCAAACACTGGGGCTGCTTACCTTGGCTTTGCGGCGGCGACAGGCTGGAGAGTGGTGGTGAGCTGCTGGTCAAAGGAGGTCCAGGCCGACTCACCAACACAGTTTTGGACGCTCTTGGTCCGGCGGATCGAGGTGCCTGGTCGCGTGAAGCTGAACGGGGTGATGGGCTGGGGTCGGGGCGTCAGACAGAGCAGCGATGCATGGGGAGGAAGGAGGTAGCGGTAGCGACCGCGTACACGACTGCTGGCGAGCAGTGGCCACGGCGACTCACTGGAAACACCGACATTGTTGTCATGTGCAAGCTATGCAATGACTCGGGTTCTTGGACAAGTCGACGAGATGTGTCTACCTTAGATAGGGATGTCGGACACAAGCAAAGATGAGAAAGTGTGCGAGTGCAAAAAGTCGACCGGAGAACCAGTGGCCGACTCCGTGATAAGCTGGTTGCGGGGGAGGGGGACGGGGTGGGTGGGTGGGGGACGTGTCACGACACGAGTGGGGGGCGGGGCGGGCCAGGGCTAGTTGGTGGCTAAGGTGGCTAGGGGGTCGACGTGGTGCTGCTCTGTGCGAGCTTGGCACTGCGTGTGGGGTTGGATTGTCTCAGATGCTCCTGTAGATCAGCGAGGAGAGATGGAGAGGTGGAGGGGAGCTACAAAACGCTGGGTGGTGTGAAACCGAGCCAGCGGCGGGCAATTCACTACAAGCCCGTGGGGGAAAAAGGCTACAGTGGCCACAACCTGATGATCCACGCCGTCTACAATGTGTTGATCTTGATAGTCGTGTGGATGGATGAGATGAGCAGAAGATCAGAGAGTGATTGTCGCGATGATTGACAGTGCGCTAGTCTAGTAGGGGGGGGCGAGTGATGATCGATGGGGGAGGGGGCGTGGAATGGGACGAGGGGGGGCGAGGAATGTAGAGTGGAATGGGGACGTGTATGCACGACCTCGCCTCGTACTAAAGAGGGGTCCTTCAAGATCCACTCCAACCAATAATCTAGCTCGCAGTTGTCGTCGCCAGCACCATCCATGGCCTCACGGCATCAGCGGCAAGCGGCGTTCTAAGCCTCTCAGCTGCCCTCGATCATATTCTGGCTATTCTCTATTCTGGTGCAAAACACTGGCTGGCCACAGGTCCCAATCCTACACGTCGTCACGCTGGCCCACATGTCACTGGGTCAACTTGCGTTCCCATAATTTGTTCCCCCGAAGCGAAGCGAGGCAAGACGGCGAGGGGAGGGGGCGGTGAGAGGCGGCCATGCGGGAGGGGCCAGACGAAACTAATGACGTCAAAGTGCGTCAGGTGCCGAGGAATGTGCCCTCAGCTGACCCGTGTAGGTGTCGGATGGTCCCGAGCGAGGCCTGTCAGTACTACGACGACGGCACGCCAGCCCCACCACCCACACCCGTCAGCCGTTTATCTAGGCCATCTAACCTGCGTGTCGGCGGCTGTTTATAGCTCGTGCCAACGGAGCGGACGTAGCCCCAGCGTTATCGCTCGAGGCTGGTCGCGGTGGTTCCGCGTGTGGCCGCGGATGCCATTGACTCGGGGCTGCTAGCGTCGCGGCATCTCGGCGAGTAGACGCACCAGAAGAAAAAACGGAGGGCGCAGAGGCAGCAGAGGCGGCAGAAGCACAACAGCAGCTGCAAACAACGCTAGTGCGAGCTCTGACAACTCTCACTTGCGTACCAGTCTACCCACTACCGCTCTGACAACTCTCACTTGCGTACCAGTCTACCCACTACCGCCCTGGATGACGGGTGCCACGGCCAATAGCCTCGGATGCAGAACACACACACACAGACTAGACCCCGAAACCCGTAATAAATCCGACAGCAGTGCCTGTGCATATGTAAAGCCTACCTGCCCAGGTCTCAACCTCTCAGCAACACCCGCCGCCGTGTGAGTGGTCGTGGTCGTGCCCGTGGTCGTGCCCCACAGTCCCGGTGCGCGCAACGAAGGCCTGCGCCTCGGCGTCGTCCTCCTCCTCCTCCTCGTCCTTCTCGTATTCTGGTTGGCTGCCGGGCTTGTAGACCATGTACCAGATGGTGCCGCTCTCGCCGTTGACTGTCAGGGAGCGCTGGGCGACCGTTTGGAAGCCGAATCGGGTGTAGTATGCCTCCTGGGAACGGTCAGCAGAGAGCTGGGGCAGACCTTCGTCCCCGACAGCGGTCCCAACGCCCGCTCATGCCTGCCGACTCACATTCGAGGCAGTCTGCGTAACGAGCGTCGCGATGATCTTATCCCGGTCCGCGCGATCTAACACGTGGCGCAGGAGTGCACTCGCGAGGCCCTGCTTGCGTGCGGCAGGGGGCGTGCCGATAAAGTCGATGTGGTAGGTGTCCTTCGCCCCGCCGGGGACTGCCGAATCCTCGAGGTCGGCGAGTTCGGTGAGGAGCTGTGTGGGGTGTCAGCGGGCCTGATCCAGCAAGCAGTACCAGGTGGTGACGTGACGGACGCGCGATCCACCACTTCCCCAAACCCCAACCCACCTGGTCGTAGATCCGCGTCGTCTCAGCCGGCGTGACCTCCTTGTACGCCGTATACCAGCTGTTCTTCGGATGCGGCACCGCGCTGGCCTCGACGCCGGGCGGGGCGAGGAGCATCACTGCGCCGGGGAAGACCGGATCGTCGGGGAACGGCGCATCGGCCGGGATAGCGACCCACGCCTCGAGCTCGAGGATGGCCTGCGCCGTCTTGTTCTCGAGCCGCGCGGCGGTCCACTTCTCCTGTGTCCCCACGTCGGGGGACACGCTCTTGGCCAGCCCGGTGGAGAGGAAGTCGCCGTCGTTGAAGGCCTGCGCTAGCGCCCGTCCGATTGGCTCGACGGTCTGCCGGACTGCTTGGTTGACGCGCGTGATGCGGGGGCGGGGCATGGTGGATGAGAGAGATGGAGAGAGATGCAAAGGAGATAGGTGTTGACGATGCGAGGTTGCATTCCGAGGTTGTATCGCATCGGCTGTCGGAAGTGCACTTGTCGGGTGGAGCCACCGGATCTCGTCATTGCCGAGATTGGAGCGGCCAATCGGGGAGAGTGGTGCCGACCGTCGACGGCAGTAACGATGGGATCGACTCGGAGGTATGCATGCATGGCGAGAGGGGATCGACTCGGACTTGAGTGAGAGGCATAGCTTGTGCATTGCATACAGTGGAAGTGAAGGCACTTGCACCGCCGATGAAGACCCGACCCAGCTCCACTGCTCGCCCCCGCCCGACCCAAGAACCCGGTTCATGATGAGCTACTAAACTACATTGGCTTCGCCCGACCTCGTAACACGTCGTGATCGCACAGAGAACTACCAAACTGCTGAACAACCCCAACACCACTCCCTCTCTCCCTACTTGGTCTCGACCTTGGTCCACTCGACCTCGGTCGACGCGCCGAGGTGCTGCGCGGGGCGGCGCAGGAACTGCCCAAAGTAGGTGTCAAGAGCCGCCGTGTCGTCGATATCCGTGACCATGGCGACGTAGCCGTCGGGCCTAACAACAATGAGCGCGCCGTCGGCGGTCGAGATGCCGTAGCCGTCGTGCGCGTGCCCGTGGCCCTTGTGCCACGTCTCGCAGTCGGCATACACCTTGTTGTAGTCGAACTTGGGGTAGAGCGCCTTGGGGAAGTCGTGCATCTCGACGTCGTCGCGGCTGTTGGCGTGGACGGTGAGCACCTCGATGGCGAAATCACGCTTGCGTCCGGCAGGGGTGTACTGCGACACGACGGAGCCCTCCGAGTCGAGGTACTCTGCAAACTTGTGTACGCGGGCCTTTTGGGCGGGCTTCGTCACGTCGCCCGCGAACAGGAGAATACGGAACGCGCCGTTCGTCACCAGCAGGTCCTGGATGTCCATCGGCAGGCCTTCAGAGTGGCGGCACACCTGGACCGACTGGAGACGCGTGCCGATCTCAATGTTGCGCGCGAGCTCGGGCTTGGAGAGCGACTTGTCGCCCTTGGACACGATGACGCTCGGCTCGTAGTTGATCGCGGTGCCCGAGGCAAACTTGTTGCCCTTGAAGAAGACGTTCTTGAACTCGTCCATGTTGACGCCCATCTCGTCGGCGACGTCCTTGGCGGGCCGGCCGGAGAAGAGGCGCGAGAACTTGTGGTCGAAATCAATCAGCGCCTGCGCGAACGGCTGGCGCTCGCTCTCGTACGTCTTGAGGAGGTTGCGGTTCGCGCGCCCGGTCAGCACGAGGCCGAGCTTCCAGCCGAGGTTGTACGTGTCCATCATGGACGTGTTCATGCCCTGGCCCGCCTTGGGCGAGTGCGTGTGGCACGCGTCGCCGGCGATGAAGGCGCGCTCGAAGCGCGAGAACTTGGGCGCGACGCGCTGCCCGATGTGGTACGCCGTGAACCAGTCGAGCTCGGTGATGTCAAAGTAGTACGGCGCGAAGATGCGCTTGGCCTGGTTGATGATCGTCTCGGGGGTGAACTTTGACCTGTCGACACGGCAGCCCTGGTCGGCGCGGTCCGCCATCTGGATGTAGAAGCGCACGAGGCCCTCCTCGCGGGGAATGATCATGATGGACCCGTCGTTCTCCGAGTGGATGGCGCAGCGGCCGCGGATGTCGGGGAAGTTGGAGGCGGGCACAGCGTCGAGCACGCCCCAGATGTAGTCGGTCTGCTCGCCGACCATGTCGATGCCGAGCGTGCGGCGCACCCACGAGTGGCCGCCGTCGCACCCGATCACGTACTTGCAGTGGACGGTCTCGATCTGGCCGGCCTCAGTGCCCTCGGGCAGCTTGTAGTGCTCGTCCTCCTCCTCCTGCGACTGGAGGTTGGAGCGGAACAGGCCGTTCTCGGTCCCGTGCCCGAACTGGCGCGGCGTCGACTCGTCCTCGCCCATGTAACGCAGCTTCACGGTGATGGGGTACGCGTCCGGGTCGTCGACCTTGGACTCGTCGATCTCGAGCGACTCGGGGATGAGCGGGCGCTCGACCTTGATCCGCCCACCGGACACCTTGTCGATGCTGTCGATCACATGGCGCTCAATGCGCCCCTGGTGCAGCACGACCTGGTGGTAGCGCGAGATGCCGGGCAGCGTGTCGGGGATACGGTCGGTGCGCTTAAGCACGCCGTCGACGGGGTTGTAAAGGTTGATCGTGCACATGTCGTTGGCCTCGCTGGGGGAGACATCAGCCATGGCCGCTGGGTGGCGTGGTGGTGGAGGAGCTGGGTCACACGCCACGGCGGGCACGAGGCTCCCGCCGATGCACTCACGACAGGATACGGTCCGCAATGCCCAGGTTCTGGAAGCTCTCGATCGTGCGGCACTGGAGGCCGTCCGCCTGGCCATTGTACACCTTTGTGGAGCGCTTGTCGATGATGCGAACAACGAGGTCGGGCTGCTGGCGGACAAACTCGGCGAGCATGCGCGCGGCCATGAGCCCCGCGGGGCCAGCGCCGACGATGAGGACGTCGGCCTTGGACTCGATATGCTTGGTCATGACTGTGTTGCGTGTGTGGTTGGTGGCCCCGCCGACTTTTCTCAACCACGTCCTTAAGTATCACCGGGCCGCATCTTGCATCTCGGCGCACCTCCACCACCCCGGAGCAGCCGTGCAGTAGCCGAACTGGACGAACGGGAGCGGCGCGGAGCCCCCACATGCAAAGAGGTCACGTTACCGGCAATGACAGACGGCGAGGACAAGACTGGACAGCCGCCAGCCAGGAGCCGATCGGAGCTTCCGATCCTCACCCAAATCCACCACCCAGGCGCATCGGGAGCCTCCGCCGCCGCAGCCATCCCCTACTGTCCAACCGCGCAATGCGCATCGCGCATCGGCGAACGCGTCGTCGGCCCCATCATCAGGTGTAGCGGGCTGGCCGTCAGTGGGGCAACGAAAGACCTGGCGATCGCTTGCGGAGCCTGTCCACACACGGAACGGTCAGTACCCGGCGGCGAGCGTCCGCGGGGGGAATGAACCACGCGGCAGTGTCGCCCGGGCTGGGGTGTGGGGATCTGGGGCATGCCGTGGGCTGTGTAGGTGGCCCACGGAGTGAGTGAGTGAGTACCATGCGGTCTCCGTCTCTGAGATGCTGGAGATGATCGGATGGGATGCAAAGTCAACGACTCGAGGGCGGCTCGAAAAGAAAGTGGTCCAGTGCAGATGGGGCGAGTTTATACCCCCCAGCCTAGCTGTTATCTCGGCCCCAGCCCCTCGGGCGTGCCGCGTGCGCGGCCGTCAACGCGTCGCCGCTATGTATGCATGCCCCGCAACGCACGGCGATAGGCTCGAGGCACGCTGAGAGCCGCGAACCATGCATTCAGTCGGTGGAGCCAGCGAGCCAGCCCTGGTGGGTGTGGTATGGACGCGTCGGCCGACCAGCGCGCCGGGGCCGGGGCCTCCGTCGGTGTCTTCCGGTCCTATCTGGCGCGTGCCGTCGTGTGTAATCAGTCTCAGGGGGGGGGGCAGAGCAAGACTTTACTATAAGGCGGTGGTATGCACTGGCGGCGGCGTTGAGCCTAGCACTGCTATTGATCGCGAGCACACCCACCATGACATTCACCGTACTCACCCGCCGTGTGCGTTTGGCCCGGCGCGCATTCAGCACGACGGCGCAGCGAGCCGCGTCCAAGATCTACCCGTCCCCCGAAGCGGCCGTCGCCGTCGTCAAATCGGGCGACACGCTCCTGTCCTCCGGCTTCGGGCTGTGCGGCCTGCCCAACACGCTGATGGGCGCGCTCGCGGCGCGCAGCGACGTCAAGAACCTCACCGGCGTGAGCAACAATGCCGGCGCCGGCGGGCGCGTGGCAGGCCTCGGCATGCTGCTCGAGAGCGGCCAGCTGAGCAAGTTTATCGGGAGCTATCTTGGGACGTGAGTAGAGTAGAGGTCGTCGGGTGCGGGTGCGGGTGCGCCGGCGCGGCCAGGGACGGTGATCGCAAGCGAGAAGCGAGCAGCGTCCGGCCGGCCAGGCAGGCGCGCGGCGTCATCCCGTGTCGTGACTCGACTCGCTGCTCGCCGGCGGGTGCCTTCGTGTCGACCGTTGCCGCCGCCGTTCTAAGCCCGGCGCCCGTTCGGACAGGGGGATCGATCGATCAACCAGCAGCTGATCCGCACAGCAACAAGGTGCTCGAGAAGCTCTACTTGACTGGCAAGATCGACCTCGAGCTCACGCCGCAAGGCACGCTCGCGGAGCGCATGCGCGCGGCCGGGGCCGGAATCCCGGCATTTTACACGCCCACGGGCGCGGGGACGCCAGTCGAGTTTGGGAGCGTCGCGATGCGCAACGACGCCGAGGGCAAGGTGAGTCGATGAGAGGGCGCCGCCGAGGCCAGTCCGAGACGGCCGTTGCCAGGCTGGAGTCGCTGTTGCCAGCTACTGTGTCACTAACCCCCACACCCAGCCCGCAGTCTACCCCAAGCCCCGCGAGACGCGTACCTTCAACGGACGCGACTACGTCCTCGAGGAGAGCATCTACGGCGACGTGGCGTTCATCCGGGCGTGGAAGGCCGACGAGGCAGGCAATGTGGTGTTCCGGTACACTGCGAACAACTTCAGTACTGCCATGGCTAAGAGCGCAAAGGTTACCATCGTCGAGGTGAGTGCTGCGTGAACTTTGACGTGAACGCGTAGCGGGTAGTGCAGGGCGGGGGAAACGAGGTGCCGTGTTACTCCGTCCACGGTTCACACCTCGAACCTTGCCACTCGCCTCGTCTCGCCACTCGCAACTGGCGGCACATCGCGACTTGACAACTCGCAATCGTTGCCTGAACGCTTGCTGACGCCTGTCCTCCTCGTGCAGGCCGAACACATCGTCCCCGTCGGCGAACTCGACCCAAACGAGATCCACCTGCCCGGCATCTACGTCAACCGCATCGTACAGGCCACGACCCCCAAGGAGATCGAGTTTGAGACGCTCGCGCCTGAGCCTGGCTCCGAGGCACAGAGCACGGGAGGCAAGCGCGAGCTCATCGCGAGGGTGAGTTGTCTTCGGGCATGGGCGTGGCGAGCGAGCGAGCTGCCAGCAACGAGCCCGCCGGGCAGACGGGGACACCCGCGCGGTGCGCCGAACGGACGGGCATTAGCCAGGACCAAAAACGCACCCCCACCATGACGGCGGCGTCGTGCTCACCGCAGCTGACACGGGTGCGGGGTGGGCCGTCACACTGACTCGGCTCCGCGGACCACGTGACGGTGTGGTGGTCGTCGCGCGCCGTCGCCGGGCGGATGGCTACAGTACTTAAACCGCCGCGGTCGGTGTACGGTGCGCAGTGCGAGTAGTGGCAGATCAAAGATCGTCGTGCCTGCGGCGTCACCGCCGTCGTCGCCGCACCGCGCGCCGCGTGCCGCACCTCAATGCCGCATCCACCACACGCTAACGGCGCGAACACGTCGCTGACGCCGCACACAGCGCGCGGCCAAGGAGCTGTCGGACGGCGACTATGTCAACCTGGGCATCGGCATCCCCACACTCATTCCCAACTTTGTGCCGCCTGGCATCCAGATCTGGCTCCAGAGCGAGAATGGCATCCTGGGCATGGGCCCGCTGCCGACGAAGGAGGAGGTCGACGCCGACATTATCAACGCCGGAAAGGAGACTGGTGAGTTGCAAGAGTTGAAAGAAGAGGAAAAAGAGGAACAAGGAGATGGGAAGGACAAGAGCGAAAAGGGTGAAACGTGGCTTTGGCTTCGTTCCGTGGCACCCAATTTCCGCAGTCGACCCCGAGACACAACTGACCCCCTCAGTCACCCTCCTCCCTGGTGCATCGACATTCGACTCTTCCGAGTCGTTTGCCATGATCCGCGGCGGGCACATTGACGTGTCGGTGCTCGGCGCGATGGAGGTGTCGGCGGCGGGCGACCTCGCCAACTGGATTATTCCCGGCAAGCTCGTCAAGGGTTTGTGTGCCCTCCCCGTTTTTCGCTGCTAACAAAAAGGAATGGGCGGCGCCATGGACCTTGTGTCGTCGCCTGATTCGACGAAAATTATTGTCTTGACCGACCACGTCGACAAGAAGGGCAAGAGCAAGATTGTGCAAGAGTGCTCATTGCCACTGACGGGTGCTCGCTGCGTCAGCGTGATTATTACCGACCTCGTGAGTGTTGTTTTCCTGTGCTCGGGGGCTGGGGCAGCTTTGGGTGGCTTGACTGGCCCCGATCAATGCCGTTTGCACGGACAGTCATCGCCTCGCGTACGGCGTCGCCTAACCCAGTTCCCAGTTCCACAATCCCACACGCCTCGTACCCAAAGCTGACACGCTCTAGGCCGTGTTCAACGTCGATCGGCACGCCGGAAAGCTCACCCTTGTCGAGCTAATGCCCGGCGTAACGCTCGACGAGGTCCAGGCCAAGACGGACGCCAAGTTCAGCGTGGCGGATAGTGTGGTCGAGACGCATGTTTAGCGTGGCGGAGACAAGGCGGCGAGAGAGAATGAGACGGAGATAGCCACCACCTCGCATACCCACCCCCAGCCACCTCGTAGCTCGATGTCGATGCCAATTCATTATTCGCTGGATTAACTAGCCCGAGCATGTTATTCCAGTAGTTCTTCCACACGCTACTGCCACTTGCGAGCGCGCCACCCCGGTGGCTCTAGACGGGCGACGCGGCGGAATGTAATGACCCGTGCTCCACCCATGCGTCACCCCGCCCCCAAACCTACTCCGAGCAAGAATAGCCTGTTGTCTAGGCGCACGTTCCGCGTGATGAGATGATGAGGAGCCGCGAGCCCGTCCCCCGTCGCCGTCTACATCTGTCCAACGGAGGAGACACGTCCGCCACCGCATCAGCGGACATTGGTATCCGCCACCACCGCCAACGGTGCAGGTGGCCTTTGAGTGGAGCCGAGTTGACGCGCGCAGTTCAAGCTCCGTCTGCCCAGCCAACAGTCACCCCGAGTCTATTCCAGTATATCTTCCATCCAATCTGCAGCCGAGTCACGGCACCAGGCGGCGCCGTCCACATTCCCCAAGTGCGTACATGCTACCCATGCCATCATGCATTGAAACCAACTCTCCCAAGTGTCTATTTGAAACACTGTGACCCAGACCCGGCCTCTAGGCCGGTGACGGGCCTCCTGCCTGCCCCTCCCCTGCATCCATCCCTTCCGCTCACAGGACGTCGCCGTCGTGCGCCTGTGCCTGCCTCTCCCCTTCACAAGGTTACACGCGATTCCAATGCGCCCGTCTGGATTCCTGCGACCGCATACCACGGCGAGGGTTGCGGCGCGACCCGCCGAGCACGAAAGCGTACTTGCAACTCACACTCTGCCCCCGTGTGCTGCGCACGGTCACTGGGCCCCGGCTGGCAGTCAGCCGTTGGCGTTCTCGCACGCGCACGATCGCGCGAGCGGGCCAGCAGCAGCAGGACAGCAGCACAGCGCGCCCACACCCCGCTACCTGCGCTAACAAGCCGAAGTCCGGTAGTCGCACGCCACCCCTGCGCTCGTGGCAGTACTGCGCAGGCCACAAACCCAACTCTGCTTGACGGCACTCACGCAGAATGGGGCGATAACGGGCAAGTATCTGGGTCCTGGTTGGTCTCTTGCTGTCCGTCCCATCGCCATGCTGACCCTCTCGATTTCCAACAACAAGGCCTCACTAAGAACAGAGGCGGCGTGCCACCCGCGCTCGCTCTCGCTCTCATTCACGTAGAGTAAGCCCGCTCCCTTGCCTCCCTCTCCTCTTGTCCCGCACCTCCGCTCCCCCCATTCGTCGCCACCAAACATATCCGCCGTGCCTGCTTCCCGCCGGAGGCTGTATAGCGTGGATGGTGTACACACCTGCCGGTGACAACGGCGCCGCGGCGACGCAGAGCGCGCAGAATGAGCGCGCCGCGCGCACACACACACACACTCTCTCTCTCTCCTCTCTCGGTCGGTCCGGTAACCTCGCTGTGCATCCGGCCCTGGTTACGTGAATCTGCGTGAGATGTACGCATGCATCGAGCGACGAGGACAACGGCGGTCGAATGCACGCAGGAACGAGGCGACGGGGGGAGGACGAGAAGGGGACTAGCACAAGGGCGTGGTAAGCGCATGACCCACTGTATTTTGAGAGCACAAGACACGTGAACGTCACAGACCACCTGAACTCTGACTTGATGCTGCTGCATGCTCTTGGCTTTCTGGGGCCGGGGTCGTGCTCCTGCCTGCCTCTGTAGCCACGACGCTGCCTCGGCTGTTGCGCATATCAGATCGGATGCTATAACAGTGTGTCGACATTCGCCTCCCCCCAAAGGAAACATTCACGATCTGTTATTAGTGCGCGTATTGTTGACCGCCCTCTACTTTAGTTCCCCCGCGCTTCATCCATCCTTTAGATATCTTGTGACTTGCGGCTTCAACTCTCCGTGTGGAAGCCACCCCCGCCTCTCCTTTCCCCTCTTCCTCTTCTCTCACCTTCACCCATCACAACAAAGACACACACCATACTCGCCGCCCATCCATCGCAATAGTATATCGCTCAAGTCGACGGCCATCGCACATATCCCAATTTGCTCACGTCATCCACCACACCATCGTCATCATCCTTTGACCCCCCTCGTGGCTCGACAGTGGTGTGCCCCCACATAACGTAAGCCAGCAGAAACGGTATACAAAGCCAAACAAAGCCCCCGAACGCCCCGCAACCCCTGTCGCCCTGCCTACAACCCTTTGTTCCTTCCTTGCCCCTGCCCTGCCCAGTTTCCACACACTTTGTCTGCCTGCCCACCCCACCACTGTCTCCACTTCAACTTGCATCCATCCATTGTCGTTTTCAATCAACGTCTTTACCCGTCACCACCCGACTTGACCCTTGCAGCCGCAGTCCCAACCCGCCTCCACTTGCATTCCCCCCTGGCCAAGCACAAACCTCCTCCTCACGTTCAATCATCGCCCATGGCCATGTTCAAGTACCTCCAAGAGGACACGGGTAGGACCCAAAGCAGTGAGTTTTGACCCCAGCGATGCACACTGCGCACGCTCCATCTAATCGCGAACCCTGCTCATGCATACACACTTTACTTCAAACCCCGGCCGACCTGATACCCCACCCTTGTTCCCACGTCCCCTTCGGTAAACTCTGGTGATTCCATGGAACCACACATCCCCACGACCACGTCATGTCGTATGCACAGAGAAAACGAAGTGCCAGAGAGTAGGTGCGCTATGCATAGCACCAAGCTCACCCCCGCCCCCAGGCATGCAAGTTTTGCCGAAAAAGTCATACCACCTGCGAGGACACGCGCCCGTGTCAACGATGGTTAGTAATTCCCCGCCCCAGCAAGCCAGTAAACCAGCCGCCGCAGCGCGCTAACCGAACAGCATCAAACGGGACATTGCCAACCTATGCCTGGCGGATGAGGCGGAGCAGCTGGCAGAGCAGGCCGAACAGCAAGCTCAGCGCGCAAGCATGAGCGGCGGGCCATCAGCTCCACCAGACGGCATGTCTAGGCGCCCCTCGATCCCCGCCAAGCGACGAACGAGCTACGGCCGGTCAGGAGAGGAGGAAGGACCAACGCACAAGGCGCACGCGAGTGGAAGTGGGCGCACCCCCTCGCCATCCTCCAACCCTTCCAACCCATCGCTGAGCGGCAGCGGACGGATGAACGTTGTTCCTCTCCCGGCTATGATGCCGCCCGGTGAGGGCTACAGGCACATGTCCTTTGACGACGGCAGCGGCGCACCGCCCGTGCCCGGCGCACCGCCAATCGAGCGGCCCATGGGGTGGTACGACCCGCAGTTCCAAGGCCTGCAGAAGATGCCCGACATGGGGACATCTCCAACCTCGGCCCCGACGCCAGAGTTGACGTGGTCGGCGCTCGTCGAAGGGATGCTGCACAACCAGAACCCAGCTGCCGCCGCCGCCGCAGCTGCGGCTGCGGGCTTCCCTCCCGGCGTCGGTCCCCAGACACCAGGCTTCTCGAGCTGGCTCGAAGCCAACAGCGCCGCCGCGGGCGTACGCAGCGCCGGTGTGCCTGTTCCGAACGGACGTATCCCCAACGGTGGCGTCGACTACCACCAGCCCATCGACTTTGTCAACCCGGCTCTGGGCTCTGCGGTCGCGTCGTCCCCGTCGCACCCCGATTTCCGGGCCACCCACACTCCGTCGTCAGTCTCGCCAGGTGACGTGATGGACGCAGCAGCAATCATGCCCTACAACTACACGTATGCGTACTCGCGTCTGCGGACGTGGGCAAACGAGCAGTCGGACCCGACACTCCAGGCGCGCGTCGCCAATGCGACAAATCAGTTCAAGGCAGTGCTCCACGGCGTGCTCTCCCAGCTGGGAGATGACCAGATTGTCGCCATCGAGGCCCAGTTCTTGACATATGTTCGTGGATGGCTCACAATGGCCGACATGATCCCCACGCCAGCAATGGTCTTCCGCCGAACGGGCGAAATCATGGGCGTCAACCAGCGCATGTGCCGGCTGCTCGAACTACAGCCCAGCCAGCTCAGGACGGGCAAGGTTACGATTTACCATGTGAGTAAGAGCGCGCGCGGGGCGGCGGGCTGGGAGCCGAGGGGCAGGGTGGCAGTGGGCAGAAAGTGAGATCCGCGGCGGGCGGACGGAGGCGAGGCACCTTCCGCGCAAGACAACCAGGTTCAGGTTTCAGAGCGGCGGCCTCCCCTCGATGTGCACTGCGCGGGCCTGAGAGTTGGTCACCTTCGCTACGATCCCACCTGCTCCACGCTGGCAGAATCTTGCGCGGATGGGAAAGGGCGAATGAGGCGGGGTTGGCATGTGGCTACGCCTCTGCGCGACTCCGAAAACAGATGAAGCGGAGTTAAGGCCCAGTCTAAGCACTGCGAAAGAAGGAGCGCGTGCCTCTGCCCGCCCCCAGATTTCATCGCTTCTACTTCGCGTTCGCTTCCACATGTCCCCGCATTGTAGCCGCCAACGGCATTGTAGAACACGCACCCATTATAACCTCGCTAATCTGTCCAGGTGCTCGACGCGAGCTCGTTCACGCGCTACTGGGAAGACTATGCCGCACAGGTTCTCCAGAACATGGTCGATCGCTCCACATTCGACGTCACTCTTCCTGTCGCCTTGCTCCGGAGCGGTTCCCCGGAACTGACCCACATCATGTCGTCGCAAATTGTGTTCGACTCGTTTGGGCTCCCAATGATTGTCACTGCCGTTCTATCGCCAATGTCGCTCCCTCCTCGGGATCCACCCGTTCAAGCAGTCGACGTGCCAGTCAACTAGCGGCGAGGAGGGGAGATGGCCACTTGGAGCGCAGCAGCAGGGAGTGAGCGAAGGGAGGCGGTATCGCCCTCGTCAATGTAACAGTTTCTTCCTCGTCAAGTACAGAACACGATTCATGTAGCTCAGCGAGAGACCCGGATATCAGACCGAATACAGTTGTACTTTTCTTTCTTCTCTATTGCACAGGAATGTAGATCTCGGCCGTGCCATGCCAGCTTTGGACTAGGGACGACGACGTCCGCTATCTGGGCGGAGGTGACCACTCGCCATCTGCCACAGTGTGGGTATCGCATTCCCAGGTATTCCAGCGCATCATTTGGGTCGTGTTGGCGGTTCCGGACACGATTCCCACCACACCCTGTCCATTCCCAGCAGCGGCGAGGGCAAGGGTCGACGAGATGCGATTGGATGGGTGCGGAAGTGGCTGTTCCTTTGTGCAATTGGCCCTGTAACCGCCCCTTGCGCATCAGTTCCCCGCCTGCGTCGTGCTCTGCCACCGTGTGGGCGTGGTGGAGCGCCTGCATGGCCCCCAGATTTTTTTTGACGCCTCTCTCTGACAGGAGACTGACGACAACTCGTGGCAGAAAAGGATGGTATAGGCAGAACGCCTAGAAGATCGCCCTGCCGTAGCCAGCGCGCTCTCTTCTGTCGGCGTGGCTTGTGTGCGCCGCCCGGGTGCGCCACCAGCGCCTGGTGCTTCCGCTCTGCTGCTGCACGCTTCCCCACTTTCCTGCCCTGCCACGTATGGCTGGTTCCTGTTGCGTTTTGTGTGGGCACGATCATCCGCAGGTCATGGCGTCGTCCCTGCTCTTGTCGATAACGCGCTGGTTGCACTGCTCGCTCGCTCGGGACAGGGCACGGCGCATAGAGGTTATACCTTCCAGCTGAGGAGACGGCTGGACCGTGTAAATCTGCTTCTTGCAGTGTTTGGCTTGAGAAGGAAGGCCAGTGGGCCAGCTGGGAGCCCAGGCTGCCTGCCCTCTCGGTCCCACGTCTTGACGAGTGGAAGCTTCACGCATCACGGCCCGGCACTCGATTGGGACCTTGGCCAATAGCTCCCGCTCGGGCCGAGCAGCTCGTGCGTCGTGTTGCTTCTCTTGGCGTGCGGCCTCTCACTCTCGGCTGTGCAAGCAGCGAGCCCGACGAAATACTGGCAAGGCGTGCGACCGACACGCTGACACCGGGCGACGAGGTGCCGAGAGCAAAAGCAAAAGGCAACGCTCCGTGAAACCTTGTCACCGAGCGACCCTGGAACCCACCGGGGCCGGGGAATCGGCACGAGGGGAGAGGACTGGATATCTATGAATCACTCGGAAACAACCAAGTTGCAAGTGGGCATATTAACCGTCGCCATCATCAAGTACCTGCGGTGACCATGCTCATTCAACTGCCACAGCACGCACACCGGACCGAGTTGCTCAGAACATTCCTGCATGGCCCATATCAAGTGCCACTTGCGCAGCATGGAAGCAAGGTTCACATACCGCGCTTTAGCGTCCGTCGGCTGGTTGCTGGCTAACTCGCCCACTGGCTCGCTGGCGGGGTCGCTCGTTCGCTCGTTCGCTCGTTCGCGCGCTCTCTCCGGTCCAGGCCCTGGCGTGCACGCTCTTTGGCCCACACTTGCAAGCCCCAACCTGCAAGCCGCTGGAGGGACGGAAAGCGGGTTGTCAGTGTTGTGTGGTCGCAAAGCGATCGTAACCGAATTGCACAGACTCCACATGCTGGTTGGGCTGGTGACTACCGAATGGGAAAGGAAAGTCAAATAAACACCGAGCAAGCGACGACCAAGAGCCAGCCAGCCGGACCGTGTCAAGCGCATACCGCCGCAGATCAGAACCAACATATTCCACATACGTCAGAGGCGTGGGCGGGTAGTGAGCGATCTGGCCTAACAAGCAGGAAAGCAAGCAAGTAAGCGACCTCCACACCACGCTTGCACGCTACATATCACATGGGGCGCGCGTGTGTGTGAGTGCAGTGCGGGTTTCTCGTTTCTCTGGCCAAACTCCCTGTCTCGACTGGCGTCACGATGCGATGCGCATTGCGCAGCAGCAGTCAGAGTTGACACGGTTCAAAGGGGGCGAACGAGCGGGGCGAGACCAAAACCTGCCCATATGACGCGCGCGAACTGGCTTCCTGATCGAGGGGGACGAGGAACAAGCGGGGATGCAGAATAATAAAGACCATTACCAGTAGGAGCATTGGAGCAGCAAGGAAGCACCATGGTCGTGCTCACGGGACTGGGGCCATGACGTTATCCGAAAAAGGTCCGCGGAATGTAAAAGCCACGCGAGGGGAACAGGGATACACGTGGCACTTGGCCACGTGGCGATTTGTTGTTGCTTCTGCCTGGCTCTCCGGCCACAAGTTGTCCGCGGCGCCGTGGCCATCGACGAAGTCACAAGCAACCACACATCTTCCCACTTGACCGACTTCCGACGCGACACGGTCGGCCGTGTACGTTCCGGCGGTTGTGGGCCGCCTACGCTCGCTCGCGTCCCGTGGCCCCGTAGACGCAGGGACGGCTTCACTCCGGGCCTCCGGGCGGTCGGTAGGTCAAGTCGGCTGCTGAGCGCTGCTCTGGCTGGGACTTGATATATCGATCGGGATCCGTCCTCGCCGTGTCCAACAATGGCCAGCAGTACCACCCACACAATGACCACATCCCAGTCCCCCGCACCTACCAAGACGACCGTTGGCATCCTGGGCGCTGGCCCGGCGGGCCTGCTGCTCGCGCGCCTGCTCTACGTCGCGGGCATCGAGTGCGTCCTCCTCGAGGCCAAGGACCGCGCGTACGTCGAGCACCGGCAGCGTGCTGGCATCCTAGAGCAGGGCACCGTCGACGCCCTGCGCGAGTGCGGCGCCGGCGCGCGCCTCGACAAGGAGGGCCTCGTGCACCACGGTATCGAGTTCCTCTTCGACAAGGAGCGCCATGCGATCGGCTTTCCCGAGCTCACGGGCGGGCGCACGGTCATGATCTACGCCCAGACCGAGGTGTGCAAGGACCTCATCGAGCTGCAGGTGTCCGCTGCGAGCGCTGGCGCACCACCCCTCTTGTTCGAGACGAGCGCGCTCGCCGTCGACGGCGCAAACTCGCCCAACCCATCTATCCGGTACAAGACCAAGGACGGCGCCGAGCACACCCTGTCGTGCGAGTACGTCGTCGGGTGTGACGGCTTCTGGGGCGTCGCGCGCGCCGCCATCCCCGAGGAGCTGAGCAAGAGCTACGAGCGGACGTACCCCTTCTCGTGGCTCGGTATCCTTGCCGACGTGCCCCCCTCCAACGAGGACCTGATCTACGCGCGCCACCCGCGCGGGTTCACGCTCTTGTCGATGCGCAGCAGCACCGTGTCGCGCAACTACATCCAGGTGCCGAACGACACGGACGCCAACGACTGGGCCGACGAGGAGATCTGGGACGAGATCGAGCGGCGTACCGAGACCAAGGACGGGTGGAAGGTCAAGCGCGGGCCGATCACGCAGAAGAGTGTCACCCCGATGCGGAGCTACGTGCACGAGCCGATGAGCTACGGGCGCCTCTTCCTCGCCGGCGACGCGGCGCACATCGTCCCTCCCACCGGAGCGAAGGGGCTCAACCTCGCCGTCGGCGACGTCATCACCTTCGCCAACGCGATCAAGCACAAGGTCGCGACCGGCAGCGAGGAGAAGCTCCAGAAGTACTCGGACAACTGCCTCCGCCGCGTCTGGCAGGCCGAGCGCTTCAGCTACGACATGACCAACATGCTCCACACCGACCCGAACGAGTCCGAGTTTGTCGACAAGCTCCAGATCGCACGGCTCACGCGCATCGTCACCAACAAGGCCGCGGCCACCGACACGGCCCAGGCGTACACTGGCTTCCCCCTTGACTAGGCATTGAGAGTGTTGTAGCAGTATCTCGGCAGCATGAATGGGTTTGGGCAGTGACGCGAGCACGAGCATGGGTGGCCGGGAGACAGGGGCCGAGAGGAGGACGTATGGCGGATGAGGGGAGCTGGGGTGCGACTTACAGGAGAGTGCACCTGAAGGGCCGACGTCCGGACAATGCCGCGCCGGACAGCTCTGTTGCCTGCAGCCGGGCAGCTTGACCTACCTGTTGTCCTGCCCACCACATGTGCACTTACCATCGTCTCCCTCCGGCTCACGCGACCCGGTGCTCCCCAAGCCGTAACAGTCACAACATATGCATTCCTAGTCGTACACACTACTTCTGCTCGGCAAACAGCTTGTCAAAGCTCGCCTCCGTCTCCTTGGCAATATCATAGTTGAACAGGATGTCGTGGACCTCGCGGCTGAGCATCTTGTCGGGGTTGGCGCTCTCGTCCGCGCTCGCAAACGCGGCGTTGCGCGCCTTCGCGTCGGCAGTATGCAGGCCCTTCGAGTTCTCCGCGGCCGTGTTGACGGCCCAGTCGGTGCGCGGCTTGCGGATAGTCTGGTACACCTCGAGGGCGCGGTGGAT